>NW_005367587.1:7511176-7514240 GCF_000412655.1 Myotis brandtii
ACGGCGGGAGAAAGCATGGCACAGTCTCGGGGTGGGGGTGGGGGGACGGGAACTGGGGTCTCTTGCTGCCAAGGGACCAGCCCACGCGAGGATAGCGCCCAGAGGTGCCCGGTGGCTGATCTGGCCCGACTGCACCTTACCCTTGACACCTCCCAGCATCCTGGCCCTGACTCATCTTTCTCAGCTCTAACACCCTGCCATCCCCCATAGGCCTCTGGCTCCTGGCCATTTAGATATTCCACTGTTATGTTTCAAATAATTATTCCGTTGATTATGTTTGAGGATTACAAAAATAATATATGCCCACCACATAAAAGAGAGAAAGAAAAGAATAAAGAACAACACCTGGAGATAAGCAATGTGAACATTTTGCTATATTTCTTCCAGCCTTTTTCTATAAATGTCAGTACACACATGTATATTTACAAAATTCTGAGTCTGCACTGCTGACTCCCTGTTGTTGTTGTTTTTTTCAATCCACTTTATATGAGTATTATTCCATCTGATTGAAAAAGGAAACTGAGACAGTTTCAGAGACATGACTTGTCACGAGTTGTCAGTGTTTTATTATCCTTGAGCTTTCATTTGTGCAAGAAAATTGAAGCTGCCCATGTGAGAGTTTTGAATAGTTCCCTCACATTCCCTAACATAAACCCTCCCAGCAAGTAGGGAGCAGCCCTCACTGGGAGGGTGCTTGGGCAGGGTACAGGTGCCTGAATAAGAGGATTATTTGACATCACTCCCTTGTTTGTGTGTGTGTTTAATGTCTCCACTGAAGCTAAGAAGGGAGTGTTGGAAAAAGCAGAGCACCAAATTCTGGTTGATGACAAACTTGTGAATATTTTCCTGGAACGCACTGAAAATTCAGTAGAGAAGAATGGAATGTCTCAAGTGCAAACACAATCACAAGGGGCAAGGTCTGGTGAGAAGCATCCAAATGAAGAACATATTCCTCATTCTGTGGATTCCTGTGTCCAAAAGGTGAGTATGGAAAGGAGGTAGGTATGTATTTGCAACTTCCTCTCCAGTCACCATATATTTCATTATTGTCTCACAACCATTGGCTGAGCACTTACTATGAGCCAGGCACTGTTTCAGGCACTGGGACCCAGAGGACAACAAGTCCCTGCTGGGGGGGCTACATAAAAGGACAATAAGCAAGTAAACCAAATAAAGAAGACAATTTTAGACGATAATATATGCTAGGACGAGGAAGGGGAAGGAGGTCTTGCTACTTCTGACCAGGAGTCAGAGACAAAGTCTCTGAGGTGGCATTTGGCCTGAGACTTGAATGAGAAGGAGCTAGCCATGCCAAGAGTCATTTGACAAATCAATATCAACTGCCTACTGTGTGCCAGGCACTGTCACAGAAGCTGGGGACCCAGCCAGCTACATAGCAGACCCTGCCCTCAGGGACCTTACATTCTAGTGAGGGATACAGATCCTAATAGTAAACAAATCTTCCTATATAATAAAAGGCTAATATGCAAATTGTCCCCTCGGAAGTTCGACTGCCTGCTATGATGTGCACTGACCACCAGGGGGTAGTGTGGAACGAACAAAGGCCCTGATCGCCAGCCAGGCCTGGGGACCCTACCCGTGCTCAAATTTCATGAACCAGGCCTCTAGTAGATTTATAATAAAACTAGAGGCCCGGTGCATGAAATTCATGCAGGGGGGTGGTTCCCTCAGCCCGGCCTGCACAATCTGGGACCCCTTGGGTGGTGTTCCTAGGCCTGGCCAGCGATCGGGGCCTTTGGGGCTTTCCTTCCCCTGGCTGCCGGGAGCTGGCCTCGCCTCTGCTGCTGCCACTACTTGCCATCTGTGCGGTGCTGCCTCTTCCTTCCCCCACCACCGGTCACCACCCTCTGCAGGCAACAGGCGTGGAGTGCGATTGCTTGGCTGGCCTGGGCCTCCCTCTGTGGGGCGATTGCTGGCTGGCCCCACACACCTGCCACAGAGTCGCTGGCTGGTGGCCTGGGCCTCCCTCTGTGGGGCCCCCAGATTGATCTCCATGCAGAGGGAGGCCCTGCCCACCCACCGCAGTGCTGCCAGGGGGAGGGGCGTTTTCTCAGCCCGGCCTGCACAATCTGGGACCCCTTGGGTAGTGTCCCTAGGCCTGGCCAGCGATCAGGGCCTTCGGGGCTTTCCTTCCCTTGGCTGCCAGCAGCTGGCCTTGCCCCCGCTGCTGCCACTGCTTGCCATCAGGTAGCCTGGGCCTCCCACTTTGGGGCAATCGCTCACCCGGCCGGGGCTCTGCGATCGATCGCTGTACAGAGGGTAGCCTGGGCCTCCCTCTTTGGGGCGATCTCAGGGCCCCCCCCCAACCCCCAAGTCGATCACTTTGCCTGGGCCTCCCCCTGCGGGGTGATCGTGGGGTGATGGTGGGGCCCCCAGACCAATCGCATTGTACCCACCTTGGCTGGCCTGGCACCAGTGTGTGTCATAGTGCGGTCGTCCTGATGGTCTGCTGTTCGGTCGTTCAGTTGATTTGCATATTACACTTTTATTATTATAGATGTCTGACAGTGATAAGTGCTAGGAAGAAGAATAAAGCAGGGTAAATGACAGTGACAAGACCACTACTTTGGGATATCTGGAAAAACCTCTTGAATGAGGTAACATCTGAGTAGAGACATGCATGAAGTAAGGGAGCTAGCTAAGTGGATATTGGGGGGAAGAATGTTCTAAGTAGAGGGGAGCACAAGAACAAAGGCCTCAAGATGGGAGCTTACATCCTGAGCCCTGAAGCTTCAAGAAGGGAGGCCAGTGGGCTAGAGGGCAGTGAGCAAGGGAGAGAGTGATATGAGAGGAACTTGGAGAGGTAACCAAAAGTCAGGTTTTTGGGGATGAAAGTAAGGACTTTGGACTTTCACTTAAATGTTAGGGGATTCATCAGATGGTTTTGAGCCAGGGAGTGGAGTGGTCTGATTTATGTCTCTAAAGCAGCGGTTCTCAACCTGTGGGTCACGACCCCTTTGGGGGTCGAAGGACCCTATCACAGGGGTCGCCTAAATACATCCTGCATATCAGATATTTACATTACGATTCATAACAGTAGCAA
>NW_005367587.1:7515684-7523177 GCF_000412655.1 Myotis brandtii
TCGGGGGGGGGGGGGGGGGGGGGGCGCTACATAAAAGGACAATAAGCAAGTAAACCAAATAAAGAAGACAATTTTAGATGGTAATATGTGCCAGGACGAGGAAGGGGAAGGAGGTCTTGCTACTTTTGACCAGGAGTCAGAGACAAAGTCTCTGAGGTGGCATTTGGCCTGAGACTTGAATGAGAAGGAGCTAGCCATGCCAAGAGTCATTTGACAAGTCAATATCAACTGCCTGCTGTGTGCCAGGCACTGTCACAGAAGCTGGGGACCCAGCCAGCTACATAGCAGACCCTGCCCTCAGGGACCTTACATTCTAGTGAGGGATACAGATCCTAATAGTAAACAAATCTTCCTATATAATAAAAGGCTAATATGCAAATTGTCCCCTCGGAAGTTCGACTGCCTGCTATGATGTGCACTGACCACCAGGGGGTAGTGTGGAACGAACAAAGGCCCTGATCGCCAGCCAGGCCTGGGGACCCTACCCGTGCTCAAATTTCATGCACCAGGCCTCTAGTAGATTTATAATAAAACTAGAGGCCTGGTGCACGAAATTCGTGCATGGCGGGGGGGAGGGGCGTTTTCTCAGCCCGGCCTGCACAATCTGGGACCCCTTGGGTAGTGTCCCTAGGCCTGGCCAGCGATCAGGGCCTTCGGGGCTTTCCTTCCCTTGGCTGCCAGCAGCTGGCCTTGCCCCCGCTGCTGCCACTGCTTGCCATCTGTGTGGTGCTGTCTCCTCCCTCCCCGCCACTGGTCGCCACCCTCTGCAGGCGACAGGCATGGAGTGCGATTGCTTGGCTGGCCTGGGCCTCCTTCTGTGGGGTGATTGCTGGCTGGCCCTGCACACCCGCCACAGCGTCGCTGGCTGGTGGCCTGGGCCTCCCTCTGTGGGCCCCCCAGATCGCAGGGCCCCTAGATTGATCTCCCTGCAGAGGGAGGCCCTGCCCACCCACCGCAGCACCTCCAGCCAGGTAGCCTGGGCCTCCCTCTTTGGAGCAATCGCTCACCCGGCCGGGGCTCTGCGATCAATCGCTGTACAGAGGGTAGCCTGGGCCTCCCTTTTTGGGGCAATCGCAGATCCCCCCCACCCCCAAATTGATTGCCTTGCCTGGGCCTCCCCCTGCAGGGTGATCATGGGGTGATGGTGGGGCCCCCAGACCAATCGCATTGTACCCACCTTGGCTGGCCTGGCACCGGTGTGTGTCATAGTGCGGTCGCCCTGATGGTCTGCTGTTAGGTCGTTCAGTCGATTTGCATATTACACTTTTATTATTATAGATGTCTGACAGTGATAAGTGCTAGGAAGAAGAATAAAGCAGGGTAAATGACAGTGACAAGACCACTACTTTGGGATATCTGGAAAAACCTCTTGAATGAGGTAACATCTGAGTAGAGACATGCATGAAGTAAGGGAGCTAGCTAAGTGGATATTGGGGGGAAGAATGTTCTAAGTAGAGGGGAGCACAAGAACAAAGGCCTCAAGATGGGAGCTTACATCCTGAGCCCTGAAGCTTCAAGAAGGGAGGCCAGTGGGCTAGAGGGCAGTGAGCAAGGGAGAGAGTGATATGAGAGGAACTTGGAGAGGTAACCAAAAGTCAGGTTTTTTTGGATGAAAGTAAGGACTTTGGATTTTCACTTAAATGTTAGGGGATTCACCATATGGTTTTGAGCCAGGGAGTGGAGTGATCTGATTTATGTCTCTAAAGCAGCGGTTCTGAACCTTCTGGCCCTTTAAATACAGTTCTCGTGTTGTGACCCCCAGCCATAAAATTATTTTTGTTGCTGCTTCATAACTGTAATGTTGCTACTGTTATGAATCGTAATGTAAATATCTGATATGCAGGATGGTCTTAGGCGACCCCTGTGAAAGGGTCGTTTGACCGCCAAAGGAGTCGCGACCCACAGGTTGAGAATCACTGCATTAGGAGGACCTTGTAGGTGCCCTCCAGCCTGAGGGTATCAAACTAGATGAAGAAACCAGATGAGGAGAGGGGGGCCATGTGGGCAGACAGTCATGTGCAAACTAAAAAAAACAATTAGAAGCTAGAATCTACTGGCTGGCTGGTTACGGGATTGAATGTGGGAGTTGGGTGAGGCAGAGGGAGATTAAGATGAAGTCGTTCCTTTATTGAACAATTATTTACAGAGCCCCTCTGGCCAGACACTGCTCTAGAGAGACTATCTGGGTTCAAATCCTGGCCATCAATTGCTAGCTGTTTGCCTTAGGGAAATTATTTAGCCTCTCTCTGCCTTGATCTCTTCATCTGTAAACTGAGGATCCCAAAAACACCCAAGGAGCCCTGGCCAGGTAGCTTAGCTGGTTGGAGCATCATCCTGATACACCAAGGTTGCTGGTTTGATCCCTGGTTGGGGCACATACAAGGATCAACCAATGAATGCATAAGTAAGTGTAATAACAAATCAATCTCTCTAAGAATCAATCATTAAATGTTTTTTTTTTTAAAAAGAACACCCAAGCCCTGACTGGTTTGGTTCAGTGGATGAAGCGTCGGCCTGCGGACTGAAGAACACCCAAGCCCTAGCCAGTTTGGCTCAGTGGATAGAACATCAGCCTGTGGACTGAAGAGTCCCGGGTTCGATTCCTGTCAAGGGCACATGTCCGGGTTACGGGCTGGATCCCCAGTGGGGAGCATGCAAGAGGCAGCCGATCAATGATTCTCTATCATTGATGTTTCTATCTCTCTCTCTCCCTCCCTCCCCCTTCCTCTCTGAAATCAATTTAAAAATATTTTTTTAAAAAGAACACCCGCCCTAGCCGGTCTGGCTCAGTGGATAGAGCGGCGGCCTGTAGACTCAAGGGTCCCAGGTTCGATTCCGGTCAAGGGCATATACCTTGGTTGCGGGCACATCCCCAGTAGGGAGTGTGCAGGAGGCAGCTGATCGATGTTTCTCTCTCATCGATGTTTCTAACTCTCTATCCCTCTCCCTTCCTCTCTGTAAAAAATCAATAAAATATTTTTTTTTTTTAAAAAAAAAGGACTCAAAAGATGTATTGAATAGTCACATGATTCTTACACAACTCAAAAAATATTTAACTTCATTTATAACTTAAAATATTCAGTTTTAAAGGTGTAAAACTAATTATATTGGAACCAGAGTAAAAAAAAAGAGACCCCCTCCCAATTTATGTTGCAATGCATATTTTTAAAGGGAGAGAGTGATATGAGAGGAACTTGGAGAGGTAACCAAAAGTCAGGTTTTTGGGGATGAAAGTAAGGACTTTGGACTTTCACTTAAATGTTAGGGGATTCATCAGATGGTTTTGAGCCAGGGAGTGGAGTGGTCTGATTTATGTCTCTAAAGCAGCGGTTCTCAACCTGTGGG
The DNA here is from genome assembly GCF_000412655.1 of Myotis brandtii. Taxonomy (NCBI): domain Eukaryota; kingdom Metazoa; phylum Chordata; class Mammalia; order Chiroptera; family Vespertilionidae; genus Myotis; species Myotis brandtii. The sequence continues at coordinate 7,519,030 of NW_005367587.1, forward strand.
TCACGACCCCTTTGGGGGTCGAAGGACCCTATCACAGGGGCTTACATCCTGAGCCCTGAAGCTTCAAGAAGGGAGGCCAGTGGGCTAGAGGGCAGTGAGCAAGGGAGAGAGTGATATGAGAGGAACTTGGAGAGGTAACCAAAAGTCAGGTTTTTGGGGATGAAAGTAAGGACTTTGGACTTTCACTTAAATGTTAGGGGATTCATCAGATGGTTTTGAGCCAGGGAGTGGAGTGGTCTGATTTATGTCTCTAAAGCAGCGGTTCTCAACCTGTGGGTCACGACCCCTTTGGGGGTCGAAGGACCCTATCACAGGGGTCGCCTAAATACATCCTGCATATCAGATATTTACATTACGATTCATAACAGTAGCAAAATTACAGTTATGAAGTAGCAATGAAAATAATTTTATGGTTGGGTGTGACCACAACATGAGGAACTGTACTAAAGGGTCTCGGCATTAGGAAGGTTGAGAACCACTGCTCTAAAGGATCACTTTGGCTGCTGTGTGGATAACTGATTTTAGAAAGGGGCTAGAGTGGAAGGTCAGAGCCCAATTAGGAGGAGTTGTTGTAGGCCAAGTGCAAGATGAGAATGGCTTGGACTTCAGGTGGTTCTGATTAAGGTGTAAGAAGTGGCTGGATTCAGTAAACATTTTGAAGGAAGATCTAGAAAGATGGTACATGCAGAGGAAATAGCATGTGCAAAGACCCTGAGGGGGAACAAAACATTAGAAATCTTCCTTTTTTTATTCCATTTAATTTGCCTATATATTTTTTTAGCCTAATTTGTTGTGCTTGCCTTATACTTGAGCTACTAAAGGCTAGGGTTTAGAGTACTCAGCAACATTGCATGCTCTTAGGTGTTTAGTTTAAAAAAAAAAAGGAGGGGGGTTGAAGACTAGAAAAACCAGTAAGAGGAAAAAACATCCTCCTCAGATTTATGGGTCCCTTCTTGGCTTACAGACTCTTTTGTGAGAACCACAGCAGCTTGCCTGAAAAGACAAAGTGCCTTCCCTCCATCAAACAGATAGTGGCAGAATCCAGATTGCTTGTCCACAGAGCCTTTAAAATATGCTCATGTCCAGGCTCTACATTTACATCAGAATCTCTGGAGATGTGCCTAGGCCTTGGGTTTTTGGGGTTTTTTTCCCCTCTCTTTTAATTTCCCAGGTGGTTCTAATGTGCAGACAGGGCTGAGAACCTCTGTGTGGGCTATAGTGTGCTCCATCCTCTGTGAAAAGGATTTGAAAGAACAAATCTAAGGGAGGACATAGTAGTTATTTCTCTAGTCTTTAGACATTCTCCTTAGAAGAGACTGTAGGCCTGGATGTCTGAAAGATTTCATTTGTTCCTTTTAAATTTTCAGATCTTCCTTAATGTCACAGCTGACCTGAACTGTAACCTGTTCTCTAAAGAGCAGAGGGAACACATAACCACTCTTTGCCCCAATGTCAAAAGAATGGAGGGCTCCGATGGAATTGAGAAGGTGTGTGGTGACTTCAGAGATATTGAAAAAATACATGGCTTCTTGAGTGAGCAACTCCTAAAAAGTGAGCAGAAACAGGAATCAGCCCCTTTGACAACAGAGAGGGAGCCACTCCATCAGCAGGACCAGAACAGCTGTGTTTCTCCCTCTGAACCAAGAACAAAGTCAGAAGGAAAAGGCAGTTGTTACACAGTTCCCTTGCCTTTATTTGAATACTTCAAAAATATCTACCCTGAAAAAATAAACTCGATAGAGAAAAGATTTGGTGTAAAAATAAAAAGCCAGGAGAGTTCTCCGAATATGGTCTCCTTTTACTTCACCTCAAGTCAATCAGGTGACCTCAGAGCAGCCGAAGAAACTTTTTTCAGTGAATTTCAGAGAAGCATAGGAAATATGAAGCTGGAATGTGTGGCATTAGCAGACAAGAAGCAGGCAAATAAAGTCAATCAGGGATTTTATCATCACCTTAAAAAGCTTTTTATAAAGGAGGACGAAGGAGAATTACCTCTCCCTGTGACCCAAGATGACATTTCAGCTGACGGACATTTTCTTGTCCCCCAAATCTCTGAAAGTCTTGTCAAGGTACCTGTGAAAATATTGCTTCCTGCGTGCATGACGAATGGAATTGAGGTTGACACGGCTCACTATAAGTTTTTAGAAGCTGAATTAGTCCAGGAGATATCAGAGATAGAAAAAAAGTACAACACTCAAAGTAAGATTTTGGGGAAAGGTCATAGAACCTGCATTCTATTTGAACCTAAGGACAAGGAGTTAGATCTGTCTGTGCATGCTTATGCAAGTTTCATTGATGCCTATCAGCATGTTTCTTGTCAGCTGATGAGGGAAGTTGTTCCTTTGGCCAAGGAGAGAAAGGACTTATATGGGATCAAGTTTGCTGATAACTTTAAAAAAAGGCATCCAGGTGTAGACTTTGTGCTAACTCAAGGATCAATTACTTTTATTGGATTGCCAAATCACATCGCAAAGGCAAAACAATATGTCTTAAAAACAGGGGGGATGTCCCCATTAGCTGGAGAGAAATCCAGTGAGGATCATGAAACACCCATGGACGTTGATAGTAATGATTCAGAAACATTTTTACCAACATCCCAGCACTCTGCCAGTTCTGGGGCATCAGGAATGAACAAGGAAGAGGATATGTGTGTCATCTGTATGGAGCCCATTAATAACAAGTTAGTGCTACAAAAGTGCAAGCACAAATTCTGCACCCCTTGTATCACCGAAGCCATGACATATAAGCCAGTCTGTCCTGTGTGCCAGACTGTTTATGGTGTCCAGAAAGGGAACCAGCCAGAGGGAACGATGTCTGTCAATTATGTAAGAGATTCGCTTCCAGGTTATGAAACCTATGGCTCCATCGTGATTAATTACAATATGAGAGGAGGCATACAAACAGTAAGTGTTTCTGAGATCCCTCTGTTTCTTTCCAGTGTGCTAGGATGACCAATGCAAAAGAGACTGCTGTTGCCAATTAGTGGATTTCCCAGGGACTTATTTCTATGGTCATATTTCTAAGGCTTTAAGTAGTGATGAAGTTAACAGTGTTAGCTTAGAACTTACCTTTTGTGTCTGTTAAGGGAGAGGAAGGGTGGGTGGTGATTATGGGTTAGGGTGGATGGTATTCCCAGCATGAATTTAGGGAAAGAGGAAAAATATGAATTATTGGGAATATGAGCAAAATTTCTATACTTTTTTTTATTTACTCTATCTGCAGATGAACACATCTATCCTGTACAGTAAAATTTAGACTCGTGAGTGTTTTCATGTGACATTGTTTTGTCTTCACACAGGAAGAGCACCCAAACCCAGGAAAGCCATATTCTGGAACAAAGCGAACTGCATTCTTGCCTAATAACAAGGAAGGAAATGAGGTTTTGACACTGCTTAAAAAGGCCTTTGCCCAAAAGCTAATTTTCACAGTGGGGGATTCTCGAGTTTCAGGAATGTCAAACGTCACTACATGGAATGATATCCACCACAAAACCTCCATGATCGGGGGACCAGAAATGTGAGAACATTTTGAAATACAATGATTGCCAAACAGAGTTTAGAGGTTGTAAGCTATGGCAATTTGAGGATATGGCTGTAAGGGACTATTTATAGAAGTGGGATTGGGTACAGCATTTTGAGAGAGGTTAATCTCAAAGGCAGAAAGATTGGTTCCCATCACCTTCTAACTGTATGATACCACAAAGTATCATACATCGAAAGGCAAGGGTCTTCAGAATCCAAGATCAATGATATCTCAGATGACTTGATTTGAGGTTTCCTGTTTATTTGAAGGGTAGATCCTAAGATTGTTATTTACTTTGCCTTCTTTTAAGATCATCCTTACACCCCCTCCTCCCATCGGTCCATAGAGATTCTTAATTTACTTGGCTAATAGTACCCTAGAAATGCTCTTATTTAATGTTGTGAAAATTGTATTGTAGGCAACCCAATTGTTCTTAGTGAAATTCAGATAGAATATCTCAGATCCTTAATATTCAAAAGGGTCCTGAGATTTTTGCAAATTCTCCAAATTTGAAAATCCTCCAGTAGCATATATACCATATATATATATATACATATACATACATACATATATATATACATATACATACATACATATATATGTATTTATATAATAAAATATATAAT
>NW_005367587.1:7525846-7534253 GCF_000412655.1 Myotis brandtii
AGGAGGAGAACTCTTCTGCCCTTGCTGGAATACAGAAGCACCATAAAATTACTGCTACACAGAAAAGGAACAAGATGAAGCTAAGGCTAACTCTTTTGCTGTTACTGAACTTTCTTAATCTCGACCACTCTCAGGTTTACACTCTGCCTCTTGAGAGCTTCCTAAGTCCTCACTATCTCTACCGAACGCTTAACCTCACCCTCTCCTTATAACACTTGGCATTTCAACAGGAGTTATCTGAGACCTGGGCTGCAGTGGTCCATTGACAGGACCACTGTTAATGCTACTCATAGCCATAACCCTAGGACCACGTCTTCTAAATCTGTTAACTCGCTTTATCTCATCCTGTCTAGGTGCCTTTAAACTTCAAATGGTCCTACAAGCCAGAAGAATTCCCTACAAACCTCTCCAAGAGGAAGAAACAGGATGTTAACCCCTTGGACGTCGTCATTTTTCAGCAGGAAGCAGTAAAAGATTGATCGACACCCCTGTTCACCTTAACATCCTGTAGTTATTGTACCACAAGGCTAAAAAGCTTGTGGGACAAGGGAGGGAGGAATGTGAAGGCTAACCCCTATTTTGTAAAACAACTGTTTGGAATTCTCTGCTATTCTTTAGACGGCCTCTTATTCTAAAAAAATAACTTTGCTTTCTAGCCTGCTTTGGCCTGCTTGAATAATGAGGGAGATAAATTTAGCTGTCTGACCTTGTAGGCCAGAGACTAGATATGCCCAATGCCATGCCAGGTGCATTTTTTCAATCGGATAGAACTGTGTAGTTTTCAAGGCCACCAGCAAGATAACCACTAAGCGCATATAGGGCTGGCTCTTTTCATAAAAAGGGAAGTTCTGCTTGTAGCTCTGCTTAGAATTTGAATTCATTTTCTCTAAGCCCACCTCGGTGAATAAAGTGTAACTCCAAACTCTCTGAGTGTTGCTTGGTTCTTCTCCGGTCTTTCTGTAACATAACAAGTCACCTCATTAACATAAAATACATCTTTATGGTCTCTCAGCTTTCGGGAAAGTCCAAGGATCATAGGTCTGTGCCACAAACTGGGACAAATACCAAATACATATTATAAATTTCCTATTATAAATTACAACATCACAGATAGCATCAAAGCAATCAGCAGAAAAATCAAACCTTTGTGCTACTTCTTACATTTATCTTGGGGTGTAGTACTGGCTTTGCTTTGATTGCCATATGGGAGTTGGATACCATTTTCTTTTCTATTGATTGGGTTCTGAGTCCTCCAAAACAGAGCCTTAGGCAAAAATCAAGATGTTAGCAACTTGTTTGGGAGGTGCAAACCCAGGTCAGTGAAGACAGGACAAACAAAAAGGGAAGTGAGGCCAACTAAGATGTGATACAGTGCAATGCCATGGGTTATCATTCCAACCACTGCCTTGAAAAGACACAGCAGATCACTCCACAGCTTTATTTGCTTGGCATAGGAGTCGAAAAGGACTGCAGAAATGATGTTGAAATGCCTGATTTTATAGAGGAGGAAACTTAGTTCTAGTTCCTGGGAAAACAACAGGTAATATAAAATATATCACAGTAATAGTACATTGATATATAGTCTTAGTGGCACCTTTGGCTTCTCCGTCTTGTCCTGCATGTCCATCATCACTAGTCCTGCCTCTCCTTCACTTCAAATCTCACTACCCCATTGGCATTTTCATAGTTCTCTTACCAGAATGATTAAAATACCCACATAAAACTCTCTCTGTCCCAACTCTCTTCCTCCTCTTACTGCAAACTATTTTTTGAGAAAATTAGCTCTGATCTCATCACTCCTCTGATGATATGCCATTAGTGATTCTCTAATGCCCAGAGCAGTGCTTGTGAAACTTGATCTTGTGTTAGAATCATTGGAGGGCTCAATAAAATGCATATTGCTAAGACCTATCCCCAGAGTTTCTGACCCAGTAGGTGTGAAGTTGGGGCCATGAATTTGCATTTCTAACAAGTTTCAACTGCTGCTGCTGGTGATGGTCTTCAGTCCACATTTTTGAGGACCACTGGCCTAGAAACTCCCCAGCATGGCCATCAGGGGTTTCTCATTCTGCTTTGCTTAGCTCATGTCCCTTCCTCCTCACCAAGTTCCTACAGTCTAGTCACACCAGACCACCAGCTTTTCCAAATCATAGTCCATACATTTATTATTATGGCCTTTGCTCTATGCATTCTCTCTCTAGAATGCCTCTCCACCTCATTCTTCTTTTAGGAATCTCCTACTCATCATTTAAAGTCTCAAATGCCACTACTGCAGAAACTTTCATTCAATCTTGTCTCCAAATTATGAATCACATAATTCCCTGTGTTCCTCATAATTTATATATATATAATCTATTAATGTTGTGAATCCTGAGAAAGAAGATACCCACTAAAAACAGCCTAGCAGCCATTTTTACACGGGAAACTCTCATGTAAACTGCACTTCAGGGAAAAACCTGCACTGAATTACCTGCCTCTGCCCTGAACTGCCTGCCTGTATGGTGTTTCTGCCATCTCAGCCAGCCCTTATAAAGGAATTCTTTTTTCTTTTTTTTTTTCTTTGTTGAGAACTTAAAAAATTTATTATTTTAGCAACTTTCAAATGTACATATAGCATTTTTAACTATAGTTACAATGCTGTACATTATATACTCAGAACTTATTCAAATAACATTTCTTTTTTATATACTTTAAAATAGTTTATTAGAAACTATTTTCTGTTATGTATCCAATCTGAGTTGCTTTTTCAAAAAACGACTTTAAGATAATTGTAGTTTCACATGTAGTTGTTAGAAATAAAACGTCTTACATAACTATAATCCAATATCATGATCAGGAAATTTACATTGATACAATTCACTGAACTTCTACAGATCTCACTCGAATGTATTTAGTTCTGGGCAATATAAAGGAATTCTTGAAGTCCTATTTCAACCAATAGAACTGAGGCTTTTCCCATCTAATCAGAGCTGTGCAGCTATATCCCCACCTGCTTCTTCACCAACCAATCCGAATGGCTCAGACCAATAAGGACAATGTCTTTTGGAACAATCAAATGGTGAGGATTTGGAGTCCTCATTTGCATGAGGACAGGCCAATCAGGGACCAGGGGCAGGGACTTCCGTCTATATAAATCTGCTTTCCTCTGTCCCTGAAAGCACACTTTCTGTTTCCACTAAAAACTGTGTTTCCCTGGCTGGAGCTGAAACTCAGAAGATGTCTCACTGGAGCGGAGTGGGATAGACCAGCACAGGCAGAACAGACTGGCACAGAATAAAGCAGCTGAGTGAGGAGAATAGCAGACTATTTAGCTCGAGAGGGGTCTGACCCAAGGGCCATCTCATACCCCTGCTGTATCACAATGAGCTGTTTTGCATTAAATAGAGTTTCCTTCTTACTGCACCCCCAAATTGGAGATTCTCATTGAATTGGTACCAACAACCATAGGTTGACAATGCAGATGTGATGTCAAGATTCACTTACCGAGCTTTCTTGTGGTGATGTTGGGCATTGACTTCTAAGTACTGCAGCAACGCCATTCTCATGCCCTCTGATTACTGGCTGGGTTCAGCAAAGGGAGGTACCAGCAAGAGACTGGATGTTCAGGGAAGAGAGTGGTTGGGGGATTCACTCTCCTTGCTGTCTCCCAAAATCCATGGTTTTCTTGCAATGACTCACTCCTATAGGTATGGCTCTTCCTAGTCTCACTACATGCCCCCTCCTTGCCCCTTTAGCCTAGATGGTAAGGAGAGGGGGGTTAGGGGGTGTTTCCCCATTTCTTTTTTACTGGTTTCTCTTTACTTTTTGCCCACACCTCTCTAAGTGATCCCTTCATTGAACTCTCCTCAATTACCTATTTTGAGTGTACCATCTGTATTCTGCCAGGACACAGCAGGTAAATGTGTATTAGTCTGCTCTTTTGCTTCCTTCCCCTTGCTTCCATGATTACCCCAGAGAGAAGGGATCTGTGTCCAACTCATCTTTATAATCTTAACACAATGCCAGGCATATAAAGGGCTTTCAATACATGTTGGCTGAGTTAAGTAATGTCTTGTTCAGCTAGACCTGATTCCAGCCCGTCTTAGTGTGTATGAAAAGGACCCAGTATATTTTTCTGAAGATGAGTGGGGATAAAGGGGAACTAATATAGATTTTTTTTTTTTTTAACCAGACAGCAGGGTTTTTGAGATGCATGCGCAGTACCTGAGGCCCAGCTCTCTCCAACTTCCCTTTGACTTCTCCCAGACCTTCACATTCTGGGCAGTCAATGCCCTGCCCTCACTCTCAACTAACAGTAAGGCACTGATTTTGTAGAGCAAAAAACCAACCAACCAACCAAACAACCAACCAACCAACCAACCAACCAAACAAACAAAAAAGCCCAACCCACAAAAACACACACTACAAAATAAAACAAAAACAAACAAACTTTTAGGACAAGAAAGGGCTCCTGGTGGTCCAAGTTTCACCTACCTGATTCTCTGTGGGACCACGCCTCCAGAGGTGGGTGGCAGTGCTGAGAGAGGAGGAAGAGTTCAGTTCCCCGTGTCCCAGAGGGCCTGGCACCTGCTCCTGACGAAGCAAGGAATACTATTAAGTAAAAATAATTAATACAAAGTGGCTCATACAAAAAGCTGCGGAGGGCGGGAGAGATGCCTCTGTGAGAGACAGATAACTGAAAGGGGCAGGAATGGGGAAAGATAAGCACTTCTCCTAGTTTCTAACACAGAGCCCTCGAGCTGTCCAAGGACTGGAAGAGGGCTCCCGCAGGCAGGGGAGGGGCACAGCAGGGCCAAGTGACCCTCAGGGGTCCAGACAGGTGAACTGCAGGGTCTGCCCTGCCAGCTGTGTCCCACACAGCACCATCTGCTTGTGCTGCAGAACTCGATGGGTAGCCCAGAGCAGCTCCTTTGACAGTGAGCACAGTAGCCCGCAATGCCTGGCCCAGCACTGTACCTGCAGCCCTGACCTATGCTTGAGGAGGGGCGGAGGCTGCCAGCTGGCCCAGGGTGTTCCCAATGAAGGGCAAGTGCTGAGCAACCACCTTCACCTGCTTGCCAAGCGGCATGAAGAAGCCTGGGGACTGGTTGGCCCAGGTGCTGGACATCAGGGCCACCACAGCTGCCTACAGTGTCGAGTGTTGGCTCTGGCACTGCCATACATAGAAGTGCAGGAGCTGTTGATCTCCATGGGGCAGAAGCACCGGGTCCCCTGAGGGCAGGACTTCCTGCTGCTCCTGTGGCCCCAACTTCCTCAGTTTAGGATCCGCTGGGAAGGCCTCATGCAGGGTCCTAGAGCCCTGAGAATGCTGATTTCTAAAACATATGCTAGACACTCTACAGACTCTATCTCATTGAATCCTCACAATAATATCATGAAATGGTTGTGGCTATGCCCACTGTACAGATGCCACTGACTGAGGTTACTCCACTGAGAAATGATAGAGCCCAGGATTTAGACTCAGAATTTGTCTGACAGCAACATCTGTCCCAAAATGTTGACATAAATCCGGGGCAGCTGTTGTTTGTTACCTCAAGACTGCAACCTAAGGCAGAAGCAGTTTTCACAGAAATGAAAATGAAAGATCTAGGCACTAGCCTGTTGGGTGGGGCCGGCCGGCAGTGGGGGCAGATGGAGCTGAGGATGGCTGCGCCCAGCCCCCCGCTGCTGGCGTGAGAGTCCTGGGGCTCTGGGGCCCCATCCCCGCGAAGAACTTTCACACTAAGTTGCAGGAGGACTTTCAGAACCTGAAGAGATCGGGAGACCAGAGCCTGAGGTCAGCCAGGAGCCGGGCAGCCCGCCCCGCTCCCGGCGCTCTTCTGCCCCGAGGATGGTGAGGGGCGCCCCGGGGGGCGGGGTGAGGAGGGGGCGACAGGGCCGACCCGCCTGGCGCTTGGCACTGGCACAGGCACAGGCACATGTGTAACACTTTGTAGCCCAGAGACCCCACGGACCTCAGAACCCTCTTTTCTGGGGACTTTCCACCCTGACTTGTTCTGAAAGAGAGTGCGGGGCATCTTTTCCCCCTCAACTTTTAAAAATACTCCTTATAAGTTAGGAATATTGGTCCTTTATCTCTGATATAAATTATGAATATTTCCTTCCAGTTTGTCATTTGTCTTTTGAGCTTGCTTATGGTGGACTTTTTCCCCACGCAAATTTTTATTTTTATGTAGTAAAATGTACCAACCTTTTTGTTTTACTGCATCTGGACTTTAGTCATATTTTAAAAGTTTCCTCCTACACCCAGGTTATTATCACCCATGCCTTTTTATATTTTTTATATTTAGATCTCTGGTAAATTTGGAATTTATTCTTATATATGGTTTGAGGAATGGGTCTAATTTAATCTTTTTTTCTGAATGGGTATCCTGTTGTCCCAAAAACCAATTCTGTGAATCCATTTAAATCACTTCCTATAGATCTCCCATTTTGTTTCATTAGTTCACTTTATTAAAAAGATTAGCATTGCCTCAATACTTGAGATACCAGTATTTCATTTACTACATTTTTTTAAAAATGTCATTTTGCTGTTTCTGAACTTCGGTTCCACTGACCTGTTTATTCATCTGTTGCAGAGAATTTGTTATATATTTTAATGTCAGGGCTAGTCCCCCTACTGAGCTCTTCCTCCTTAGTGTTTTCTTAGCTATTCTTGTGTGTTTATCTTTTTTATGAACTTTAGGATTGACTTATAACTTATGATCAGTGTCAAAATTGGGATTGCATTAAATTTATAAATTAAATTACAGACAGCTGACATCTTGAGATGGTGTGGAGATGTTCTAACCAAGAACAAAGGTGGCCATTTCATTTGCTCAAGACTACTCATTCCATTTTTGGAAATTTAGAAATTTACTGCCCTGGCTGAGGAGAGGGTCTTGTGCTCCATTATATTAATTTATCAACCTGCATTTCTTAAGTATCTGCTATGTTGTAGATATCTTTTTAGTTTTATTGTTTTAGTGTTTTAGTGTTTTATGTGATTCCATTACATCAGTTATCTGTACATCTTGTTTCATTATTTGAAAATTTTTTACCTTGGTACAATTAGTTAAACAAATATAGCATTTCATTCTACAACTTTTGGGGTGTCTACAGTTATCATTTTTAACCTATCAAGGATTCATATTATTGTGTTTGGTTGTTTATTGTGAAGTATGAATTGATATTTAATTTTCTTCATAATGAAAACTAACTTCCCAACAATATTTATTAAATTATGATTCATTTCTCCACATTCTTATTCCTCTTAATACTTCATAAATTATACTTTTTGATAAGTTAAATCTTATTTCTGGAATTTCTATTATATTCTTTCATATTATCTATTCTTAATTTAGAGCTATTTAGTTTTGTACTTATTGTTTAAAAATGCATTTTAAAAAGACTATTTTTTAGAGCAGTTTTAGAGTCACAGCAAAATTGACCAGAGGACACAGAGAGTTCCCATATACCAACTTTATTTATTTATTATTTTTAAAAATATATTTTCATTTATTTTTAGAGAAAGAGAGAGAGAAACACCAATGAGAGAGAAACATCATCAACTGGTTGCCTCTGCACACCCACTACTGGGGATTGAGCCTGAAACCTGGGCATGTGCCCTCATCTGGAATGGAACCAGTGACCTCTTGGTTCATGGGTCGATGTTGACCATTGAGCCACACTGGCTGAGCGAACTTTTAAAAAAAGTTTTTTTAAAAATTTATTTCAGAGAGGAAGGGAAAGGGCGAGAGAGATAGAAACATCAATGATGACAGAAAATCATTGATTGGCTGCCTCCTACATATCCTATACTAGGGATTGAGTCTGCAACTTGGGCATGTGCCCTGACGGGAATCAGACTGTGACCTCCTGGTTCATAGGTTGATGCTCAATCACTGAGCCATGATAGCCAGTCAGGCCCACCTTTATTTCTTAGAACAGTTTTAAGTTCACAGTAAAATTGGCCACGATGAAAAATGGAAGTCCCTGTTCTCCTTATAATCTCTATAAATGTCTGCTCATACTCAATCTTCCTAGTGAATAGGCAGTGTTGGGTTTTTTTAACATTAAAAAAATATTTTTATTTATTTTAGAAAGGAAGGGAGAGGGAGAGAAACATTAATGATGAGAATCACTGATCAGCTGCCTCTTACACACCCTCCTATGAGGATATAACCTGCAACTCAGGAATCAAACTGTAACCTCCTGGTTGATAGGTTAAAGCTCAATCACTGAACCACACCAACTGGGCAATACCAACTTTTTAAAAAAATCTTTATTGTTCAGATTATTACAGATGTTCCTCTTTTCCCCCCTATAGCTCCCCTCTACCTGGTTCCCATCTCACCCCAGGCCCTCGCCCCCTCATTGTCCTTGTCCATAGGTGTAAGATCTTTGTCCAATCTCTTCCTGCACCCCC
>NW_005367587.1:7537802-7550763 GCF_000412655.1 Myotis brandtii
TTTTTTTGGCATTCTCACTAAGATCCTTGAAGGTCTCACTAAGTTCCTCAGATGCTTCTAGAAGATTCTTGAGTAACCTTATAACTGTGGTTTTGAACTGTATATCCAGTATTTTGCTTTCTTCCATTTCTTTCATTTGCGACATGTTTCTTTGTCTCTGCATTTTGGCTGCTTCCCTGTGTTTGTTTCTATGTATTGGGTAACTGTTAAATCTCCTTGAGTTGATAGAGTGGCCTTGTGTGGTAGGTGTCCTATAGGGTCCAGTGGCTCGGCTTCTCCAATCACCTGAAGTGAACACTCTTGGTGCACCCCTTTGTGGGCTGAGTGCACAGTCTTGTTGTAGTTAAGCTTTGATTGCTATTGGTATCACTGGGAGGAATTGACCTCCAGGCCTATTGGCTGTGAGGACTAGCTGTGTCTACAATGGAAGAGCTGCTGTGCAGGAAACACCCTTATGGGGCAGGACTTGCTTCAGTGGGGCTTTGGTGCTCATTGAATCTGTCCCTTGAGTATGTCACTTATGGATGTGAAGAGTTGCAATCTGGTATGGTCTGAGAGTGACCACTGGGTACACTGGCTCTTGGATCTCCAAGGAGGTGCAAAGTCAGCCACTGCCTGGGGCCACCAGTAGGACCTACAGAGAGATCTGCAGATTCCTCCTCTTTGTATGGGGTTTGGAAGTGCCCAGATGAGGCCCAGCTGTGAAGCAAGGCAGGCTGCTGCTGCCAGCCTTGGGCCTTCTTTTAATAGCTTTGGGGCTCTGTGACCCAACAGTTGCCTGTTTAACAGGTTTTAAGCTGAGAAAGGACAGGCCATTCATATTCAAAAGCCACTGTGCACAGCTTGGGTGGGGTTGTAAATTGGGTGGGGCAGGGTCTTAGAGAATCACCAGGGCAGAGCAAACAGCAATGGCTGCCATTCAGCCCTGCACCAGGGAGGTCCCAGTGCAGGAACAATGACCACTGCGAGCACCTCTGTCTGAAAGAAAGCTGCCCTTGTGTTCCTGTCCCAATGCCAGTTTCTCCCCGTATGTGTCTGGGTCCCCCAGAGTCTTGTCCAGAACTGGAGTTCAGAGCAAGTGGGAGCTTGTATCTCCCTCCCAATTAAAAAAGCAGCACACCCGGGTGCCAGCCCATTTCACTCCTCTGCACCTACCACCAGTCTCAATGTGTTTTCTTCACCTCTCTGGTTGTAGTACTTCCACTTAGCCAGCTTTCCCACGGTTCTGGATGATAGTTGTTCTGTCTTTTAGTTGTAATTTTGATGTGGTTGTGAGAGGCAGCAAGTACAGGTGTTTACCTATGCCACCATCTTGGTTCTCCAATCTAGGCAGCATTTTTGCATTTTGGTTAGCTTTGTAGATTGCCCTTTCATTATGCAGTAACAGAAACTTCTTTCTTTTCAGTAACAAGTTGTAGGTCTATTATTTTAGGTCAATGGATGAACACCATCATTTACTGTCATGTTTGTTACTTTCATTTTTCTGTGATTGGGTGAATATAAATCTGTCTTTACAAAGAATATTTAACTTCGTATGATAATTTAGCCGAAGAGTCACTATTTTTTAAAAATAAGGTAATGAGTGAAATCTATTTTTTAAAAGTATTTAAAACATCAGCAAGTAATATAAAGAACAGGGCCTTTCAAATTTCGAACCAGATATAAAAACTAACATTTTAAGTATTTTTGTCTCCCTAAAAATTTCCGAGTTGGAAGACCTCAGTACAAAAGTAATCCTTTTCAGAAGAGAGAGTAAAGTGATGAAATGGAAGTTGATGAAATAGATGAATTTTAAAAAGACCCTTTGCAAGCCTCCCTGCTGGTTGCATTTTATAATATCCAAGATGCCGTGACTGAGAATGGGCTACCCTTGCTTTCGGAGTTGATTCGTGGCATGTCAGAAGCCAATGGTGATTTCAGGGTGGAAGTAATATCCGATACTAAAGTTGCTGTCATCACTTTTCTCAAAAATACTGGTAAGAAAGACGATGGCTTTTAACCCTTATTTGCAAATTGTGGTTGTATTCTATTTTGAGGTTATAGGCATCACCCAAGGGGTCTTAAAAGTTGTGCTTTTTCTAACTCCCAGTGAGAGAACTGCAAGGGAATATGTATTACTATTTCTGGTACTTCTAATAGCAAACATTTATCAAGTGCTTACTCTATGCTAAGCACTATGTTAAGTTTCTGTGTACTTTATCTCATATCACATAGCACAATGAGATAGATACTACTATTATTGTCCTCATTGTAAAGATGAAGAAATCCGGGGTTAGAGAGGATTAAATGATTTGTTCACAGTCACACAGCTAGTAAGTATTGGAATCAAAATTCCAAATTAGACATTCTGACTTCTGAGTGTATTGTCTAACCATTGTCATGTACCCTCAACTTTCCAGTGAGTTCTAATAGTTACAGGATGTTATCTTTATGATAATTACACATGCAAATAGAGACAGAGATGTGGTGAAATGAGTAGAGGGGACCAAGAGAAATTAGGTCTAGGAAACAATATGGTATTACAGTCATTATTACTGTTATCAGCTTACAATGAGGCTTGATTTCATTTGGAGAGGTAACTGCTGATCCATGTTTTCAAAATAATCTCAAATCAAGGTCACTGTTAATGTTGCCTGTGCATTCAGGGGAGTTAATGTGGGATAAGTAGAAGTTGACACTGTGAAGTTTAACTTTACATAGAAATTTAGTCATGGCTTCTAAATCGAATTACTTTAAAAAATCTGTTTTCTTCTAATATGAAATGAAATTACAGTACCAATAAACTGATTTTTATTTGTAGATGGCTGGACATTTGTTAATGTTTGGGACAGACACCATAGAGCTCAGCAACTTCAGATTTTCCCAAGACTTATGAAATGTGCAAGACCCATTAAGGGTTGAAAATCTGCCACCTCATGTTGATAATGATTATATAACGATTTTCTTTGATAACCAATCCTCCAAATGGAGAAAGAGCGACCAATGTCTAATATTTCCCAGAGGAGAGTTCAGCCTTGGTTGAATTTTCTGACTACAAAGGTAATAAATTTCTCTTCTTTCTCTATGTTTACAGTTATTATTAACCATTTCATGCACAAATGAAGTCAGAATAAGGGCCATATAGGTGATTGGGAAATACATCAAAGCTACCACATACCTACTGAAATATGTTATGAATTAACTCAAG
The DNA here is from genome assembly GCF_000412655.1 of Myotis brandtii. Taxonomy (NCBI): domain Eukaryota; kingdom Metazoa; phylum Chordata; class Mammalia; order Chiroptera; family Vespertilionidae; genus Myotis; species Myotis brandtii. Next base: position 7,540,990 of record NW_005367587.1, read on the forward strand.
GCTTTGAACATGTCTCTGTGGAGATCTAGGTAAGAGAATTGTTCTTTTTGTGCAGTAGCAAAACAACAAAAAACTTCTCTTGACCCTACTTTTCCTATAACTTCATTTCTTTGCTTCCCTTTGCAGCAAAATTTCTCAATTGAGTTTGTCATTACCCACTCTCATTTTCTCTCCTGTCACTCTTTCTTTTTGTTTTGATGTATATTATTCTTTATTTTTTTTACAGTTTACATTCAGTATTATTTTTTATTAGTTTCAGGTGTACAGCACAGTGGTCAGACAATCATACATTTCACAAAGTGCTCTCTCCACCCCCTGATATTTCCAGTACCGACCTGGCACCATACATAGTTATTACAATATTACTGACTATATTTCCAATGCTGTACTTTACATTCCCGTGACTATTCTGTAACTACCAATTTGTACTTCTTAATCCCTTCACTTTCTTTACCCAGTCCCCCAAGCCTGTCCCCTTTGGCAAACATCAGTCTGTTCTCTGTATCTATGAGTCTGTTTCAATTTTGTTTATTTATTATTATTTTAAAACATTTAAAAAATATATTTTATTCATCTTTTACAGAGAGGAAGGGAGAGGGATAGAGAGTTAGAAACATCAATGAGAGATAAACATTGGTCAGCTGCCTCCTGTGCACCTCCCACTGGGGATGTGCCCACAACCAAGGTACATGCCTTTGGCCAGAATCGAACCTGGGACCTTTCAGTCCGCAGACTGATGCTCTATCCACTGAGCCAAACCGGTTAGGGCTGTTTATTTTGTTCTTTAGATTCCACACATAAGTGAAATCATATGGTATTTTTCTTTCTCTGATTGACTTATTTCACTTAGCATAATACCCTCTGGGTCCAGCCATGCTATTGCAAATGATAAGATTTCTTTTTTTAATTTTTATGGCTGAGGAACATTCCATTGTATATATGTACCACAGCTTTATTATCCATTCATCTATTGATGGGCATTTGGGTTTCTTCCATATCTCGGCTATCTATATATATAAAAGCCTAAGTGACCATCTGACCGTCTGACCGTCTGATCGGTAGCTATGATGCACAATGACCATAAGACACTCAACTTAGGAGCTACTGAGTTGTGGTGACTTGGCAGCTGCAGTTCTCAGGTGTTGCACCTGGAGCCAGAGAGGTGGGAGCCCGATTCCAGGGTGCATCACCCAAGAACCACCCTCTCACAATCCAGGACCCCTCGGGGGATGTTGGAGAGCTGGTTTGGCCCTATCCCAGCAGGCCAGGCTGAAGGCCCCCACCAGTGCACGAATCCGTGCATCGGGCCTCTAGTTATAAATAATGCTGCAATGAACATAGGGGTGCATTTTTTTTTGAATTAGTGTTTTGGGTTTCTTCAAATATGTACCCAGAAGGGGAATCACTGGTTCACAAGGCAGTTTCATTTTTTTAGCTTTTTGAGGACCCTCCACACTGTTTTCCATAGTGGCTGCACCAATCTGCATTCCCACCAGCAGTGTACGGGGGTTCCCTTTTTTCCACATCCTCACCAACACTTGTTTGTTGACTTATTGATGATAGCCATTCTGACAGGTGTGAGGTGATATCTCATTGTAGTTTTAATTTGCATTTCTCTGATTATTAGTGACCTTGAGCATCTTTTCTCATTCTTTCTTAAATTAATTCGAGAGAGGCTTTTACTTCCATCATTCTACCCAAACTGCTCTTGTCGAGGTCACCAATGGCCACCAGGTTGCTAAAACTCAATAGCCATTTTTCAGTCCTCATTTTACTTGATCTCTGCAGTATTTAACTTAGTCACTCTCTCATCCTAGATGCACTTTCTTTATTTGTTGTTAGGACATCACACCTTGGTTGTTATTTTTACCTCAGTAGCTGCTCATTCTCTTTATTTATTCATTCATCTTCTTTTTCTTAGTTCTTAATGTAGGATTCAGTGCTCTTCTCTCCCTTGTCTATACATAGTTTTATTGAGGCCTAATGGCTGTAAATACTATCTATGTACCCATGACTCCCAATTTATATCTTGTCAAGACTCATGAGCTCCAATGTTCACATTCACTGCCGAGTCAATGTGTTCACTTGGTTGTCTAAAAGCATCTGATGTAACCGTTACATGCCCAAAACAAAACTCCCAACCTTGTCACCCCACCCTACCAACCTGCATTATCCACAGGCTTTCCCATCTCAGTTGAGAGCAACTTCATTCTCCTAGTTGCTAAGGCCAAAACATGGGAGTCAAGCTGACTCCTTTCTTTCTTTCATAGCCCATAGCCAGTCTGTAATGAAATCCTGTTCACTCCACCTTCATGATGTATTCAGAATCTGATCACTTCTCAAAGGGCATATTAAGAATTTGGAAAATTGAATGAACCATTTTGAAGGCAGGAACAATCTCCTAAAGTACTTATGCCACAAAGTAGTTTATATTTTGGATAATATGACCAAATAAATACCATTTAAAATTATTTTATTTTATTTTAAAATATATTTTTATTGATTTCAGAGAGTAAGGGAGAGGGAGAAAGAGGTAGAAACATCATGATGAAAGAGAATCATTGATCAACTGCCTCCTGCGTGCCCCACACTGGGGATCATGCCCGCAACCCAGGCAAGTGCACTAACCAGGAATCGAACCCTGACCTCATGGTTCATAGGTCGATACTCAACCAATGAGCCACATCAGCTGGATTAAATACCATTTTTAATGGTCATATGCATTTTATTTTCTATTCTATTATATATTTAAATATATTTTAAACAAACTTTTGTTAAGACCCTTAAAATTTATATCACTGGCATAGTGGTTAGAGGTTGGCTTCCAGCAATGACTTTGACACAAAGGGTTAGGAGTTTTAACCTTAGTCCCCACTGTCTCCACCAGCCTGCCTCTTCAAGCCATCCTAAATAAGCATACAATCTATATTATTTTTCTACTGCTGCATACAAAATTACCCCCAAACTTAGTGGTTTTACATAACATAAATTTGTTATCTCACACTTTCTGTGGGCCAGAACGTGAGAACAGCTTCACTGGGTGACTCTGGCTCAGGATCTTTCATGAGATTGTTAGGACAGTTCTAATGATTTTTAAACTTTTTAAAAGTTTTCAATTATAGTTGACATTCAATATTGTTTATATTAGTTTCAGGTGTACAGCATAATGCTTAGACACTTACGTAATCTACGAAGTGATTCCCCTGATAAGTCTAGAACCCACCTGCCATCATACACAGTTATTACAATAGTTCTAATTATTATTTTTTTAAATTTAGCATTATGGCCCAATGCTCAGTGGTTGGAGTGTTGTCCCATGTACCAAAGGATCTCAGGTTGGATTCCTAGTAAGGACACATACCCAGGTTTTGGGTTCCTTTGGGAGGCAACAGGTCACTGTTTCTTTCTCTCTCCCTCTCCCTTCCTGTCTCTCACATATTGGGTGAGGATTAAAAACATTTGCATTATATTAAGCCCAAATATATTTTTGTATAGTTCTATCTATTAGTCCTTGTTCTTCCTTTTAGAGTTGTAGAAATAAATCCTTTTTAAGATAGTCCTTCAATTGTTTAAGGACAACTGTTATGTCCTCTTCCCTGCATTCCATCCCTCTTCACCACATTTTACTTCTCTACTTCTGCAAGTTAAATATATTTATTTCTTTTTATATATCCAGATGTGATTAGAGTCCTTTTAAGCAGCACCAGTTTCCCTCGTTTGAACAGTTAGTTTTCATAATCCCTTTGCAAAGTGTGACACCTTGCAATAAGCACCATACCCCTGTTTTTACCAGTGGAAAGTAGAAGAGGGTTTTCACCACCCACATTTCTGCTGCTATGTTTCTCATATTATGGTCTCATGCCTCATCATTACCTTTTTTTTAAAAAAAAGAAAAAAAGAATGGACTTTATTTTTAGAGCAATTACAGAAAAAAATTGAGCAGAAGGTAAAGAGAATTACCCTGGCCCCAGTTTTCCCTAATACTACCATCTTGCATTATTGTAGTATATCTGTTACAATTGATGATAAAGTATTGATACATTATTATTAACTGAAGTCCATTACATTAGAGTTCACTCCATGTTATATGGTTCTGTTGACATAAAAACATTCAAACCTATAAAGAATTTTTCTGAGTTTATTTGAGCCAAACTGTTGACAAGTGCCAGGAAGCAGAATTTCAATGGATTGGGATAATGCTCCTGAGAATGGTGGTTTTTCACCTTGTTTTCTACCTTACACCAAAAGAGGAGATGTAAGTGGGTTACATGAAATCCATTGGTGATAGATTAGGGAGGTGGGAGAAAGCAAAGCAGGGAAACCTCTGGGATTGGATAAAAAGTAAAATGATAGACACATTACTTAGGTGGGTGCAGGATAGTTATCAGTCAACAATTATCATGATAACAATGAAGGAATTTATGGTCTCAATCCTGGCCCATTTGGTTGTGCCCGGAGGGGGTCTGGAAAAAAGGAAGTTACAAATTACCCTGACATTTCAAGGATATATTATTGTAGATGCAGAAAGACAGATAGGCTCAGTTAAGTAAAGGTTGCCTAGGAGGTGACTACCCACTGTAACTGCTTTTAGTTAAAGTTTAATTTCACACCATCCTTTGACCTTCCCTGAGCTTGTCAGGTTAGAATATGTGGCCCCTTTTGTCCACAGTTCTATGGATTTTAACTAATGCATAATATTATGTGTCTACAATTACAGTTTCATACAGAATAATTTCAGAGCCTTAAATATCCCCTGTGCTCCACCTATTCCTTCCTTCCTCCCTCCTCCAAACCCCTGGCAGCCACTGATATTTGTGTACTCTCTATGTAATGTTTCCATAGTTTTGCCTTTTTCAGAATGTCATATAGTTGGAATCATGCAAAATGAAGCCTTTCAGAGTGGCACTTTTGCTTTAGCAACAGGCATTTGCATTCCTCCCTGTCTTTTTGTAGCTTGATAGCTCATTTCTTTTTCTCTCTGAATAATATTCTATTTTACAGAAGTACCACAATTTATTAGACATTCACTTATTGAAAGACATCTTGGTTGCTTCCAAGTTATGGCTATGTACACTAATAAAAGAGAAACATGCAAATTAGTGTCACTGTAGACATTCACTTATTGAAAGACATCTTGGTGGCTTCCAAGTTATGGCTACCTACACTAATAAAAGAGAAACATGCACATTAGTGTCACTCCGCTATGCCCACCAGCCAATCAGGATACTTATACTTAACCCAACAAAGATGGCGGTTAATTTGCATACATAAGCATGCAGTGAAGACTGAAGGCTCCAGCTGGAGTGAAGACTGAAACTTATACTTAACCCAACAAAGATGGTGGTTAATTTGCATACGCAAGCATGCAGTGAAGACTGAAGGCTCTGGTTGGAGCGAAGACTGAAGATTGAAGACTGAAGAGGCTTGGCTTCTCAACTGCGGCCGAAGTGGAGAAGCCAAACCTGGCTGCGGCCACAATGGAGAGGCCAAACCTGGCTGTGGCCACAATGGAGAGGCCTAGCCTTGCTGTGGCCGGACCAAAAGCCTGGGTCCCGGGTGTTGGAGGAAAACCAGTGCCAGCAGCCAGGGGAAGGAAGGCCTATTGCGCGAATCTTCGTGCAACGGGCTTCTAGTTATGAATAAAGCTCTATTGCTGCTGTCAGCATTTATGTGTAGGTTTTGTGTGGATATAATTTTTCAACTCATTTGGGTAAATATCAAGGAGAGCAAATGCTGGACCGTATGGCAAAAGTGTATTTAGTTTTATAAGAATCTGCCAGACTGTCTTCCAAGGTGACTGCATCATTTTGCATTCCCACCAGCAATAAATGGGGGTTCTTTTTGCTTTGCATCCCTGCCAGCATTTGGTGACCTTTCCCCTCATCAAACACAGTTACATCACTTTTAGTTTATACTGAGTTTGCTGTGAACCAAAATCCCTTGGATGTTTTTACATGACTTCATGGCTAAGTCACATTCTCTTTCTTCTAAACTCATGCAGTTCATCTTCAGACTTCCCTAAGTGCTCTTTCTTCCCATTGGTGCCTCTCCCAGATGCCCTGGGGTCTCTTATTTATTAGGTGCACTTATAACTGCTGTATGTCTTGCTGTGAAGGACTTTGGGAGACTGAAGTTCAGAAAACTTGAGGTGTCTGGGAGTTTACATTCATCTCCCAACCAGGAGGGCCCATAGACAACAGCTGACTGGTATGGAGGTACAAGAACCCAGCTCCCTTGTCTCAACTTTGATACAATTTATATTCTCCAGAGCTTCTTAAAGGATCACACAGACGCCAGGCTTAACCTAAACCACATTATCTATCTTCTCTCACTTCTTACAGGTTTCCCCTGAGGACACAACTTTAATAAATCACTTGCATATGAATTCCCATCCTAGGCTCTGTTTCTAGAGAATCTGACCTTGTTTTATGACTTCTTTTGATTACAGCACACAATTGTTTTCAATATTTTTGACTATTATAACTATTCCTTTAAAATGGCATTGGCTTAACTTCTAATAGGTTATTTTGAATTATTCATGCATTATTGTTTGTGTCTATTGAATCTCTAAGGGCCAGATTTTTCTTTTTACTTACAAAAAATTTTAGGGCCAGATTTTTTCAGAAAAAAAATCACCTCTCCCATATTATATTGAATGTCAATGGGAAAATCTGATTAATTTTATAAAACTTCACTGCAAAGTAACCATGAATGGAATAGATTTATTTCATTAGGTGAGGATTAACTCCACTTTATTCCTGCATGCCACATCTTTCATTGAGCTGCTTGACAGTGGTACTATTTTAGAGAGTAGACATACTGTATTTCAGAGTCTCATTAGTATCAGGATTTCTTCTTGTGCTAAAGATTTTGTCTGAATGTTATCTACCTTTTATTTTTTTATTTTTTAGTGGTGGACACCTACTTGGTCAAAAAGCTTTTCTTCAATGAAAGGCCCATGTCTGCATTTCCCTGTTATGTGTCTTTGGACACAGCCTTACATGGAAGGGAAGAACTGTTCAGAAAGTTGCCAGCATTGTTCCTGGTAGCCCTGGATCCTTTCATAAGGATGAAGCTTACAGAGAAAGTATCCCCTGATTGGAATGACAATTATAAAAAGGGAAAGGGCCACTGTGAGGTAACATGGCCCCAAGTCAGCTGTACAGGACTGGAGGTAACACTCAGGTCTGTGGCCGCCTAATTCACTCAAGGAAGAACAAAGGTCAATGTCATCAAGACCTGGAATGGAAATGTTTCTAAAAAATTTTCTCATAGTATATCTAAATATCAAGTCACCAAAATGAATGTGAAGCCAATGGTATGGGAGGACATAAAAAAACAGCATAGAGGATGATAGGATTTTGATTGATATGTCAAGGAAATGGTCATAATAATAGGTTGTTTGGAGGATGTGAAAAGAATTATAACACAACTAAAGATACCAGCCAAAACATTGTGACAGAGAATGTGACTGGTTCTGCTGAAAGGTTTTCTAGTCTTCACATCAGTGCCTGTGAAAGAGTTCATACCCAAGGAATTCTGAGTGTGGGAGATCATTGCTCATGCTTTCACCAGACATACCAGATTGCATGAAGGAGAATACAAGTGAAGAATGGCATTCTGGAGAAAGTGAAAAGGATGGTTCAAGAAGCCCATTCCCAGTCCTTCTGGAGTTTTCTGTTTGTTTCACAATGTAGAGTGTGAATAATTCTCTAAGACTATTATAAGCAAAGAAAATTCATATCCTTTTTGAGCTAGATCAGACATGGAAAATACATTTCATTTCATGCATTATTGCTGATCAAATGATAGTTGTTGCCTGAGCTCCATGTTGAGAAAGATTTTGAGACTGTATCTGGGTTGATTGAAAAAGAGTGCTATTACCAATGAATAATGTCTGTCACTGTGTGTGTGTGTGTGTGTGTGTGACATGTGGCAAGTTTTTACCATTGAGCTCCTCTTTTGTGAAGAGCAGATTTAAGTATTGTGTTTTTCTTTCATTAGCTAGTAGTTTGGCTTTGAGCAAGTGGCTTCATGTCTTTGCACACTGGTTTCCTTTAAGAAGAATGAAGTTTCTGTACTGGATGATCTGTGTTGACTCTTTAAATCCTAAAATTATATGACTGATTACTAGTCAAACTAATGCATTATTATGGGAAACTGTAGGGTGTGTCTTACAGTGGTTCCCCCAGAAGAGGACCTGAGACAGATGCAAGTGCAAGTGATTTAAAAATATATATGTTTTTATTGATTTCAGAAAGGAAGGAAGAGGGAGAGAGATAAAAGCATCAGTGTTGAGAGAGAATCATTGATTGGCTGCCTCCTGCACACACCACACTGGGGATCAAGCCTGCAACTAGGACATGTGCCCTGACTGGTAATCAAACCATGACTTCCTGGTTCATAGGTCGACGCTCAACCACTGAGTCATGCCAGCTAGGCTTAAGTTCAAGTGATTTAAATAGGAAAGTAGCCCTAACCGGTTTGGCTCAGTGGATAGAGTGTCAGCCTGCGGACTCAAGGGTCCCAGGTTCGATTCCGGTCAAGGGCATGTACCTTGGTTGCGGGCACATTCCCAGTTAGGGGGTGTGCAGGAGGCAGCTGATCGATGTTTCTCTCTCATTGATGTTTCTAACTCTCTATCCCTCTCCCTTCCTCTCTGTAAAAAATCAATAAAATATATTTAAAAAAATAAAAAATAAAAAAAATAAATAAATAGGAACGTAAAGAACCCTGATAGGGTGTGTTATCAAATCAGTTACCACTTATTCCCACTGGGGAAATCAGAGTGAGTCCTATCTGGGAGACAAGATTGCTTGGATAGTTTTACACCAGCTCCTGTCAATCATTGAATGAGGGCTTGCGGGTGAGGGAGGGCAGCTTAATTTACTTCCTCTCTGCTACACTGGCAAGCAAAGCAGATGTTGGCACTACATACAGGAAGTCCTCAGGCAGGAATACAGTTCCCAATCTGACTGAGGCACCCTTAAGTAGTAAGTCAGGGGAAATGGACAGGGTCAGCTAGACTAGGATTCTTGGGGTAATAAGTAAAAGAACTCATTGGCAGCTGGGGTATTAAATACAGTTGATACTCAAGCATTGTGATAATAAATTACTTGCTTTTGAATCTGATTATGAGTTGAGTTAGAGAAGTCTGTGAAATCTACTAGTTATTTTTTATTTGAATACCTATGAGGAAAGTCTTTAGACACATTATCTGGTAATGTTTTTTACTGTTTTCTTCACAGTCAAAATACCATGACAACCTAAACAAAAAGGTAGCCTCAACCAAAACCAAAGAAGGTCTGAAACTCGTGTTGATAAGTGGAAATGTTTCATGTTTTCAGGTAAGTGGTTCTATTTAGTAAATCTATAAAGGAACAATGGGGTCTAATGAACTGGTTCTGTGATTTAAGGTTAACGATTAAGATCGTTTAAGTTTGAGAAGTTAAACCCACCTGAGGTTCATGCAGCGTTATACTTACCATTTCCGATATTCTTCCACCTATACTCATGTGTGGAGATCCAAGTTTAACCACAAACCAGGTTGTACAAACCTACCTCTTTTATTTCTCTACTAGAGGTCTCATGCACGAAATTCATGAACTTGGCGGGTATGGAGGTGGGGGTTGGGGGACGCTCAGCCCAGCCTGCGCCCTCTCACAGTGTAGTCCGGGAGCCCCTGCGATGGATCGCCCCACAGAGGGAGACCCCGCCCACCCACTGCAGCCGGCCAGTCAGTGGCCTGGGCCTCCCTCTTTGAGGCAATCAATC
>NW_005367587.1:7550902-7552147 GCF_000412655.1 Myotis brandtii
TTGGCTGGCCCGTTAGTGTGTGTCATAGCATGGTCATCCGGAAGGTCATTCTGCTATTCGGCTGTTCTGTCGATTTGCATATTATGCTTTTATTATTATAGATAATTTATCTTGACCTACTCTCAGCCCAACTCTGTTTTCTTCTTGTGTTCTATCAGCATTAATGGGGAAGACATATGTATATCACATTATAATATTACCCTTCACAAACACACCCTGTTGCTCCTGCGTGAGCACGTTCTGAGGCACAGGAGGAATGAGGAGGGAGAAAGGTTACCAGTACAGGTACTAAATGCTCAGCTCGGCTCTTGCCTGCCCCTGTCCTCCTATTGCTTCCTTTTCCTTGGAATCATCAATTAGCAGGCCCTGTGTCCCCTTTATAGTTGACATCCATGAAACAATTCTGGCTGCAATTCAGAATCACCTGGAAAACTTTAAAAAATATCAATGCCCAGGCCCCATCCTTACAGATCAAGATTTTAGTTGGTCAGGTATATGGTCTGAGTCAGTGATGGCGAACCTTTTGAGCTCAGCATGTCAGCATTTTGAAAAACCCTAACTTAACTCTGGTGCCGTGTCACATATAGAAATTTTTTGATATTTGCAACCATAGTAAAACACAGATTTATATTTTTGATATTTATTTTATATATTTAAATGCCATTTAACAAAGAAAAATCAAGCAAAAAAATGAGTTCGCGTGTCACCTCTGACATGCGTGTCATAGGTTCGCCATCACTGGTCTAAGTGTTAGTAGTTTTTGAAAGCATTCTGGGTGATTCTAATATGTAGCTAAGGCTGAGAATTATAATTCATTTGAAGTCTTCAGAATTCTATAGCCACCACCATTTTGACACTTGATATTTACCTTAAGATGGCACACGTTCAAGACTAGTGAGTAGAGAACATTTCTTAGAAATTTAGAGACTCTTATGGATTATGAGCCACTGGATTTTTTAAAAAATTAAATCTTTATTGTTCAGATTATTACAGTTCCTCTTTTTTCCTCCCATAGCTCCCCTCCACCCGGTTTCCACCCCACCCTCTGCCCTTACCTCCCCTCCCCCACTGTCCTCATCCATAGGTGTACAATTTTTGTCCAGTCTCTTCCCACACCACCCACACCCCTTTCCCCCCCGCCCAAGAATAGTCAGTCCACTCCCTTTCTATGCCCCTGATTCTACTGTATTCACAAGTTTAGTCTGTTCATCAGATTATTTATTCACTTGATTTTTAGATTCACTT
>NW_005367587.1:7553523-7584368 GCF_000412655.1 Myotis brandtii
AATGCAAGCTGCTGTGGGGCCTTGGGCCTTCTTTTGGAAGTTCTGGGTCTCTCTGACCCAGCTTCAGTTTGTTAGGTAATTTTCAGATTGCAAAGGGCCAGGCCTTTCATATGCAAAAGCCTCTGAGCACAACTTGGGTGGGGAGGGATCTCAGGGGATCAACAGGGCAGAGCAAGCAGCTATGGCTGCTCCTCAGTCCTACCCTAAGAGGCCCCTCATCTCAGTGTCCCAGTAATTGCTGCAAGCAGCCCTGAGAGAAAGCTGCCCTCGAGTTCCGCCTGCTGCCAGACAGTCCAGTTTTTCCCCGTATGAGTCTGGGTCCCCAGAACTGGATTTCAGAGCAGTCGGGAGCTTGAGACTCCCTCCCAATTGAAAAAGACAACCGTGTCCTCAGTTGCCAGCCCTTTCCACGTGCGCCTCCGTACCTCTGCATTTTACTTCCACACCTCCTCTGAGTCTCAGTGTGCTTTTCTTTCCTTCTAGTTGTAGAATTTCCACTCAGCCAGCCTTCCTGTGGTTCTGGATGATGTCCGTTTTGTCTTTTAGTTGTATTTTGAAGTGGTTGTGGGAGGCAGCAATTTCCGGTGTTTACCTATGCCCCCATCTTGGTTTCTCCTCTGGATTTTTTTTTTTTTTTTTTTTACTTTTGTTGCAGCTAATGAGATGGCAGAGGCGAGGCAGGCAGCTACTTTCTTCATGTTCTCTAAAATAAATAGAGTCCATAGACTCTTTTGTTACATGGTTTCAGGACTTTGTCCTCAGATCTGCAGGTTGAGAAGTTGAATCTTATCATTGTAACCAAACCTGGCCTGACAAGCAAACTCAAATGACTCATTTGTAAAATGTAATTGCAATTATTTAATTGGCAACGAGAAAGATAATTGCCATTGCTACTGGTAATAGTGAGCTCTTTAGATGACTCTTATGAGATTGCTTGGTGAATATAATCAGACTAGAAAGAAACTGAATGACACAAAAGTTCACTAAATTTCTCTGTCACTCTAGGAATTGGCAAAGTGTAGTGGTTATGCAGACCAATTGTACAGCCAATACTGGCAGGGTTCAGATACTGCCCCAATACTGATCTCGGTCTTTCCACTACACAGTTGGTCTATTGATTGTTAAATTCTTGTCAAATCATGCCAGGCTACCTATTCTCACCAATGGATGAGGATGTATAAACTTTGGAATCCTCTTAAACTCGTCTCTGAATTCCTTTCCCTATCAAGTGAATTTCCAAGCTTCCTTGCACAGGTCTCTTGTACACACCCTTTCCTTTTCATTCCCTTGGTACTGGCCTCACCACCGTGCCTTTAGTCTCTCACACTCCAATTTATCCTCTACATTGCTGTTTGATGCATATTCCAAAAACGTTGTATCAGATGCTCTATAGTGCCTATAGGATAAAGTCCAGAAAAAGGTGGCTTTTCAGAGTTCTCCATCATCTGGCCCTAAATCTGTTCCCAGCCCTGTCTCTCACCATTGAGACTCTCTTTTAGTTAAATGGGCCAACTTTCTGACCTTCCTCAATTCCATGTATTTTCTTAAATAGTACCCACTTAGACTGCTTTCCTGCCTTCTTTCTACCTGTATTAGTTCTATCCATTATCCTCTTTGTAAAGACTTTACTAAACAATCTAACCTAGCTGTAACCGGTTTGGCTCAGTGGATAGAGCGTTGGCCTGTGGACTGAAAGGTCCCAAGTTCGATTCCGGTCAAAGGCATGTACCTTGGTTGCGGGCACATCCCCAGTAGAAGGTGTACAGGAGGCAGCTGATCGATTTTTCTCTGTCATCGATGTTTCTAACTCTCTATCTCTCTCCCTTCCTCTCTGTAAAAAATCAATAAAATATGTATTTTTAAAAAATCTAATCTAAATACCTATTCTTTTTTGGAAATTCTATAGCAATTAATAATTGTATATTTAACACACAGGGTTTTTTTTTGTTATCTTGAACTGATTTGAACATTAAGGCCATTTTACCTTTTACTTGTTAGTATATTGAATCAGTAAGCAGAGAGTGAGGCTGTAAGTGGGAGTGAGACGAAAGTGGGCTGGATCTAGTTTTTTTGTTTTTGGAAGGCTCACTCACTCTTGTCCCTGCAAGGACCTTCTTGGGTCCAGAGATTAGTTTATGTTAACTAACTTCATATAAGATTGAGGTGGACCCGTGAGTGCTGATTGTTAACTTGGAGTGTGAAATAGAACTATAATGTGGCCCCAAGACATAAACACCTTTTCATTTACAATGAGGAAGAGCTCCCCAAGGGACTGGAATAATCAAAATCCATATGATCAGTGTTCTCCCTCCAAATTTGAAAAAAAATTGGAATAAGTGAAATTAGATGAATTGAATATCTAATATCTATTGGCATCAGGCCATGACCCCATCTCATCAAAGAGATGGTCTTGGCACAGACATTGGAGAACTGAGTGCCTTAGGACAGGCTGCATGGACCCAGCCGACCTTCACTCCAGTGACCTTCCTTGGTCTAGGGGCCTTTAAGGCTAATTAGAAACCCCCTTTCAGATGGACCCATTCTTTCTTTATGTATACTAGTATTAATGTGTTCAAAATAATTATTCTCAGTTCCTGCCTGCCTAAAAGCAATTCTTTCTTCCTCAGTCTCTCTCAATCTTTCTGTGTGTTTCTCTTTCTGCCTCTGCCTTTCATTTTGTGTCTCTGGGTGTTTCAGTCATTTTCATAGCTCTACTCTGACTCATAACTTTTTGACTTGATGGTAGTGGGTATGTATTTCCTTAATTTTTAAATTTTGGGGCTCACCTCACTATAGTGTCTAAGCCAGCAGTTCTCAACCTGTGGGTTGCGACCCCTTTGGCGGTCAAATGACCCTTTCACAGGGGTCGCCTAAGACCATCCTGCATATCAGATATTTACATTATGATTCATAACAGTAGCAAAATTACAGTTATGAAGTAGCAACGAAAATAATTTTATGGTTGGGGTCACAACATGAGGAACTGTATTTAAAGGGCCAGAAGGTTGAGAACCACTGGCTAAGTACTAACAACAAATTGTAAGCTCCCTGAGGGTAGGGCTGATAGGTCAGTATGAGATGCAAAGCATAGCTTGTGCAGTACCCCGCAATACTTAGCAGGTCAAAGGTGCTCAGCAGTTATTTATTGATTCAACCTCTAACAAATTGTTGCTGTTTTCATTAAGGCCGATGTCATTGTCAACACTGTACCCACGGATCTTCAGCTTGGAAGAGGATCACTCTCTCAGTCTCTTTTGTGTAAAGCTGGTCCCATGCTCCAGAAAGAGTTAAATGCCACCAGACAGGAAACAGAGGAGGAAGTGGGTAGCATATTCATGACAAGTGGCTGCAATCTGAACTGCAAAGCTGTGCTCCATGTTGTGGCTCCAGACTGGGATAATGGAGCAGGGTCTTCTTGGCAGGTAGAAAAAGTCCTTAGTTCTCCATTTCATTTTATAAAATTGGTAAATCTCCTTGCATGGTATAGATCTGTGGTTCTCAACCAAAGCGAATTTATCTCACAGGGGAACATTTGGCCTGTTACAACTGCTACTGGTAGCTAGGGGTAGAGGCCAGGACTACTGCTAAATCCCCTACAAGGCATATGCCAGTCTCCACAACAAACAATTATCTGGCCCAGGTTGAGAAACCCTAACATGTACTTAACCCTGTCTATTTATTGAAATCTTTATTACCTTTCGTGTACCTTTTGTACATTTCAGATAATGACCCTTAAAAGTGATAGCAATCATTGGGATTCTCCAGAAATGGTATCTGAATATTAGATTAGCATAATAATCCTTCAGTATAACTAAGAAATGCAGCCAAAACTGTGGTGTAGAATGAAAAAGGGTCAGTGCCCTTCTTTTGATGACCTAATTCCCATCTCTATTCATAATTTAACCCCCACAACTTTTTTTTTCAGAATATAAAGTAATATGTGTACATTGCAGGAAATACACAGAAAGCACAAAAATAAAAATCATAATCCAGCCACGTAGAGATAACTTTAACATTTTACTGTATTACCTTCAATTCAGTTTTATGCATATTTATTTGTAGTTGATATATTCTTCCATTTTTAATACTGCCTTTTTTACATAACATAAACACTTGCCCATGTTATTTAAAACTCTTCATAAACATCAATTTTAATTACAATGAGATACTCATAACCATTTCCATACTGGTGGGCCCTCTCTCCTGCATGAGTTTGAATCTCTCTGAGAGTCCTCTCCCCTCTTCTTGGTTTCTCTTTCTGATCCCATAGGTCCTGACAAAGCCTAGGATAACAGAGAGGTCCTGGTCAGGGTTGCTGTAACCACAGTTTTTATGTTTTCTGCCAGCTTGAGCCCTAACTTATATAAACGCATTTTGTACATTTCAGATAATGGCAAATATAATCAAGAAATGTTTGATGACTGTAGAACAGCTATCTTTCTCATCAATCACATTTCCCATGATTGCAACAGGAAATCTGGGGTTTCCCAAAGCTGTATTTGCTGAACTAATCCTGTCAGAAGTGTCCAAATTTAGTAACAGTGCGTGGCTGAAAACCTTACAAAAAGTTTACTTTCTGGTACATCTCGATGATGATGAAAGCCATAAGGTATGGTTACATGTCTCTTCTGTTCATTCTGGCAAGCAAACCTAAGTGCAATCTGATGTCTTTGGTAGATGTATAAATAACAGCATTTTCTACTTCCTTGCCCATAAGTGTTGGTTGCCCATAGAAGTGTGGTCTTCCCATGAAATAATATAAGTCAGCACTGGTATTTAGGAAATTCCTAAATTGAATCATAACCCTTTGATTAAAAAGTCTCTGAAATAAGGAGAAAATCTATTGAGAACGATTGTTTCTGTTTGATGTTTGATTCTCCATGTTCCAAAAAACTGGGCTGATATTTCTACAGAGCATTGTTGTGGTCAGTAACTGTGTTTCTTTCTATCTAGGCATTTTTAGATAAATTCACTAGATGGTCGAGTGGAAATCCCAACAAGGAGAAGATTCTCATGGTTGGAAATACCCAAGGTCTGGCTGGTCAAGTTGTTCTGCTGGGGCAGTATTTCCCTTTGCTTAGTAACTCTTTGGTGTTAGTTGAAGTCCCATAGAAAGAGACAAATTCCCGTGAAGAACAAATCAGTAATGGAGAAAGTGTCAGTGCATTCCAAAGAATAGATCATATTGTTGTGAGTGAAATCACTGGTAATGAGGCCAGAATTTCTAAGATCCTATATAATAAAAAGCTAATATGCAAATTGACCGAACAGCAGAATGCCTGGTCGCTATTATGCACACTGACCACCAGGGGGCAGATGCTCAACGCAGGAGCTGCCCCCTAGTGGTCAATTTGCTCTTACAGAGGGAGTGCCACTCAGCCAGAAGCCGGGCTCACGGCAGGCGAGCGCAGCCCAGGCTGAGGGATCTCCCCCTCCCCCACAAGTGCATGAATTTTGTCCACCGGGCCTCTAATATGATATTAAAAGATAACTGAAATTTGCATGGCACACTAAACTTCACTGATTGCTTTCATATGTATTATATTATTTAAACTTATACCATGGCCCCATGGGCAGGTGATTGGTTCTGTTGCCATTGTATAAATGTGGAAACGGAGGTCTAAAGAGTTTATGGCATTAGTTGAAATGGCACATCTAAGTTGTAAAGCCTCAGAGTGTAGAGTGGACAGTGATATGTCAACATGCTAAAGGTAATTTTCCCAGAGCAGTCTTGATATTGCTATTCCAGTGGGATATGAAGGGGGAGGAAAAGCTCATGTTGATTAGTGAGCTGTTGTTTAACGTTGAACAAATGACCTAGCCACTCTGACCATTTTTCCTTTTTGTAAAATGGTAATAAGAGGATCTCCCAACTTTCAGTTATAAGATGAATAAACTCTGGAGACCTAATATATATCATGGGGAATACACTTAATAATAATGTATCAAATACTTGAAATTTTCTAAGAGAGTGGATCTCAAAGGTTCTCAACACACACACACACACACACACACACACACACACACACACACACACACACACGACAGCTGTGTGAGAATGGGTGTGTTAATCAGCTCAATTGTGGCATCATTTCACAATGAAAACTGACAATCCACACCTTAAATATATACAATTTTTGTTTGTCGACCATATATCAATAAAGCTGAAAAATAAAAAAAGGAATCTCCCAGAAATGTCAGCATGAAATGAGAGTATACTTTGCTCTCTCACCTTCTTTCTCACTCCTGACACCACAGCAACTTTTGCAGACAAATAGATGGTCAATCAGATGTTTCTGCCTCATCCTATTTAACTGGGAAAATGTAGATATTCCTACTGCTACAAAGCATTGTTTTCTGATTTCCTTAAAAAAGAACACCCAGCTGCTTAATAGACTAGGAGACATGGTAATGTTTGGATTTATTTAGAGGGGAAAGGAAGAGAGCAGAGACCCTTCGTGTTTTTCCTGCAGAAGCCAGCTGCTCCTTCATCCATCTTCTTTCTTTTCAGGTATCTTTGGGACTGTCACTTGCTCTTGGCCCACAGAGTGTGAAATGAAAATTGGTGCAATTACTTTCCAGGTTGCTATTGGAGATATCGCAAAAGAAAGTGCAGATGTTATTGTAAACTCAACAACAAGGATGTTTAACCTGAAATCAGGTACTTCATTTAAGTTATATACTTGATTGTAGCTATTAATACAACTAATTTCTGGAAGGGAAATGGTGGCTAATATTTCCCTGAGTAGACAGAGAGGTGTGTAGTAAATATGCAGGCCTTGGAATCAGAAAGAGCTGGCTTTGAATCCAGGCTGTGCCACTTACCATCTTGTGGCCTTGGACAAATCACTTAACCTCTCTGAGCTGGACTTTCTCTGCCTGTCAAATGCCTACTCCCAAAGAAGCATAGATGGGGTATAAGTGATGTAAAGGTGGGGTGTACCTAGTGCATTATACTTACTGTCAGCTCTCATCCCCTTCTTAGCTCTGAACTATCAAAATTACACACTTACAATTTAATCAGCTTTAAGTTCTTCTATTAAATTGTAAGTGTGTAATTTTCCCCTTTTTATGTTGGTACTCACATCTCACCTCCCATAACTGTTCTCTATACTATACTGACCCAAATGAAATTCAACCTCTTTTTCTTAATTTTCCCTAAAATATTTGACCAGCCCCTTTGATATAACACTTTTGAGCATGCCCTTGCCACATGTCTATTTATTTATAACTTATATACATTGCTCATATGCTGATACATCTTTTATGCTGAGACTATAAAACACTAATTTTTAAATTAAAAGGGCAAGATAAAACATAGAGTGGCTGGCTGTGTGGGAAGAGATCAACCAAAGAACTTGTATGTATAGATATACATAACCCATGGACATAGACAGTAACATGGTAAAGGCCTGGGGTGGGGGACCAGGGCAAGCTAGAAGGGGTCAATGGGGGAAAATGGGGACATATGTAATACTTTCAACAGTAAAGATTTAAACATTTTTTAATATTTTCTACATCTCAAAATATTATGGAACTTACCATGCAGAAGTGAATCTGTAGAATGTCCATTCAAAAAAAATTTTTTTTTGTTAATCCTCACCCAAGGATATTTTTCTATTGATCTTTTAGAGAGAGTGGAAGAGAGAGGGAAAGACAGAGAGAAACATCGATGTGAGAGAAACACATCAATTGGTTGCCTCCTGCGGGTGCCCTGACCAGGGCCTGGGCCAGGGAGGAGCCTGCAACCAACGTGCCTTGACTGGGATCCTTTGGTCTGTAGGCCGACACTCTATCCACTGAGCCAAACAGGCTAGGACTCCATTCAATTTTTTAAAAGCCATAAAGAACATTCAATTATTTAAAACATAGTAAATTGCATGTATGCATTTATTTTTCCCCCCCTCTTGAAACTCTGACAGAGCAACTGTAAAGGAATTAAAAGGGTATAAACCCACAGAGAAAGAGAGTTGGAGGGAAAACAACAGTAAACAGAGATAGCAACATATTTTCACAAGATGGGAAGCAGCTAGCTAGTGGAGGTAGCTGACAGAATGGAGAACACTTAGTACCTGCAGGAGAGAACAGCAGCCCCTAGAAACACAGGAACTGGAGGCAGCAGGAACCTGGGAAGGCAGGGGATAAAAAGAGGTAAAAATGGAATTGGATGGAATTCTGAATCAGTAGCACTTAGACCTTTGATGCTATCCCCCATCCTGTGCAGCAGTAACTTCCTTTGCTCTTTCCTAACCAGAGATGGGAGGTGTAATTTTTTTAGAGACACTGAACCAGAGAGCTTTCCAGACTTAGCACACTGGGAACAGGTGAGATGAGGATGGGGAGCTAGACTGAAAACAGGGTTTCAGTGAGGTGTCTGTATTGAATAGTGAGTGCCCAGCCCCTATCCCTGTGGGGCTCTCAGAGTAGCAGATGGGCTTATGCCCCACACATAGGAGATGGGAGTGAACCTGACCATCCTAAAGGCCAGTAGTTACTGCCTGCTCACCTTACACTGAAGCCTATCAGTCAGCAAGCCTCCTGCACATGGAGCTTCCAAAATCACTCTTACATATGAATGGAGTGACAAATGTCACCTATTTGAGAAAAACCTCCACCATTGCAAAGTCAGAGACCAAAACAAACAAACTGAAAAAAGGAGATGTTTTAAAAGAGACAATTCATAATCAAGGAGATATGGGTAGATAGGTAGATAGATAGATAGATGATAGATAGATAGATAGATAGATAGATAGATAGATAGATAGATAATAGATAAATAGATCAATATATTGATAAAATAACTAACATTTATTCAGTACTTTCTGTGTGCTAGATTCTGTGCTAAGTATTTTTCATCCATTACCTCTTTCAATGTTCAACAGCCCTGTAGGAAAAGTACTATGCCAGCCTTTGTGTAACAGATGAGTAGATAGATAGATAGATGATAGATAGATAGATAGATAGATAGATAGATAGATAGATAGATAGATAATAGATCAATAGATCTTCATGATGATAAAATAACTAACATTTATTCAGTACTTTCTGTGTGCTAGATTCTGTGCTAAGTATTTTTCATCCATTACCTCTTTCAATGTTCAACAGCCCTGTAGGAAAAGTACTATGCCAGCCTTTGTGTAACAGATGAGGAACTGACTAGTCACCTATTAGCTAGTAAGTGGTGGAGTCAGCGCCAACCCAGTGTGTCAAAATGCAAAGACCATGTTTTCAACCATGAACCCACCTGTCCTTAGACGTGACCAAGGTGGTGAGGCTGCAGCCTTGATCGGAAGATTCACTGGACTGAAGCCAGCCAACTCTCTGTCTAATTGTGAAAAACCCAGCCAAACAAAATGAAATAACAAAATCAAAGAACTTTAGTAAATTGCTCAGGGTTATTATAGTTTTGAGATCCATGCTTCTCATTCGTATCAGAACTTTTATTTTAATATTTTTATTCAATTTTGTAAAATAGTAAGCATAGAATGCAAAAAAAAAAAAAAGAAAGAAAACTTAAATAACTGCAGAAATATCCCAGTAAAGCTGCAGACACTGGAGACTTTCAGCTATTGGGCAGTGCCCTCATCCTGTGGATCAGATTGTTTATTCATCTGCCATTGAATGAAGGCAGCTATAGAAAGGTGATTTGCTAAGGAGGGGGACATCAATGGATTATGCAAAGGGTGAGCTGAATAAAAGTCTAATGTACAAAAGCTATTACTACTTATTGAATTTTAACAGATGCTTTATATCATTAATATGTCTTCTGTAGGGGTGTCAAAAGCAATTTTAGAAGGTGCTGGACCAGCTGTGGAAGATGAATGTGCTGTGCTAGGTATGATCTTATGTTGCTTTTGCTTACAACCTATTGAAAATTAAAGGGCTGAGACTACTGTGAGAGGATCTATGGGTGGAGTAAGTGGTGAGCACTTTGGCAGAAGGTGGGTTCCCTGGGTGAGGAGCCTGTGTGGGTCTGAGGGGTTTTCTGACACCAACCAATTCTCCACTTCTGACACTACCTATCTGAGCTGGTACCAGATCCCACAAGTTAAAGGTCTTACTTCCACACGATTGGCCCCACCTTCAAATGCCAGTTTTAAGTTCCAGGGGCCACCTGTACTTCTGATGGCTATAAATTTAGAGGTTCCAAATAACTCCTTCTCAGGTCCAACAATTTACTAGAATAATTCATAGAACTCTGTAAAAACACGTTTTTTACCTTTCCCAGTTTATTATAAAGGAACAGCCAAGTGAAAGAAATGTGTCAAATGACAAAACTAAAACAATTTAATAGTGAGTGTGAGGTCCTGTATTTATGAAAACAACCCATGGAGGGGAGTGCAGTGCCTTACAAGTGTGGAGCGCTCTTCCTGAGGGACTGTGGGCAAGAGCGAGTTTTTTGGAGGATTGGAAGTGGGACCATGGAAACAGTGTGTGATTGGCTGGGGTTGTATATTGTACTTTAGTTAGAAAGATCAGGAAACAAGGAAATAAATATAGTGGTTAGAGTTGATTCAGAGTTGGTGTTTGGGGATTGGCTGACTGGATATACTAAGTTTCTGGCCAAATGGAGCATTTACAGGAAAAGGAGGGTTTGGTTTGAAAGTTCAGTTTGCTGGTGTGGCACCCCAGGCAGGAGTGCACCTACAATTTTAAGCCAGCACAGGACAGGGTATGGGGAAAGGGGCACAGAGCTTCCATGCCTTTTCCAGGTGCACCACCCTACCTGCACCTAGAGGTGCTTGACAACCAGGAAGCTCCTGAACTCTGTTGTCTAAGGGTTTTTATGGAGTTGTCATTATGTGGGCATGATTGATAAAACCATCGGATTTGTGACTGAGCTCAATCTCTAGCCCCTCTCCAGTCCCTAGAGGTCAGGGGGTGGGGCTGAGAGTTCCAATCCTAGAAAGATAGCTTGGTCTTTTGGGAGCTATCTAGCTCCACTCCCCAGCCTCCAGGAGTCATCTCATTAATGTATAAAAGATACTCTTATCACTCAGGGGATTTGAAGGGTCCCAGGAACTCTGAACCAGGAGCCAGGGACGAAATATTTATTTTTTATTATAGCATGGTGAAGAACCTGTAAGAGTGAGCATAAACTATTCATCCTTCAAAACCAGGACTGAACCTTGCAGAGTAGACAGTTCTGAGTGTGATTTGGAGAAGACACATGTTTGACAACACATTCCCACAACTGACCTATTGTTGTGCCTGAAATTCCCACCTTAATAACTCTCCTCTGATTAAGACATTTTCTCTGGAATGAATAAATTCCTGGAGAGAGATCAGAGGATGGTAACATTGGTCCCAACATGAGGACATCAGCAGGGATTTATTTGTGTGCTGCAAGAGCTAGCTGTACCTTGAAAGGCAGAAGCAGAGCATGAAGCTGGGCTGACAGCTGGAATAGTCTAAGGATGATACCTGGGAGAGGACAGCAGGTGGACACCTGAGGGCAGCAGTGAGTGCCTGCTCGATGGAAGCTCACCAGGAGGGCGGGGTGGGGTGGGCAGGGACCAGTTCTCCTCCTCGCACATTTTCCTGGAGCCTTGCTTTGCTCAGAGTACCAGAAGGTGGTGCCTTAAAACAAGCCCTGATAATTTCCATGTGCTCACGAGCTCTATGGGTTCTGTGGGAGGGGAAGTTTTCATGCTTTCACACCTCCACACCACACAGTATATTACCTTCACCTCCTTGAAAAATGAATCTGGCTGAATGAGGTATAAATTACTCTCCTGGACAGTAGAGTGGGTGCTGAGAGCTCTGGATACTAACTGCTTGGGTTCAAATCCTGGGCAGTCTTCGGCTGCTGACCTTAACCACCTGTTAACCTGTGAAATGGAGAAAACAGAACCTACGTCATAGGCTTGCTTTGAGGATTGAGTGAATTAACACAGGTGGAGTGCTTTTGAAGAGCACCCAAACTATTCAATAATGAATAACCTGGATTGTAAAGGAAATGAGCCTGTCACAGTCCCAGAGAGTGAAACCAGCTAGATCGAGGGAGGTTACACTTGGTCAGGAATCTTCAGGGCTTTTTCCTTTGTCAGCTATTTTCGTTTCTCAAAAATCAGTGTTGCTTCCCGTAACTAATGTGCTGTGTGTGTTTCCTCTTTTTTTCCAGCGACACAGCCTCACAGAGATTTTATAGTTACACAAGGTGGATTCCTATCGTGTGATATAATAATTCATGTCCTTGGAGAAAATGATGTCAGGAAATCAGTTTCCAGTGTTCTAGAAGAGTGTGAACAGAGGAAGTACACATCTGTTGCCCTTCCTGCCATTGGAACAGGTTTGCAGCCTCTCATCACCCAAAGATTCAGAATAACCCAGATTCCTTTAGACAGTTTCACTTTTAATGAACTCAATGCTGAGTCCAGAAAGCGATAGTGATACAAATCAGAAAGTGGGCAGGCAACCTGTCAGACCCTTCTAGGGCCATCTGTGGGTCCTGTGCCTCTTTTATCCATCTTTTTCTTTATTTTAGGTTTCCTAAGTATCTTCCCATGTTTGGCCCTTAACGTCATGGTTTTCTCACTGTTCATTTTTTTTCCCCTTTGGGTGACTCATTTATTCTCATTACACTAGTATCAATGACCATTTCAGCACTGACTCCCAAATCAGCATTTCTAGCCTTCTCCAGAATCTCCTCAGAAAGATTTCTCTGTCACCAGAAACATGCTGATATTACAATCCAAACTCATCATCATCCCTTGAGTTGTCTAATTTTCTAGTTTCCTCCTTTGGTGGCGCCATGAACTCCCAGCTGTCCTGCCACGCTTGCTTCTTTGTGTCCCAGACCCCTGTAGTCAGCAGGTCCTATTAAATCTTCTTCCAGAGGGTAGTTCAGTTTCAGTCTTCTTTTTCATTTCCAAACCCATAAGACCACTCCCAACTGGTTTGCTGCTGTGTTTCTCAATTGGGTCCTCATTTGTGGAGTCATTAGATTGAAATGCAGTTACCCAGGCCCTGTGCAAGGCACTCGGTATAAAGCACGACTAAGACACAGTCTCTATCCTTAACCAACAAGCGCAGACTCATCCTGCTCACAGTTTCTAGGAACACTTTCCTCATCATCTCTATCATATCATACAATCATTTGCTCCTAGTTGCTCACTCCCTGATTCATTCACACCCAATTGCACATACTTTTAAAAAAGCCCTGAGGGGGACCCTAATGATGCCTTCACATGCTTATATGATTTAGTAAAACTTCAAAAGTGAGATCACCACCGGCTAAGACCACTGTTACTTCTTACTTTGAGTTCTCAGTTTTCCCTGGGCACTGGGTGTTGGAGTGGCTGCAAACATTTTTGGAAAACAGCTAAGAAAGATGACATAGGAATACATTTTCAACATTTAAAAATTCATACTTAGTTGTGATTTCTTTTCTGATTCTAAATATTCACTTTTATCTTAATTTTCTATTTGTAATTTTGTGTTCTTCTTCTGAGATGTATACATTTCAAAACTTACATAACTTGGACCTAGCCTTGACTATTAGTTTCCCCCACTGATAGATAAGAACTTAAAGTATGAAAGCACAAGGTCACACAGCTAGAAGGCAACATAACTAAGTTCAAACCTAGGCAGCATAGCCTGTACATTTCAACTATTACTTTTTTTCTACATTACCTTTTATTTTTTTACCATTATGTTCTTAATTATTATCGTCTTAGCTAACATTGTCTTCTCTCTAATATCTACTATCTCCAATTTTATAGCTGAGTAAACTGAAGTTTAGAGGTGTTGTGTCCCCCAAAATTCATCTATTGAGGCCTTAATTCCTACTTCAGAATGTGACTGTATTTGGAGATACAGCCTTTTAAGAGGTAATTAAGTTAAAATGAGGTTATTAGAGTGGTCCCTAATCCAGTGTAACTGGTGTCCTTGTTAGAAGAGGAGATTAGGACATTGATAACTACAGAAGGAAGACCATGTGGAGACAGTCAGAAGATGGCCATCCACTAGCCTAGAAGAGAGGCCTCAGAAGAAATGAATCTTTCCAACACATTGATCTCAGACTTTTAGCTTCCAGAATTTTAAGAATATGAATTTCTGTTGCTTAAGCCCCCAGTCCATGGCACTTTGTTATCGGAGCCCTAGCAAACTAATATGTGAGATCAAATGACTTATCTAAGATCACACAGTAAATCAGTGGAGAGCCAGGACATAAACCCATATCTTCTGCATCCAAATAGCATGTTCTTTTATCTGCACTTTCAATGCCCTTCAGCTAAAACCACTAGGAGTACACACTATGGGGATGTATTCAGCATCTCAGCAAGAGGTTGTGGAAAGGACTTGTTAATAGATTTGAGCTTGTGCTAGGCAACTTCATGGCAGTCACAAGTAAGTAGGGCTTTGCTTTGGATTGGATGCTTTCAAGGAAGCAGACATAATTCTATGATTAGGTATATTATCTGGAAGAAGAGAAGAGTGTAGCGAAAGCTGTGATTGGTAACGAAGAACGATTGTTCATATTAGTCAAGATGGGGGTGTTGAGCCATTTATGGTGGTTTGGATAGTGTTCATATTTTTGTCTGTGGTCAGACATGACTATGCAGCAGTCTCCTTTTGGCTTAATTCATCATGGTTACAGAGTGGTTATATTCGATGATGCTCTATGAAATTTGTGTTCAGCTGGAGAACACCAAGACCCAGCTATGAGTGCCAGGTCAGTTTCTGGCTGTCAGGTGTTGCTTTCATCTTTCTTGGCATCAAGAACTGCATTTGCCAAATCTGATCACATGACCTACACCAGCTGAAACTATTTTTGTCACTTAATTTTTTTTTTCCAGGAAATGCTGGGAAAAACCCAATCAGAGTTGCTGACGACATAATCAATGCTATTGTAGACTTCACACGGAAACATTCTACTCCATCATTAAAAAAAGTTAAAGTTGTCATCTTTATAACTGAGCTGCTGAATGTATTCTATGACAGCATGAAGAAAAGAGAAAAAATAGCCACATTACCTACCTTCCAGTCCACATTTTCCAAGGCTGCATGTAAGATGTTCTTTTAAAAATCATGTGGTTATCTGTAATATCACTTAGAAAGTGTTTAGATGCGAATGCTCACTATTTCAATCAGTTTTAGGACTTTACAGAAAACCTCCTATAATACTTGGGAAAAGTACAAGAACTATGGAACACAATCTCCTGTCAACTAATTATTCTTCTGAGGGACAAAATCATGCCTGGGAAACAGGAATAACAAATGAGCAGAAAGAGAAGAGAAGGGCTGAGAAAGCAGAAAAGGGAAATAGACTTTGAAAATCCAAGCCAATGATCTCATGTTCTTCTTTTTTGTTTGGTATTGACCTTCAGTGCCTCTTGTAGCTATGAACTAGCTGGTCAATACTGGTTTATTGATCATCCACCTCTAGACAAGTTAGCCTGAGAACAGAAGCAGATGCAAGAAAAGAGAGGCCAGGATCATCTGGCTGTACTTCATCATGAGCAAACAGATTCCTGCTGTGAAAGTATCTGTATCAACCTGCTCCTCTGATCTAGCCTTCTCCCATTTTGTGACTTCCGTATTGCTGTTAAAATAACTAGAAACATAGTCTCCTCTTGCAACCACTGTTTTTACCCTTTTTATGAGCACTTACCCAGAAAGCACTGAGTTTTACTGGCAATGAGGCATAACTGTCACCAGCAGCCTTCCGAAACTGAGAATTGTTGTCTGCCAGTAAGAATTTCATTTCTCCTTCCACTTATTTCCTGATAACTATTCTCCTCAATGTGCTGCAACACACAGTACATGTAAGAGCTCCATGCACACACACAAAATAAATAAAAATACTAGTAGATTTGGCAGTAGCAAGTAATAGAAAATCCACTTTAAACTAACGTAAGCAAAAAATGGAATTCATTGACTCACATTTCTATAAAGTCCAGACATACTTGGCTTCAGGCCCAGTTTGACCCAGTTGCTCATTTGATATCATCTGGACTCTGACTTTCTTTATCTCTCATTCTCTTTTCAGCTGTGTTGTCTTTATTATCAGGCTCCACATAGTGAAAGATGGCTGCTCGCAGCTTCAGGTCCATATCCTTGTATGATCAGGCCCAATAGGAGAGAGAGAATCCCATAGCAATATATCCCATCAGGAATATGATGCTTGGGAACAGAAGTACCATTATAAGGCCTGTGATTCCTTCTGATTGGACCAGTTTAGGTAATCTTTGCAGAATTATACTAACTGGTCAAGCCAGAGTCATAGGCTCTATACTTAAACTGGAGGGGTCACTATCTGAAGCAATGGAGAAGGGTTGTCTTCCAAAGGAAATTCAGGATGCTTTTCCCAGAAAAGGGGGAAAAGGATGCCAGACAGTTAAATATAACAAATAATATCTACTATAGTATCTAGGGATGTATAAATGAACATTTTTTCCCTTTGGTCTTTATAGAGGACATTTTTTATTTAAATATAAGAGCAGTAAGTCATTATTAGTAAAGTAAAAAAATAAAGTTAAACTTGTTCTCAAGAATTTAAATTGACATGAAATTTACATAATAAAACAGGAATGTTAAAGAAGGAAGGAAACAAAAAATGACTAAAATAAGCAGACAGGTGATCATATGGTACTTGAGGCAAAAAAAAAACAACAAAACTGCCTCACATAAAATTTGTTGTTATATAATAGGAATAATACTGATAAAATGTCAGATAAAAAGGAAGTTTATTGGCAAAGACAAACTTCAATTTTAGTAAGAATTTATCATATGGACTTCTTTATTTTATTGTTATTTTTAAAAATCCTCACAGGAAGATATGTTTATTGCTTTTAGAGAGAGGGGAAAGGAGAGAGAGAGAGAAACATTGATCAGTTGCCTTCTGTACACTTCCCAACCAGGATCGAACCTGAATCCTAGGTATGTGTCCTGACGGGGAATCAAACCCACAACCTTTCAGTGCATGGGACCATACTTCAACCAACTGAGCCACACCAGCCAGGGCTCATGGACTTCTTTAAAAGAGAACTTAAAAGGGATAGCTTTGAGTTTCATTTGAGCAGATGATACACGGTTACTTTCCAATGTATATTAAAACTATTTATTGATTCAGAGAGAATTTATTGAGCACCAACTGTATATCAGACACTAGAGATATATATTTGGGAGTCATGTAAGTGGATGGGAGTTGAAGCCATTGAGCATGAGTTGGATTATCTGTGGAGAATATGAAAGGTGAAGAGAGTGGACACTGAAGGCAGAGCCGGGATTCTTGGTGTTTAATCCCACCTTCACTCGTGGAGAGGAGACTGAGGCAGGCGCACAAGGAAAGGTGTAGGAGGGCATTTGTCTTCAACACTGGGAGTGGGAAAGGAGAGAGAGAGATTTATCTTTTAAAAGAGATTTATAGGGAAAGAGCTCAACAAAGTGCCCAGTACTCTTAAAGAAAGGTGGTTCAGATGTTTTTTATGAAGCACTGGGCTGTAGAAAAGATCAAGAGTGATCATTTTTTAAGTACAATAACCATGTGTTTGTTTATAAAGGACTTGGCATCTCCTAAAGTGCTTTAATGTCTCTTACTTTATTTTAAACTTGTAACAATGTCATGGGGTGGTAGAGAGAACAGATTTTATTATCTCCAGTTTACAGATGAGAAAATGAAGATTTTCATGGCTGGTCACAGGTTGAGGCTTATCAGGTCTTCTGACTCCAAGTGCTGGTAGTTTTCTGCTCTGTAAGCTCTTGGCTTGAAAGGAAGGGAGGGCCCAAAGAAACACTCCCCTTTCTTTCCATCTTGCCTGCTGCATTCAGAAAAACAAAGAATAGGTCCAAGAGGACTCTAGCCCCTAGGACTAGAAATGATTAGGCCAAAAGATCTGGAAGGGGTGGACAGTGGGGGAAAGAAAAGAACTGAATTTGCAGAAACTACACACCCTACCATGGGGAAACTTTTCCAGAAAAACTCTTTGAAAATGGAATTTGAAAGACCTCCCAGATTAGGGTGAGATGCTTCACTTTGTCACTAGGATTTCGTTCCCTGAATGGACTTGGAAAACAGGATGGGAGTGCCCTAGATCCCTCTCCCAGGCCTGGCATATCTTTCACTAAAAATGGGTAAATTGTGGCTTTGTTTGTAAGGAGAAATCCTTTGGTTTTAATCTGTGGCATTGTGGCATTTTCTTCTCTAATACAATCTGTCCATATTTCTACTAGTCATACCACCTCAGGACGCTGATGTCTGTGTAGCTCAGTGTGTTTAAAGTTTCTGGAAGTTATTGGAAAGCAAATGGAAACTTTGAGCATCACCACTTTATGTGAAAGCATTCACTGAGCACTTCTGTTATTTTCTTTAGGTGGTGTTTACTTAGCAAGGAAGATGGGATACAGAACAATGTGTTTTAAATATCTTTAGCAGGATAATCATGTTGCAAAAGAAAAATAGTAAAGAACCACACTAAATAGAACTGATAAAAGTGAAAACACCAATAAATTAGTTTTCATGTTTACATATTAGCTTCTTATGGCATTCATTCCATAGAAATTTCTGGGAAAATTATCATTTCAAGCTATAGTGAATCTAAGTTTATCTAAATATTTTTGCTAAACTATTAATTAACCTATGTCATATTAGTGTCAGAACTGTTCACTTCATCTGTGTTTATCAAATTTAGGATAGTTGAGTGTGTAGCTTCCTCCCACCCTAAAGACTAGGATTAGAAGAATAAGAAGAAAGAGCATTAAAAATGCCTAGGTTTTCAGAGATGAATGTCATGTTTCACCAAATGCTAAATTTCCAGATAATATTCCTGAATACCGGTCTGACATGAATCAGCAGCTGTTTCGTATGATCCAGCTACAACCTGGACAGTCAGAATATGACACTGTGAAGAACAAATTCTCTCAGACTTGTCTTTCCTACAGAATAGAGAAGGTAATATTGCATTTAAAAAATGACTTCTTTTAAATATTGAAGAACTAACATGAAAACTATCTTTTTATATAAGACTCTTTCTTCTTTTACACCTTATGTTTTAATTGGACTCATGCAAGTTCCATAGACTTCAAATCTCATGATTCATGCATTCACAATAACAAAGGAGACTCCCAAAAGTTACATATATGTGTTGGGATACTTTCACTTACAATTCAAAAACCCACTGAAACTGATTAGAAAGAAGAAATGTATTGACAATTAATGGAAAGTCCAGAAGTAGGACGGTGATTGGAGCAGTTTGATCCAGTGGTTCGATGACGCCTTGGATCCAGTTTCTCTGGATTTGCTGTTCACAGTGTCAGCCTCGTTTGAAGGCAGGAGTCCCTTCGTGATTATAGGATGGCTGCTGGTGGCAACCAGAGAGTCTCGGCTTCCTCCATTCATATTCTTCAGAAGAGACACTGTGCTCAGTCCCACAATTAACAGATAAGAGTACCAGTCTTTGTGTTGAGTGGACACTCCAACCAGTCCGGGTTGGGGAAGTTACTATATACTGATTGCCTTAGACCTGGGCTATTGGAACCCATCATGAGATTTACTTAACCCAATTGGGCTCCATTCTAGAACTATAAGGAGGGCCAACTCCACCCAAACCAGAAGTTGCTCCATAATGGGGATGAAGTGGAATAGATGTTCAGAGATTCTACAATGTCCATTCACTATGCTGCATAAAAATAGTAGCCAGTAAAGTGTAGGAGTTTATTAGAAGGTCCTTATCATACCATAGGTATCAGAGCAGGGTGTGACAGCCTAGTAATTTAAAATCTAGCTGGTTCTTCCATAAAACTGTGTACTTAACTACATTAGAGCACTTATGAAATTGTGCTTTGGTAACTTTGCACATGCCTGAGTCCCCTGTTTGACTGCGGACTTTGTAAGGTAGGAATCACCTCCTACTCATCTCTGCATTCCCGTACTTAGTATATTGTGGGACACAATACTATGGAAGGAATGAGTAAAAATTCCTGAGAAAGAAGAACCAGTAAAGAGAGATTGTGGAAGGGACATATTTAAAGGAGGAGATGCTTCATTATGTTCAAAGCTGTTGAGAGTACTGGAACCTCGCTTTAATTTGTTTACCCAATTTCTGCAACCTTCTTGGCTCTTGTCCTTCTATCATACCCATTTTGAAAAACACCAACTTTGGATTAATTCTATAACCTACCTTCTCTCCTGCTGCTGCTAAGTAAAATCATTACTAATTCATGATCTCCTTCAGGTACCTGGAATCCTCCCTTGCTTCCTCCAGTCAACCCCCTCATGCATTTCCTATTCCAAATCTTCATCATGAGGCTTCCATCACACTCAGCAGAATAACTTTCCCTCTGCCTTCATCACTTGGCTTCCCCTCAATATCTGCTACCGTTGTCCACTCCCTTCTTCTTCGATCCTTCTTTTGTCTTTCTTTCCAGAACACCATTTGCTCAGATTTCCTACTCTCCCCCGAGACGTAGATTATCTGGATCTCTTTCTGATGCTTTCCTACTCTGTGTATGTTCTCCTAATCCATCCCTTCTCACAGTGAGGGGTGATGATTTGTTTTCTTGTCTTTCTCTCCCTCTAGACTAAAAGTGTTTTAAGGGCAGAGACCCAACACAGTGCTTGATTCATACTAGATGTTCAATAGCTGATTAGTGAACTAAATTCATTTTCTAGAAGGAATGAGAACCAACAGAGAACGATTTCCTGAAAAAAAGTTAAAGGACAAAGTTCCAAGGAGAGGATGGTTCATGGTTTAAAATGCTGTTGATATCTCTGGAAAGAAATAGTCATTAAATTAGGCAGTTATGAGGTGATCTGTGACCATAATTGGAGCAATGAAGAAAGAATATGATTGGGAGATCAGAAGGAATTATGGAAATAATTATTAAATGATTACAAATGAGTAGGAGTTTGAATGTCAATAAATTTCTAGGAATTCCAGGTAAACATTTTAATATAAATTTTAAGTTCTTTTATGTAAAATAGATACCAATAATAAGCAGTATTATAACATACAGATGCTTTTAGGCTACCCCTTTTCTAAAAATAGCTACTGTTAAAGAAAATTTGTAACTTCCACGGCTGAAAGTCTTTTGAAAAGAAAGGGTTTTTTGGGTCATTGCTACCAAGAAAAATGACCAGGTCCTGAGGCGTGAAGTCTAAACCTCCTGCAGCAGTGCCAGGTGGAAAAGATAGCAGGCTCGCCCTCCTGGAGTCAGCGAGGATTTTGCATCAGGTAGGGGCAAGAAGATGTAAGTACTAGTTTGAAAGAGTGTACATTGGCTGAGGGTAGAGAAAGAGTGTGGGGAAAGATGAAGCTGGGCTAGTTCTGAGATAGGCACAGAGTTGGTCAGGCAGAGTGTCTGCTCATTCAGATTCATGGTGAGCAACAATCTGGAAAGTAAATGTGTAAATAAGAAGCTGAGGCTCCTGGGGTTTGGTGGTGCCTGGCTATTCCCTCCTTTAGATAATCTCAGCAATGGCCTCTTAGAAGTGAATTCACAGTCCAACAAATACTCAGGAATGAGAGCAATCTTGTTAGCTGTTTGGTCTTCCACGCTCCAGCCCGTTGTAATTCAGTTTAGAACATCTCAGAATTTTTCTCTTTTGTCAGTACCCACTCTGAATTTGCTGTTTATTTGCATTTTCTTCTCCTTATCCTCCTTCTCTATATTGCTTAAAGGCCACAGCAAACACTACATTGAGCTTTATGGTCATATTCAAATGTTTTGCTCTTTGTCATTTGTAGATTGAAAGGATACAGAATGAATTTCTCTGGCAGAGCTACCAGATAAAGAAAAAGCACATGGACATCAAGAATGGCCATATAGATAATGAGAAAATCCTCTTCCATGGGACAGATGCACACTCTGTGCCACACGTCAATCAGCACGGCTTTAATCGCAGTTATGCTGGGAAGAATG
The DNA here is from genome assembly GCF_000412655.1 of Myotis brandtii. Lineage (NCBI taxonomy): Eukaryota > Metazoa > Chordata > Mammalia > Chiroptera > Vespertilionidae > Myotis > Myotis brandtii. The sequence goes on from NW_005367587.1 coordinate 7,575,388, forward strand.
GTAAGGAAGCAAGTAATCTTACTGGTCAGAACGAGGTGAATGGATGTTCTAATGTTGACTATTCATACCCAAGCAGTGTAGCCATAGATGGCAGCCATACTGTCATTGTCAGGATAGAGCTCATTCTGTTTCACCCAAAAGGAGACTGGCAACCTTTCCAGGACAGATGAAGGGAATTTTAGAAATGATGAAAAGTGGCTGTGGTGACCAAGAACTGCATTAAAATCTTATTTAATTTTCAGGTTTGGGTATGGTTCTGTACACTGTGATAATTTTATGTTCTTATGAAGGGTTTTGTCTTTCTCTCTGCAGCTGTAGCCTATGGAAAAGGAACTTATTTTGCTGTTGATGCCAGTTATTCCGCTGATGATAAATACTCCAGACCAGACAGCAATGGGAGGAAACATATTTATGTTGTACGAGTACTTACAGGAGTCTACACACTTGGACGTGAAGGAATAGTTACGCCTCCACCAAAGAACCCTTACAATTCCATAGATCTGTTTGACTCTGTCACAGATGATATACAACATCCAAAGTTATTTGTGGTATTCTTTGATAATCAAGCTTACCCAGAATATCTTATAACTTTCAGATGTTAAAATTTGGGATTAAAAAAAAACTTTAGAGGTGATTTAGTCATCTATTTATGAGAACAATTCATAGAATTTTTGTCTTTGCCTTTGGTTTGTTTAAACAGATAAAACAAATCTCCATGCTAGGTATTATAATGCTGAAAAAAAGCCTTTTAAAATGCTTTCTTGCAATTTCTAGCATATCTTTCTTCTGATCATATTGATGGGTGGAAGCTGAGAAATATAAATGACACAATTATAGCTATAACTACAGACACCAAATCCATAAGAAACAAAGAACACATTTCTTTTTCTTCCATTGGAAAAGAAATAAGATGAATCATTCTAAAGCCAAGTTGTCATTGTTCTTATTGGAATGTGTTAAGACCCCCAACTGTGTTGAGCTAAACCATACTATTAAATTAATAGGCTGCTATTGTACAGCTCAGGATTTTGCCTCCTTAAGAAACTCTTATTAGCAATAGAGTGACTGAATCAAAGAATATTATGTCAAATTTGTTGTGAAACAAATCAGGTAAAAATGTGTTGTATTGATATCTAATGCTACATAACAAATTACTGCCAAACTTAGTGTCCTTGTGGGTAAAGAATTCAGGCATGGCTTAACTGAGTTGTTCTGACTTAGGTTTGTCGTGAAGTTGCAGTGAAGTTGAAGGCCGGGGATGCAGTCATCTGAAGGCTTTGCTGGGGCTGGACGATCTGCTTCCAAGGGAATCACTCTAATAGCTGGCAAGTTTTTGCTGGTTGTTGGCAGGAGTCCTCATTTCCTCTCCACATGGGCCCCTCTGCAGGCTGCTTTAGTGTCCTCATGACGTGGCAGCTGACTTATTCCACAGTGAGCAACTCAGGAAAGAGCAGGCAGAAGCCACCATATCTTTCATGACCTAGCCTCTGAAGTCATACTCCCTCCTTTCTACAATATCCTATTGGTTCCATGAATCAGCTCCTTCAATGTGGGAGGTATTAAACAAGGCATGGCCATCAGTAGGCAAGGATGATTGGGGGCCATCTTGGAGGTCATATGAATAAGTGAATGAATGACAAATTGATAAAATGTTAGCAGTAAAAAGGGCACTAGAGATCATCTGGTCCCACTGTCTCCTCATCTTTCTCCCTTCACCATCTGCTAGGGCAAAAAGCCCTCTGGCTCTGCTTGACCACTTCCAGTGCGCAGCATCTTGAGAGAACCTATTGTATTCCATTCCAGGACCTCCCTAAGTATCAAAAAACTCTTGCTTATACTGAGTTGAAATCTATTCTTCTGTGTCTGTTACCTGCTGATCACTGTCCTACCTACACTGACACAGAACATATCTCTTTTATAGATGGTGGCCCTTCAGATTCATCCCTTATATTAGAATGAGGTAAATTCTTAAAATATTTAGCAGCATATTTATCTTGAAACATTACTTTTCAAGAGTTGCAGACATTTAAGAAGTATTTATGTTATCATAAATAAAGCACATGCACATTTAAAGAGTACAGAAATGCATTTAAAAAATCTTCACCAAACTCCATCACCCATAATTCCAATACTTCGAGGAAACCACTGCCAGTATTCTTATGTATTCCCTTCTAGTTTCTTTATCCACCTTCAAGAAAGTAAAAATCGCACTTTATTCAATCAAAATAACACTTTATTCAATTACCAATTATACAAGATTGTATCTACATTTTTCATTTAACATTACAAGTATTTTTCTCATGTTATTAATTTTTCTGCAAACAATCTTAATGATTGAGTTCTGTACTATATGTATCATTTCCCCCTTATGTGTCATTAAATACCTTATATGGCTGGTTGTTGGCAGGAGTCCTCATTTCCTCTCCACATGGGCCTCTCTGCAGGCTGCTTTAGTGTCCTCATGACGTGGCAATGAGCAACTCAGGAAAAAGAAGGCGGAAGCCACCATATCTTTCATGGCCTAGCCTCTGAAGTCATACTCCCTCCTTTCTACAATACCTCTGCAGGCTGCTTTAGTGTCCTCATGACGTGGCAGCTGACTTATTCCACAGTGAGCAACTCAGGAAAGAGCAGGCAGAAGCCACCATATCTTTCATGACCTAGCCTCTGAAGTCATACTCCCTCCTTTCTACAATATCCTATTGGTTCCATGAATCAGCTCCTTCAATGTGGGAGGTATTAAACAAGGCATGGCCATCAGTAGGCAAGGATGATTGGGGGCCATCTTGGAGGTCATATGAATAAGTGAATGAATGACAAATTGATAAAATGTTAGCAGTAAAAAGGGCACTAGAGATCATCTGGTCCCACTGTCTCCTCATCTTTCTCCCTTCACCATCTGCTAGGGCAAAAAGCCCTCTGGCTCTGCTTGACCACTTCCAGTGCGCAGCATCTTGAGAGAACCTATTGTATTCCATTCCAGGACCTCCCTAAGTATCAAAAAACTCTTGCTTATACTGAGTTGAAATCTATTCTTCTGTGTCTGTTACCTGCTGATCACTGTCCTACCTACACTGACACAGAACATATCTCATCTTTTTTATAGATGTTGGCCCTTCAGATTCATCCTTTATATTAAAATGAGGTAAATTCTTAAAATATTTAGCAGCATATTTATCTTGAAACATTACTTTTCAAGAGTTGCAGACATTTAAGAAGTATTTATGTTATCATAAATAAAGCACATGCACATTTAAAGAGTACAGAAATGCATTTAAAAAATCTTCACCAAACGCCATCACCCATAATTCCAATACTTCGAGGAAACCACTGCCAGTATTCTTATGTATTCCCTTCTAGTTTCTTTATCCACCTTCAAGAAAGTAAAAATCGCACTTTATTCAATCAAAATAACACTTTATTCAATTACCAATTATACAAGATTGTATCTACATTTTTCATTTAACATTACAAGTATTTTTCTCATGTTATTAATTTTTCTGCAAACAATCTTAATGATTGAGTTCTGTACTATATGTATCATTTCCCCCTTATGTGTCATTAAATACCTTATATGTCATTTTAATTGTATTTTAATGTTGTTTTTACATATATGACATGTCAAAATAGGGTAGTTACATCTCTAGATAAATATATGATTGGAATATGAGTTGCAAAGACCATAATTTACCTTCATTAACATTACTCCCTGGATTTCTTGAAGGAAATATAGTCCTAGAGAACAAAACAATGTTAAATAATGCTCAGATAACTACCTGGGCCTTGGCTCCCAATTCCAGTGTAGAATTCAAATGAGCCAGGTTGGAGTATGGAAGAGCTCCTTTTCCTTAGGTAAGGAAGACTCTTACTTACGATGTAAACTGCTGTCTCCTGTCTCCTCTGGTGCTGTTATTCAAGGACTCCCCAATTTATTTTGCTGTACTCCTAGTTCAGCAGTAAAACACAGAAGTCTTGAGTAAAAAAAGTCAAAATATCCTTGGGGAGGGTTTAACAACAACAACAACAATAACAACATGATATTGATTTTTAGAGAGAGAGTGGAAGGAAGGGCAGGGGAGGGAGGGATAGAGAGAGAGAGAGAGAGAGAGAGAAGAGAGAGAGGAGAGAGAGAAACACTGATGTGCCTCCTGCACATGTCCTAACTGGGGCCAGGGATCAAACCTGCAACCCTTTGATGCTCAGGTCAACACTCTAACCATTGAGCAACACCAGCCAGGGCTATACCTTTGGATTTTTAGGGAGGCTTCATCACATAGGCACGATCAATAATTAAGTCAATTCCAGTTCCTTTTCCCTTTCTGGAGAAGAGAGCACGGGGCTGAAAGTTATATAAAAAAAATTAATAGTTGACCTAAACCAGATTGGAATCTGGAGGGCCTATAGAGGGAACTCTCATTCCTATGTTAGTCAAGAAGCTAAGTAAGAACTCTAGTTATCACAACAGCCTTCTTTTTACCATCCATATAAGAACTTCCTCTTTATTTGTGGTGGTGAATTTGCCATGGCTGCATGTTCTGGGTTGCAGTTCTCTCTTTTTCCTGGAATAAACCCTTGAATATCTAGTTTCTAATTGTGACTTGGTCTCCCTGATGACCAGCCCCCATTTAGAAGCTCACCATGAGTCACCTCATTAGAACAAAAGACATTACCAAACCCAGGAAATTCCAAGTTATTTAAGAACTTTTGTGTCAGGAACTGAGGTCAAATTTTAAAACAAAAGTTGCTCCTAATGCTGTTTTCACTTAAGAAATTACCAGGGTTTTAGGAACTGTGTGCCAGGAATGAGGAACAGAGATCAATATATACAGGATGTCCCCCCAAAATTTACTTATGAGCTGATAGCACAAGAGATGTTTCTTGCTTTTCAGATTTAACCCATTGGAATGAATAATTATTCAAAGTGTGTATATAGTTTTTTTTTGGATATCCTGTATTTTCCATTATCTCATATGAATCTTGGTTTTCACCACAACTATTAGTAAACATAGGAAGGGAATCTTGTAATTAGAGTGAATAACAATGTTAAAAGACATTTGCTTCATCTCCCTCATTGTTTATATTATTTTTGTAGCCACCAGAATTAAATAATCTCCTACTTCATTTTCCTTATCTTGTTTAGAAAGGCATTTTAAACACAGTAATTTATTTCTTTGAAGCCCTTTATTACTTAACTATTGACCTTTTTACCTAAAATTATAATTCTACTAGAGGTCCGGTGCACGAAATTCGTGCACGGTGGGGAGGGGGGGCCCTCAGCCCAGCCTACACCCTCTCCAATCCAGGACCCCTCAGGGGATGTCTGATTGCCAGTTTACGCTCCATCCCACAGGGGCCTAAACTGGCAGTCAGACATCCCTCTCACAATCTGGCCCGCTGGCTCCTAACCACTTGCCTGCCTGCCAGCCTGATCACTGCCTCACTGCTCCACTGCCAGCCTGATGGCCCCCAACTGCCCTGTCCTGCCGTCCTGATGGCCCCCAACTGCCCTCCCCTGCAGGCCTGATGGCCCCCAACTGCACTCCTCTGCCAGCCTGATAGCCCCTAATTGCCTCCGCCTCGGCCCCCACCACTATGGCTTTGTCCGGAAGGAAGTTAGATGTCCAGAAGATGTTCGGTCTCCTGGTCTAATTAGCGTATTACCCTTTTATTAGTATAGATAACTAAGGCCCATCAAATAAATAACTTTGACTTTTGAGAGGAGTTAGATTGACATGCAGGCAGATAGGGCAGGGGCCAGTAGAAAACAAAGGCAGATGGAACGTCGTCAGGGGCAGACACGGCAATGAACAAGCCTAACCATAGAAACCAACCTTGCAGAAATAACGATGTTTTTAGACTCAGAGTTGGAGGTATGTGAAACCAGGGAAGGGCTGCAACAATAAGGTGAACTGAGGCGTAGGAATAGGGGAAGTCCAGGTTCGTTGCTGGGCAAGAATAATTGAGGGAATCAATAGGTGGCCACAAGGTTAGATATAGAGTAGGCTTGTAACATATATAATCCCCTAGACCCGTGGTCGGCAAACCGCTGCTCGCGAGCCACATGCGGCTCTTTGGCCCCTTGAGTGAGGCTCTTCCACAAAATACCACGTGCAGGCGCGCACGTACAGTGCGATTGAAACTTCGTGGCCCATGCGCAGAAGTCGGTATTTTGTTGAAGAGCCAGTATTTTGTGGAAGAGCTATGCTCAAGGGGCCAAAGAGCCGCATGTGGCTCGCGAGCCTCGGTTTGCCGAGCCGCAGTTTGCCGAGCCGCAGTTTGCCGACCACTGCCCTAGACTAAAAGGCTTCAGTGGCAACCCATTATTAGGCCCCCTTCCTGTGCAGAGAGTCTGAATATGCTTGCAATACATTTTCCATGCTTTTGCTTAAATCTTCTGGTCTTTGATTTCGTTCTTTAGTTTTGTGAGACACGATCCTAGGGGAAAACCTCAGCTCTCTTCAGGTATCACTTTCACAAAATCTCCCTCCTTGGGTTCATCTTTCTGTCATGCTCTCTTATTGCGGTATACAAAGACCCAGAGGACTACTATTTTACAGGTAAGGCCTGAGATTCAGGAAACCACATAAACAAATAATATCTAGAAGTTATTTTCTTAAGATTGTTCTTTGCTGCCAGGCAATCGAGGGATTTGAGTTCATCACTATTTTTCTATCAGTAATCAATATAAGACCAACATATTAATAAGGAAAAGATTGGTGTGCAAATCAGACTAAAAGGCAATAAAAATTCAAGATGTAAATACAATAAAAAATTTGAAATAAAAACAAAAAGAAATAAAACTAGTTTTAGAATATCAAGAAGTGGCATCACTTAGTATTGTCCTAGAGTTAGTAGACCTGGATTTAGTCCAGACTCAAGAACTAATGTGTTACTTGTATAAACTTGGACAAGTCATTTAAACTCTCAGAGCCTTGGTTCTTCATTTTTAAAAGTAAGATAATGATTCCTGCCTTCCTACTTTCCAGGGTTAAATAAGATAATACCAAAATTATATTGAGAAAAACTTTTGCCTCATTGCTATAGAGAGAGCAAGATGGGTCACCAATAACTCTACTGGAGCCATCTGAGGAAATTTGGCCATGGTTCTCATTCTTACCGCATCTGTTCAAACCGCCATGGTCTGATCTGGAAATATGGCCTCAACATGTGTAGCCAGTGTTTCCATCAGTATGTGAGGACATAGGCGTCATTAAGCTGGACTAAGTGAATTTCCATGAATGGGTCATTCAAGACATCAACCTTATGACAGAAGGCTATCTTTTTGTACATAAAACAACAGCAACCCTTCTAATATATCCTATATAATAAAACCCTAATATGCAAATCGATCAAATGGCGGGACAACTGGTGGAACGACCGGTCACTATGATGAGCACTGACCACCAGGGGGCAGACGCTCAATGCAGGAGCTGCCCCCTGCTGGTCAGTGTGCTCCCACAGTGGGAAGGCTGCTCAGCCAGAAGCTGTGCTCATGGCTGGCAAGCACAGTGGTGGCGGCGGGAGCCTCTCCTCCCTCCGCTGTAGGTGGGTGGTAAGGAGTGAGAGGTCCCAGACTGCAAGAGCCCTGGACTGAGAGAGGGCGCAGGCTGGGCTGAAGGAATCCCCCCAGTGCAGGAATTTCATGCATCAGGCCTCTGCTATATATATAAAAATAGCACAAATGATAGAGGCAAAGATAAATACATTTGACTTCATTAACATTTTTAAAATTGGGTTCAGGGTTAAGATTGAACATATGCATCTAATTTTGCTTCCTCCTCAAATCCTAGGAAAGGAATTTAAAAGAATACACAAGTCTTTAAGAACAGTGAGAATAGGAGATGATAGCAAACGCATTTTAGAAGCTAGAAAGCAGATGGATCTATGATAATGCCTACAGATACTTTAACCTTAAGCTAGAAAGTGGGAAGAAAGCCAAGAACCAACCTGCTTTACCCTCAAAAGGCTCAGGAACTGACAACATGCGTGCCTCTGGAGCTAACAGTGAAGCAGAGAGGAAGGGCAGGTGCTAAAATGATAGAAAGAAAACCAGTTAAGAACATTTAAACCCCTAGATACTCTCCTCACCCTCCTTGCTCAGGACAACCCCTCACCAACCCCAGTGGAACTCTGGAGGCTATTTTCCGTAGAAGGTAAAATAGAGGCTCTCTAAGCAGGATACCAGGCACAGGCAAGATCCTGGGTGCTGTAGCAAAAAGAGGAGAGTCAGTGGCCAAATGTATACTAAATCCTAAATCCTGAGATGATCCTTCCCAAAGCCCCCTTTCCCATTTTGCTCCCCAAATAGTAGCAGACGTTTACTCTCCAAACAAGAGGTTGGAAATTAAGACTATGGACCTGTCCAGATCAAGAGGAAATTTTACTTAAAGATACTGACAATAGAGGTTCCCCAATACAGACCACCGAAGCACCTACAGTGAAAAAGTAAATAAGCCCCATTCACTAGCTCAGAGCTTCCCAAATGCTGCTTAGACTTCTGAGAACAGACAACAAAAGTGTATCAGACATTCAAGGAAAGCCTCTAACTCAGAACATAAAGGTTAAAGAAAAACAACTATTGGAAAGAAAATTCTATAAGAAAGGAACCTTTAAGAAGAAAACAAGGGGGATTGAAGTTAAGAAGTATAATATAAATGGGAAAAAAAGAAGATAAAAAGAAGATAAAATTGAGGAACTTTCAGAAAGTAAAAACTAAAATGAAAAATAGAAAACAAAGATAGAGCGACATTTGAGTAGGGGTCGATCTGGTCGATGCCGAATGCTGAGCCCTTGTCTGAGGAGACTTTAAAAAAATATCTAAGACCGTTGGAAACCAAGATGGCTGCATAGGTAAACACCGGAGATTGCTGCCTCGCACAACCACTTCAAAAATACAACTAAAAGATGGAACGGACATCATCCAGAACCACAGGAAGGCTGGCTGAGTGGAAATTCTACAACTAGAAGGAAAGAGAAAAGCA
>NW_005367587.1:7592672-7595581 GCF_000412655.1 Myotis brandtii
GGGGGGGAAGAGACTGAACAAAAATCATGCACCTATGGATGAGTACAGTGGGGGGATGGGGTGAGGGCGGAGGGTGGGTTGGGAACCGGGTGGAGGGAGCTATGGGGGGAAAAAGAGGAGCAACTGTAATAATCTGAACAATAAAGATTTAATTAAAAAAAAGAAAACAAAGATAAAATTAGAAGACCAGTTCAAAGGGCCCAATGTTTAATTGATAGCAATTCCAGAAACAAAGAGATCAGGAACCAGAGAATTTAACAATGAAATCATTGAAGAAAACATCTCCAAACTAAAGGACAGGGGTTTCCAGATGAATGCCTTTGTGCTCAGTACAATAGAAAAAAAAAGGAAGAAGAAGAAGAAAAAAGAGCAATCCCAGGGTATACCATGGGGAAATTTCAAAAACACTGAGAACAAAATTTTAGAGGGAAGAAAATTAAAAAATGATGAAGAATTAGAATGGTTTCAGATTTCTCAACATCAACACTGGAAGCTTAAACAAAATGGAGCAAATGTTTTCAAATTTCCAATACAAAGGAATTTCTAACTTTCAATATTGGCAAGGAGCCTTCTGATCATGGTAGACTGTAATTCAGGAGAAAATACAAGACTGTCAAAATAAAAGACATTCTTCCATATTTACATGTGTTTGATATGTTTAGAGTAGCTCTGGAAAGATACATAAGAAGCAATAATATAAAAATTGTAAGTTCACATATCCTTGACCTAGCAATCCCACTGCTAGGAATTTGTCATACAGATAAAAGTGAGGAATAATCTATGTGCAAGGCTATTTGTTGCAGCATCATAGTATTTTTTGCATTGTATTCCCTTCAAACAGGGCAACTAGCTAGCTAGATGCAATGGAGGGAGACTCTTTGCTGCATACTTTCATGCCTTTGAATTTCACAGGTGTTATTACCTATTTAAAAACAAACAAACACTATCCCTTAATCTTTTAAACCTTTTGCATAATAATTTTGAAAAGTAATCAATACAGTTAAAAAAGCCCTTGGAAGATGATATTTGCAATGCATATAACCATTAAAGAACTAATATCCAGAAAACATAAATGAACTTCTATGAATCAACAGAAAATGCAAGAATCCCCATAAAAATATGGACAAGACCATGAAAAAGCAATTCATAGAAGAGGAAACTGGCATGTTTAATAAACAGAGTTTTTAAAATACTCAGCATCATTAAAACAATAATGATGTATTATTTCACATCTATCAGCTTGAGAAAATGTAATGTCTGACAATATTAAGTACAGTGGGGCCTTGACTTACGAGTGTCCCGACTAACGAGTTTTTCGAGATACAAGCCGTCTCTCGGCCGATTTTTTGCTTCGAGTTATGAGCTAAAATTTGGGTTATGAGCCAGCTTCAGATACCCCAATGCTAGTTGGAGCGGCGAACGTCACAGTGATTTGACATACGAGTAATTTGAGTTACGAGCTCTGTCACGGAACGAATTAAACTCGTAAGTCAAGGCCCCACTGTATTGAAGATGTAGAAGTTTAAATTAGAGCAATTATTTTGAAGAGTAAGTCAGGGTCTGCAAGTGTACTATTGAAAAGGCATAATTAAAAACCCACTAAATAAAAAGTAGGAGGAAAGATGTAAGACATTATAAACTTAAAAACTGTAAATAAACGAGTTCCCAAATAAAATTTAAATCGAGTCTCAAGTTGTATTCAATCTGTAATTTTGCCCTTGGGAGGATGTCTGTTTCCCCTCTGTGGAAGGGTACAAGCTGTTCAGGTGATTTGACCCCACCCAAACTCTGCCAGAGCCATTCCCATGAGTGGGCTCTGTGTGCATTGAAGATGGCTCAGGTACGTGCGCGATTGGGAAGGTGGGGATGAGAGAATTACTTTGGTTTATTTCCTGCCCTCTGTGGTGTGAACACATGCATGCCACCCCCAAACAATGCTCCATATGCTCTTTACTCCTAGTTTCCCAGGGAAGAAGCCACACTGTAGCAGAACAAGGAGATCACAAGCCTCTAATAGAGCTCATCCCTCAAGGCAATACAGTCTCCTCACCCCAACCTTCACCAGATAAAGCCTGTAAAGCACAGAGCCCTCCTCCTCTCCTCATGCTACTTCATCCTCCCCTCTCCCCCAGCCTTTTAAACATCTACTCCTTCCAACTTTGAGCCTTTGCTCCTTTCCCATATTACGGCCCTTTCCTCAGCAATTAGCAAGGCCCATGTTTCCCTTTGCAAAATCTTCACAACCTATGGCATTAGTTGGAAGTCAGAGCCATTTCTTCCCTAGCCATGTTAGACTAGTGGGAGGAAGGTGCTGGAAGCAGAATGCCTGGGAATTAAGGAAAGGAAAAGGACATGAAGATATTTTTGCCCTGAAGGAGGCAGTTTACTTCCCCTCCCTCCCTCCTATCTTCCTTCCTTTATTTTTAGTTATTATTGTTAGTCTCTTACTGTGCCTAATTTATAAATTAAACTTTATCATAGGTATGTGTGGATGAAAGGGGCCACATGCTGACCTGACAAGCTCAGGGGAGGCCTGCATGGCAGTCTTGCAAACTCAGAGACCTAAAGTAACCACAAAGTGTTGTAATGTACCCCGAGAATCACACAAGGAGGCCTCGAGAAGTCGAACTAGAGTCACATTTATTGCAAATCCGGGACTATGAGGGGGCATTTCGCTCTCGCAAATCTCGAAGTGCCCTCCCCAGCCCCAACATCAGATTTATAAAGATCACAAAGGTATTGATTACATCCCAGGGTTTGGAATGAGGAACTGAAAGGGCGAGGGCTATGCCCTCCATCTTGCCCGTATCCTCCATGTTGGGGCAGCAGCCATGTGCTACCTTCTTCCCGGAAGCCCAGGCCTCTGCTGGCCACGCCCGGGATTTTAAACTAACCAATGACAATCAAGG
>NW_005367587.1:7596090-7600458 GCF_000412655.1 Myotis brandtii
TTTTCTATTATTTTAACAAAGCAAATAAGTACAGAAGCCAAACAGCAGGGTTAAAGTTTAACTATAGTTTCTACCTGAGATGATTGCTACCATACTTCAAAAGGATGGTCTGAAATTAAAGTTTAACTAAAGCAGTTATGGTGGGCAGTTACGTCCTAGGCCAGTATCTTCACTGACAAGGTCAACCTTTACCTTCACTGAGCCTATCTGTCTTTTTGCATCTATGATAACTTACCCTTGAAATGTCTGGGTAACTTGTAACTTCCCTTTTTCTGGAGCCCCTGGGCACAATCAAATGTGCTGGACGCCAGGACAGACACCACATATTCCTTAATTATCATGTTAATTGTTCCTGCACCCACCTAAGTATGTGTCCATCATTTTACTTTTTATCCAATCCCAGGGGTTTCCCCTGCTTTGCTTTATCCCTCTTCCTTAATCTATCACCAATAAATTTCATGTAACCCACCTACATCCCTCCGTTGATTGCAATGTATAAATACAAATGTACCCCCGCCATTCTCCGGCGCATTATCTCAATTTGTTGAGGTTCTGCTTCCTGGCATATGTTGAAAGTTTGGCTCAAATAAACTCACAAAAATTCTTTACAGGTTTCAATGGGTTTTTTTTTTAAAGTTAACATATGTATAGGGGAAAACGTAGTATATATAGGGTTTGGTACTATCTGCCTTCTTAGGCATTCACTGGGGGTCTTAGAATGTATTCCCTTGCAGGTGTGTGTGTGTGTGTGTGTGTGTGTGTGTGTGTGTGTGTGTGTGTTGGTGGTGGTGGGGGTACAATATTTGCCTTTCCACAATTTACCACTCAGGTTCTTTTCCTTTATCTTGTCACTTCTCTAAAAATTAATTGTTCCTTTCTAAGAAGCTATATATATAAACTTACATTCTGAGCAAAACTTTGAGTTACTTATCTCTGGGTACTCCCATATGTGTCATACATTATATACAGGTTAATAAACTTCTGCTTGTTTTTCTTTTGTTAATCTGTTTTTTGTCAGTCCAATTTGCAGGGCCTCTGGTGAAAGCCTAAAATGGGTAGAGAAGGAGATTTTTCCTCTTCTACAGCAATATGTCAAACAGAAATAAGATTTTAGAAGTGTTAGCTAACATCACAGCAGTAATCATATTGCAATATAGAAATGTATCAAACTAACCCATTGTACACCTTAACTTACACATTATATGTGAATTATAACTCAATTTTTTAAAGTTTTTTTTTAATACAAGAAGGTAAAATCAACATGTTTAAGGTGAAATGAACCTGTTTCTGAGTACGATGGATTAGCTAGTGACTGACCTATGCTCACACCTCAAGCAACCAGGAAATAGAAGCAACATAGAGAAATCATCTGTGTAAGGCAGAGGAGAGCTGCTGAATCAACAAGAACTGGAGAGGCTCAGCCTCCACAGAGGAAGAAACTTGGGGAGGGAGAGCTGGCTTCTGAGCCACTTTACCCGGGGTCATTCGCTGATTCTGGGCATGGGCCAGGGGCTGATCATTCCGGACCTTGGGAGGTCTATGAGATTCTGGGGCTGCAAGAGGCTGGAGTTTCAAAATAGAAACAGAAAGCCACTGAAAGAAGAACAGAGCCTTCAGAAATCTTGTGAAACAGATTAGAATTACTGGATTTACCAGCAGGATTTCTGCTGAAAATCCTGAAGAGACAGCAGTAAAATGGAGGTAGACTGAGCCTTACCAGGGCTGCACTCAGCCTCAACTCAGCCTGGTTCATTATTGGATTCAGGTGACCAGCCTCAATTGTAGTATAGTATCCTCCATCTTTGGTAAAAACTGCTGTTTAAAATTTTAACCCTGCTGTTCTGGCTTCTGTAAACATTTGCTCCCTTAAATAATAGGGAAAATAAGACTACTCCCCACTCCAGAGAGGTCATAAAATATGCCCCAGACAGAGTTGTCAGTGCTGACACCAGGCCAGCCCTTGAGATAAGGTCTCATGGCCCTGTCTCAGCAAACAGGACCTTTTCTCAGAAGGTCTGGAAATCTCATTCCAAATTTGGAAAACAAAGAGCTGAAAAACATATAAATTGAAAAGACTTCCACCACATTGGGCCCCAGAATTTGAGAAGCAAGAGTTCCTCTGGGCCTGCTAGCGAAAATGAACAGGACTCCAAATAAATTTGGCTTATTGATTAAGGCGTCTTCTGATTTACAATATAACACAATGAGAAAGAAGATGCTTTATAAAATTAAAATGTAATGTAGTTTCAAATTTAAATTAATGTAATTTTTACTTTATATGGGAACGTAAATGAACAAAAACGTCAAACAGTATTCCTGATTCAAAAGGGGTCCTGAGAAGAATTTGTTCTAGCAGTCATTCAAATGTACTTGCAGTCAATTTGAGACCCTTGGCATACAAGAATATCAATAATGGGAATATTAAAAAAGACCTACACTTTTCATCATATTCTCTAAAAGATTTCAGGTGAATTAAATATTTAAAAATCAAAAGAAACGCACCCCCAGTTATGTGAATAGACTATCACAAGGGGAAATCACTTTTTCACTCTTGATGGAATAGAAATAAAAAATATGGACAGATTCATGACTTAGATAGTTTTACCTCTGATGCAATGAATACCAACAAAGCTGTGATTTAAAAATTTAGAAGGATGGAGGAAGTATCTGCATATAAACACAAAAATTCAATAACTTAAAAGTATAAATAATTAAAAGAGTTCATACGAGAAGAAACATGATTTTAAATCATGACTTTTTAAACTTTTGTTCAAACTTATCAGTAAAATAACCGCAATTTAAACCTACTTGGAAGTTTCATTCTGTACCTAAAAAAGAATTAGAAAAACTTTAAAAAAAGTGATAAAATCGCCAGCCTGCAAGGGTCCAGAAAGCACACATGCTCACATATTAATGATAGCAATGTAAAGGGAGCCAGCCTTTCTGTGGGGCAAAATGGTACTTTATTGAAAAATCATAAATATGCCTAATCCCTGACCAAGTAATAAAACTTATCCTGAGGAAATAATGTTTAATAAAAAAGTATACATATACAACATTTATTTTATGCCAGTAAAACACTGGAAGAAAGCTAAGATCCCAACAATACAGAATTATAGAAGCTAACTGTGGTGTACCAAAATGATATACTCTAATGATATACTAAACATTATTAGAGTAAAGTTGATAGAGGAAATAGAAAACATTTGGTTAAATCACATTACAAGAAAGGAAGAATACCAAATTGTGTGTACACACCCATAACTATAAAAGGATGATGAATATGTATGGGCAGAGATATAGAGAATGTTTCTAGTTGGACTAAGAGCAACAAGACTTGTAGTGAGTTATTCTGTAAAGGTGTTAAAATTATGTTTTTAGAGAATTTAATATTGCTATAATGAGAGCAGGATTTTCTTTGCAGGGCATAAGACTGGCTCTTTCCTATCCTATCTAATAATAGCCAAACATGGTAATTGACCTTACCTTCGCTATGCCTCACATTGGCTAATCAGCACGATATGCAAATTAACCGCCAACAAAGATGGCGGCTAATTTGCATACTGCAGGCAGGGCAGGACAGCGTGAGCCACCAGCGCTCCCCCATCCAGGCCAGCCCCAGAAGCCCCAGAAGCCAGCCTGCCTTGCTGCTCGGGATCTGATCCGGTCCCGGGCGGCAAGGCAGGCCGGCCCTAGAAGCCCCAGAAGCCGGCAAGGCAGCCCCAGAAGTCGGCCTGCCTTGCCGTCTGGGATCCAATCTGGTCCTGGACAGCAAGGCAGGCCGGGCCCAGAAGCCCCAGAAGCTGCCTGATATGGTAGTAACTCTATCAGTAAGCACTCTGAAAGTCAGTGGCATAAATGCACCAATTAAAAGACACATTATGAGGGTGAATCAAAAACAAAACCCACTTTAAATATAAAGACACATATAGATTAAAAGTAAATGAATTAAGCTGCAGCCTGTTTTGCTCAGTGGATAGAGCATTAGCCCGTGGACTGAAGGGTCCCAGGTTCGATTCCAGTCAAGGGCATGTACCTCAGTTGCTGGCTTGATCCCCAGTCCCTATCAACGCATGTGCAGGAGGCAACCAATCAATGTGTCTCTCCCTTTCCCTTCACTCTCTCTAAAATTCAATGGAAAAATATCCTTGGGTGAAGATTAACAAAAACAAAGTAAATGGATTAAGTAACATTAAAGAGATTATAAGAAAAATATATTCCAAATTTTGTTAGTTGTATAATGGTTATGTTTAAATTATTAACACCTAAGAAATTGGGTGAAGGGTACATATAATATGCTGTAGTATTTTATAGGTTTTTTTTAACATGTATGAGATTATTTCAAATTAAAATATTAAAAAATTAAAA
>NW_005367587.1:7600664-7607681 GCF_000412655.1 Myotis brandtii
AAATAGGGACATCCTATATAATAATAATAAAAGGCTAATATGCACATTGACTGAATGGCAGAATGACCAGTTGCTATGATGCACACTGGCCATCAGGGGGCAGACGCTCAATGCAGGAGCTTCCCCCTGGTGGTCAGTGTACTTCCATATGGGGACTGCCACTCGGCCAGAAGCTGATTCATGGCTGGCCAGCGCAGTGGTGGTGGCAGGCGCCTCTCCCACCTCGTGGCAGCACTAAGAATGTCCAACTAACATTTTAGACCTGATCCCTTGGGGGCCTAAGCCTTTAGTCGGACATCCCCTGAGAGCTCCCTGGCTGCCAGAAGGATGTCTGACTGCAAGCTTAGGCCTGATCCCCCAGGGAGTGGGCCTAAGTCGACAGGTAGACATCCCCCAAGGGGTCCTGGACTGTGAATGGGCGCAGGCCTGGCTGGGGGACCGCCCTGAGTGCACAAATTTTTGTGCACCAGGCCTCTAGTATAATAATAAAAGGCTAATATGCAAATTGTCCCCTCGGGAGTTCAACCAGGAGCTTGATCACTTGCTATGATGTGCACTGACCACCAGGGGGCAGTGTGGAACATGGTGGGCAACCGGTGGTGGCGGTGGGGTGCTGAGGGAGCGAGGGAAGGAGGAGGTGGGGATGCCAGGAGGCAGGGAATCTGATTGGCCCTGATCACCAGCCAGGCCTAGGGACCCTACCCGTGCACAAATTTTGTGCACCGGGCCTCTAGTAAAAATATAGTTTTTGCTGCCTTCTTAACTGGACAGATGGAAAGATAATGTCATTTACATTTAGTTATATGAACCTTATTGAATGCTCATTTTCATAAAAAGAGAACAAGTTAGAGGTAAACAATGGTCAGAGTGAGTCACTCCACTCTAGCAAAATGTTCTGTAGGGAAGGAAAAACAATTTTCCTTCTACCCTTATAAGGTCTTGGCTGAGACCTCCTATAATAAAAGACAGATTAACAAAAGAAAAACAAACAGAATTGTATTAACATGTATGCTTGGGAGAGACTGAGGGAGAATGCATAACCCCCAGAGGTGGCTTAGAATTCAGATTTAAATACCATCTTAATAGCTGAAGGGACATGGGTTGGGGGATGTAGGTCTCTTAGGGGAGAGTAAATTATTTTGGGGAGAGATGAATGGGCCTTAGAAGAATAAGATGAGACACATGATAGTTTGCAATTTGTCTGGGTGCTGTGTTGACTTCTAGTCTCCTCTCCTGTGAAGAGTCCATCTTCCCTGGTTCATGAAACTCCTGGGGAGGGAATTTATGACAACTGAGTTCCTTTTGGGGGCTCTGTCTTTAGATAGATAGGGGGAATTCAGAGAAAGCCTCTTCCTGCGTTTGCTACTCTGTAAGTCCCTTCAGCTAAAAATAATCAATATAGCAAAGCAGCATATTTTGGGGTGGCATGTCTTGAACTCCTACAGTCATATTGGAAAGTGGCATATTCTACCACCCTTTAGTTCCAACTGAGAGTGTTAGCAAGCAGAAAAGAACTATTAGGTCATAGCCACCTGCCAGAAAGTAATTTGAGAAGTGGGACTACAGTGGGTAGAATTGTGCCTACCAAAAATATGTTGAAGTGCCAACCCCCATACCTGTGTCTTTACAGATGTAATTAAGCTAAAATGAACTCATACTGCCCTAACCGGTTTGGCTCAGTGGATAGAGCGTCGGCCTGCGGACTGAAGGGTCCCTGGTTCGATTCTGGTCTAGGGCATGTACCTTGGTTGCGGGCACATCCCAAGTAGGGGGTGTGCAGGAGGCAGCTGATCGATGTTTCTCTCTCATTGATGTTTCTAACTCTTTATCCCTCTCCCTTCCTCTCTGTAAAAAATGAATAAAATGTATTTTTAAAAAAATAAAAAATAAAATAAAATGAACTCATACTGAGTTTTATTGAAACACAGTCATGCTCATTTGTTTACAGATCTTCTAAGGCTGCATAATGGTGAAAATAATTAAAAAATTAATTTGCTCAGGTGTTAAAAAGGGAAGCATCTTCCCTCCACTCTTCATTTTCACTTTAGAAAACTTGCAGTGAGTGGTTCATTTGTACTCTGCCTCTCTGAGGTGCATGTAAATGGTTCTGAAAGCTATAAAAAGCCTCCTGCCGGATTTACCACCCAGGAATGTTTTTTCAAGGACCAGGGAACCATCTCTTTGAAATGCCATTGTCAAGGGAGCTGGCACCCCATCTCCCAGTTTCCCTGGGAGGGCAGGAGCCAACTTCCACTGGCATCTGGCTCCAAGTTGTAACTAGTACCTGTCCCAGAGACAGGAGACACTTTTTTTGAATGAAGCAATTAGCTAACACAGATGGACACCCCAATTACCAGGTGAATTTAGGATGAACAATGTGTGACATATGGTGTTGTCAAGTCCTCTTACTTGAGGACTAGTTATCATTTGCCTTGAGAACATGTGTGTAATACAGCAGTTCTCAACCTGTGGGTCGCGACTCCTTTGGGGGTCGAATGACCCTTTCACAAGGATGGCCTAAGACCATCGGAAAACACATATATAATTACATATTGTTTTTGTGATTAATCACTATGCTTTAATTATGTTCAATTTGTAACAATGAAAATACATCCTGCATATGAGATATTTACATTATGATTCATATCAGTAGCAAAATTACAGTTATGAAGTAGCAATGAAAACAATTTTATGGTTGGGGGTCACCACAACATGAGGAACTGTATTAAAGGGTCACGGCTTTAGGAAGATTGAGAACCACTGGTGTAATGGATTGTATCTGCCTGGCTATATGCAAAGCTGAGATTTCTGTCTTTCCAATCCCTTTTGTGGCTTGCCTGTGATGAGTATCACACTCAGGCTTAATGCTTAATCAATAATAAAACTATTTTTCTCTCTTCTCCTTTATGGAGAGGTTTTCTGGGCTGGCAGAAGATTTGTTTTTTAATTATATTTCTCCAGCAGTTGTTTCTGGTCTATGAAGGCAGAAATTGAGTAATTGGTCTAAAATATTTATTATCTGGCTCTTTATAGAAAAAGGCTGCAGCTGACTCCTGGTCTAGGTGTGCGTGCAAGGCACCTGGAATAGCTAAGTTATTCAGTATAGCAAAGTCAGAGGAATTTGGGGTAGGGTCCTGGGAACATGGGGAAGGTAAAGAGGAAGAGGTGGATCTTAGGGCAACGGGGTGCAAACCCAAATGTCTAGAGGGGCTGGAAGTTAAAGTAAATGAGTGCAGTGGGCCAAATGGAAATTTTAGTGACTAGAAGCCAGGAGTCAGCTGGTCCTGGCTCCACTTGATTGCTGATATGTGAGGAAGTAAACCAGCCAAATATTGGCAAACCATCTGACTTTTTTCCAAGAGAAGCTGGAAATCTCACATTGTTAAAATGTGAGCATCTAATTCAAATTTGAAAAGCTGGTCTCAAGAGAGGCTTCAGTTGGTGATCACCAAGTTTAACTTCTGGTCTAGAGAGTGGGGAGGACTCTCCATGTTAAAATGGGATGAGCAGGATGTTTAGAGCAGTGGTTCTCAACCTTGGCTGCACATTAGAATCACCTGGGGATCTTTTTAAAATCCTGATTTCTGGGCCTCATCCTCTGGAAATTCTGTTTCTTTGTTATGGGGTGGGGCCACAACATTAGTAACAAAGAAACAGAATTTCCAGAGGATGAGGCCCAGAAATCAGGATTTTAAAAAGATCCCCAGGTGATTCTAATGTGCAGCCAAGGTTGAGAACCACTGGCTTAGTGCCCTGGAGGAAATGGCTAATACATTCCTAGAAATATTTATGTGTGACCTGGGAGTTGATTCCAAGACTGAGATGTAATTAGTGAATATGTTAGTGATGATTTGGAGGGGGAAAAAAGGGGTGGTATCTCTAGCATAAAAGCAGGGTGGAAACAGGAGCCAAGAAGCCGATTTCAATGTGAACTTTTCTCTGGAAAAATATAGTCCCCTGAAAAGAGATATATTGGAGAGGGCTCTGGACCTTCCTACAGTGCACTGGATGGGAATGTGGATATTAGTGGAGAATAATTCACACAGGATAGTGAACTTGGGGACTTAGAGTAATGAGTAGCCTATAATAAGCTCTCAATACATTTTGGCTTTTGTAATTAGCTATTGTTTTCTGGAATACATCCAGAAACACAGATCCCTTGGCCAGGATGCACACTTGCCAAGAAAGAAACAAAGGAAGCTCAGCTGCTTTTCAGCTCTAAAGGAAAAGGTTTGGTACATGTGGTGGTTTTAAAATACGTCTGCAAATTCTTAAACACTCCTCCCAAGAAGTGGAGTCTAATTCTCCTCTCCTTGAATGTGGGCTGGACTTAGTGACTCGTCTCTAATGAATAACATATTGGAGAAAAGACACTGATAACTTCTTAGGGCTAAGTCACAAAAAATGATCCAGCTTTGCTCTCTGAATCTCAATCTCTCTCTCTCTCTCTCTCTCTCTCTCTCCATACCTTAGGAACTGAGCTGCCATGCTAGAAGTTCAGCTACCCTGAAGCTACCATGCTGGAAGACCATGTGGTGAGCCCACGTGCTGATAGAGATGCTAGAGGAGCCCCGGCTGTTCCAGCTACCCGCCCCCCCCACCCCCTGCTGCTTGAGTTGTCCCAGTCTAGGCACCAGATGCATGTGAGTAAAATAGCCCTTGAGATGACTCCAGTCTCAGCCACAATCGGACCACAAACACTTGAGGGAGATTGCCTAGGTGAGCCCAGTCAAGCCCCAAATCTTGAGAGATAATATGGTAATGAGTGATTGTTGTTGTCTTATGCCACTAAATTTTGGGGAGGGTTGTTAAAAGTAAAAGATAAGCTGGAATAATGTATTCAGCCACTACTGTGTCAAGAATTTTTTTTTTTTTAAAGTTAGGTACATTGCCTGATATAAAAAGAGAGTATAGTGAAATTTCTTTATGTCCATGCCTTTATTTCATTGAAAGATTTTGGGATTTAGGGAAGAAGTTGATATGTAGGGTGGATATTTTATTTCTTTTGATTTGGACGTATGACTGATTTATGGAAACAGAAAAGATTACCTCTTCCACAGATCAAAGGCTTCTAGAATGTAAGGGCTTGAGCTATCCACCTTATTGTATGTAGGATAACTCACAAGTTTGTGCTTTCTGACTGGCGATAGATAAAACACCCACAGTCCCTGAATTTGAGACTGCAGGAGGAAGGACACGGCTCATTTCTTCTGAAGGTGCTCTGGCTGGGCTGTGAACACACATGGATTGAGCAGATGGCACCAGTTCTCAATCACTGATGCTGTAAAATGTCATACCCAGTTATGTCAGGGGCTGGCTTCTCCAGGGATCAGATGCTGACCTGAAATGTGACGTGCAGGGCGTTTAGGGAGCACCCTTGAGCAGCTGAGTCAACAAGCCCTTCCTTAAAGGGGGCTCTGTGTGGTGCATCGCTGTGGCCAACAGAAGTTGCCAAGTATTTCAAAAGAGAATGCAGGGCGTTTAGGGGAGCGCCCTTGAGCAACTGAGTCAACAAGCCCTTCCTTAAAGGGGACTCTGTGTGGTGCATCACTGTGGCCAACAGAAGTTGCCAAGTATTTCAAAAGAGATGAAAACTGGCTGAGTATGGATCGTCCATTTTGCTTCGAAGTATGACTTTGGAGAAAAAAATCTCTGGATTCCAGCCAGGGTGACGATTTTCAAGTGGAACTGACTGAGCTGTGAGAAAAGGAGGCTCAGGAAGCTATCGCTTCCCTGGAGTTTTAGGGATGATTTTATGGACCCCTGAGTTCTGAAATTTCTGGCTATGTGGCCAAATTCTGGGAAAAGTGTTTGTCAACTCAAATCTATGAATCTATTGTAGTTTCTGGTGTTTGGATTTGACCACATCTTTCACTGCTCACTGGACTTGAGAAAAAGATTTTTGAAGTAAAATTAGTAAGGACACAGGATGTAATAAAAACATATGTGGATGTTGTATTGTTAAAAGCCACTTTTCTTGTACCCTATGACAACATCCCCAAAACAGAAAAGAAAAAGGATTTCTCCCTAAGTGTCTCTATTTATGGAAGAAGAAAGTAACAGTGTCACATGGGCATCCCTAAACCAATCCCACTAGAAGGGAATGAGTTGACTAAAACTGGCTTAGCCCAACCATTAGTCAAATGTGGCTCTGAGAGGGTATCTATTTACCCCCACCCAGAAGGGGTTTGATCAGCTGCAAGCAGCCATCAGCCCCTCACCCAGGTTGGCCAGGCACCCCAGCGGGACACCCACCCTGACCTGGGACACCTTTCAGGGCAAACCAGCTGGCCGCCACCTGTGCACCAGGCCTCTATCTTATATAATCCTATATAATAAAAGGGTAATATGCAAATTGAACCTAACAGCAGAACGATTGGTCACTATGACACACACGGACCACCAGGGGGCATAGGCTCAATGCAGCGGCTGCTCCCTAGTGGTCAGTGCGCTCCCACAGGGGGAGCTCTGCTCAGCCACAAGCCAGGCTGATGGCTGCCAGCACAGTGGTGATGGTGGGAGCCTCTCCCGCCTCCTCAGCAGTGCTAAGGATGTCTGACTGCAGCTTTGGCCTGCTCCCTGCTGGCAAGTAGACATCACACGAGGGATCCCAGGCTGCCAGAGGGATGTCTGACTGCCAGCTTAGGCCCGATCCCCCAGGGAGCCTTAGCCAGCAGGTGGACATCCCCCGAGGGGTCCCAGACTGCAAGAGGGCACAGGCTGGGCTGGGGGACTCCCCTGAGTGCACAAATTTTTGTGCACCAGGCCTCTAATATTATTATAATTGTTCTATTTTATTATTAACTTGTGTTAATCTCTTAGTGTGACAGCTTACAAATTAAGCTTTATCATAGGTATGTACATATAGGGAAAACATCCTATCTAATAAAAGAGAAACATGCAAATTGACCATAACTCCGACACCCTTCCCATTGGCTAATCAGCATATCCTTATGCAAATTAACTGCCAACCAAGATGGCGGCCAGCAGCCAGGCACTGAAGCGAACAGGAGGCTT
>NW_005367587.1:7609375-7611918 GCF_000412655.1 Myotis brandtii
GCTTGCTTGGGGCCTAGCGCACTCCTGCCGGGCAACGGGTGACAGGACGTGCTTTTCCGAATTAATGAGAGAAAACGTTGATTCTCCTGCTGCCCACGAAGGTGGAAAGTGAAGTGGGGAGACATGTGGGGAGTGAGCGAGGTTCCCTGTCTGGGGGTTCCAAATCTGCTGTTGGTTTCTTTCACTGCTGACTAGAGATATACAGGGTGTCCCCCCAAAATGTATACACACTTTGAATACCTACTAATTCCAATGGTTTTAAGCATAAGAAAGAAACAACAATGGAGCTGTTATCTTCTGTTAAAATGGGCACAAACAGGTAGTTGGACATTCCCTGAGGGGTCCCAGATTGGAGAGGGTGAAGGCCAGACTGAGGGGCCAGACTTTCCCCCTCACCCCAGTGCACGAATTTTGTGCACCAGGCTATTAGTAGTATATATAAGGTTTTTTACAATTTGCAGTTTTAGGCATCCACTGAGGGGAGGCAGGGTCTTGGAATGTATCCTGTGAAAACAATGGGGGAGTACTGTACAAAGATAAATTAAGAAATCACACACCATATATGAGACTCCATACCCTCACTACCACAGCTTTGTTATTTGGACCACATAAATATGAATGGTTAACTTAGCCTGAGGGTAGAACTGGACTCAAATGTAGGAGACAGAAATATTCCCTGCCATGAGGAAGAGGAAACTGTTAGGTAGGAGAGATGAGGCAAGGGCAAGGCCAGCGAGAGACACTGCTGTGAACTCTCAACAGCTCTAGCAGCTGGACAATGGGTTTATTTGCCTGAAGAAGAGATCTGGGCAGAGCATCACTACGTAAGTATAGCATCCTGCTGAGCTCTGGAGCAAGATTGCCTGTGTTTATATCTTAACCTGATCAGTCACTAGCTGTGTAGCCTGGGGGAAAGATTTTTATTAACCTTTTTGTGCTTCAGTTTCTTCATAGTAAAATGAAATTAATATTAATTTTCTTATAAATTTGTGAGTACTAATTATTACACTTTATAATTTTTTTACTACAATTGTCCATGTTTTATGATTTTCAAGGACATTTATTTCTTCCAGGATAGATTTCTCAAAAGTTATGAATACATTAATGAATGCTTGTCTTGGTAACTGATTGGCTGTAGAAATGAAGGGAAGCAATCAATTTTAAAACCTACTGGACTAGGAGAATATTTGTACAATTATATTAAGGTGGTGTGGGCTGGGGAGAGAAGGGTTAGTATACTCTATCAGACTGCTCTATCTGATAATACTACCTCTGTTGGGAGAAAGGTAGAATTTTGTGCTGGACTTGGCTCATATCACCAGAGCTGATTTTTATATTTTCAGAAATTTTGTGAGCAAGTTATTAACTACCATTATTTAGAATTACATTTTATAAAATTATAATAAAATAGATTCTCTTTAAAAAGAATAAATACCGGAAATTCACCACTTCTTAATTACTTACTACATTTTACTATTATCTGTACTCTTTGCCAGAGGTCGGTCCATCCTTGTTGCTTGACATAGTCGCTGCAGGGAAGAAACATCTGCACAGCATATGTTCCAAGGGACCTGGCGTATATGGCATACTGTTCTTAATGTGTTTGCTCCCCTTCTTAGCGCTATGTGTTCTAACCAGGGCCACCTCCCCGAGAACGGTTGTTTCCCCAGGTGGGGATGTTTCCCTGGAGTTAGGGATTAACAGGACTAAGGAAGGGAATAAATCAGTAAAACCCCCTAGTGTTACAGAAATACCTTGTACTACTTATGAAGAACTTAGACTAAGACTGTTGGCAATAAATTTGGGACTTGCTTGGCCCACATCCCCAGGGGTCTACCCACCAGAGAAAGCACCAAAGCCTATGCCCCTGAAAACCCGCCGACGCAGGGCAGTCCCAAGGAAGACCACCAACAAGGCTAAAAGGACATAACCTTTACTTGGGATAATCTTCTTCAGTTACTTCCTTATAGCTTAACAGTAGAGTAGTGTCCTTGGAATGGCGATAACAAACTAGCCCTAACCTTTGGAATAGAATTAATAGGATTAAAACCAACAGAGCTAGATAGAGATAAGATTTTTGGCAAAGGTCAGATAAGAAACTATGGACATGAAACAAGGAACTGTAGAAGGTCAAGGGAGGACCCAAAACATACCATGATGTGACTATAGAGGCATGCTTATAGAATTGAGTAGTATAAATACAGCTGTAACAGGACAATAAGAGAGAACCTGGCTATGCTGATCATCTGAACGCTGTCTCTGTGTCCTTCATTGTTTGCCGACTCCGCCAACACCTTTGGGAACCCCTGGACCGCTGGGGCTGGACCCTGACAACTCTTAAGTTATTGATGTCTATTGTGTAGAAATATTATGTAAGGGTGTGCTACTGATCATCTCTTCTCAACTCTGCATTCAGTGATATCACATTGGGAATGTAAAATCAACCATGGAATTGGCAAACACTACAAACCAGGGCTCGATTTGTTGTTGTTTTTTGTGTGTGTTTTAAATATATATATATATATATTATTGATTTCAGAGAA
>NW_005367587.1:7611994-7615171 GCF_000412655.1 Myotis brandtii
GAGAAAGGAAGGAGAGGGAAAG
Organism: Myotis brandtii; assembly: GCF_000412655.1. Classification (NCBI taxonomy): domain Eukaryota; kingdom Metazoa; phylum Chordata; class Mammalia; order Chiroptera; family Vespertilionidae; genus Myotis; species Myotis brandtii. Next base: position 7,612,017 of record NW_005367587.1, read on the forward strand.
AGAGATAGAATCATCAATGGTGATAGAGAATCATTGATCGGCTGCCTCCTGCATGTTCCCCACGAACGAACCCACAACCCAGGCATGTGCCTTCACTGGAAATCAAACCATGACCTCCTGGTTCTTAGGTCCATGCTCAACCACTGAGCGACACTAGTCAGGCTGATTTATTGTTTTATTGATTGTCTAAACTTAAGAAAATGATAGAGAATATGTTAATATGGCAGATTCAAATTTAAAGTGTGTCATATCTGCAGTCATTACATAGTAAAGAGCACAAACAATGGAGAAAATATTTTTTTTTTCATTTTTTTTAGTATTTTTTTCTTTATTGATTAAGGTATTACATATGTGTCCTTATCTCCCCATTGCCCCACCCCACCCCCACTCATGCCCTCACCCGAATAGTGTCTGTGTCCATTGGTTATGCTTATATGCATGCATACAAGTCCTTTTGTTAATCTGTCCCCCTTACCCCCACCCTCCTCTGCCTTCCCTCTGAGGTTTGATGGTCTAAATGCTTCTCTGTCTCTGGATCTGTTTTTGTTCATCAGTTTATGATGTTCATTATTTTCCACAAATGAGTGAGATCATGTGATATTTATCTTTTGACAGGTGTGAGATGGTACTGCAGTGTCATTTTGATTTGCAACTCTCGGATGATTAGTGACTTTGAGCATGTTTTCTTATGTCTCTTGGCCTTTCTTATGTCCTCTTTTGAAAAGTATCTATTTAAGTCCATTGCCCATTTTTTGATTGGATTGTTTATCTTCCTTTTGTTAAGTTCTCTGTAAATGTTGGAGATTAAACCCTTGTCGGTGATAACATTGGCAATTATATTCTCCCATGCAGTGGGCTTTCTTGTTGTTTTGTTGATGGTTTCTTTTGCTGTGCAGAAGCTTTCTATTTTGATGTAGTCCCATTTTTTAATTTTCTCTTTAGTTTCCATTGCCCTAGAAGCTGTATCAGTGAAGATATTGCTTCGGCATATGTCTGATATTTTGCTGCCTGTGGATTCCTCTAAGATTTTTATGGTTTCCCATCTTACATTTAAATCCTTTATCCATTTTTAATTTATTTTTGTCTATGGTGTAAGTTGGTGGCCTAGTTTCATATTTTTGCATGTATCTGTCCAATTTTCTGAAAACCACTTATTGAAGAAATTGTCTTGACTCCATTGTATGCTCTTGCCGCCTTTGTCAAATATTAATTGAGTGTAGTGGTTTGGGTCAATTTCTGGGTTCTCTGTTCTATTCCATTGGTCTATATTGCCACAACCTACATGGCTGGGTTCAGGATCTGAAGGAGGGGCTGATGCACAAATGAAAACACTAGACAAGAAATATGAATTGTTAAGGGGTGGGGACTAGGTGGTGTCTCTTTCATGAAGAGCACACTTACCTCTGGCCGGTCTGCTTTTTATTTACCTGAATACACATTTGCCCTTCAGCAATGCACACAGGCATATCAAAGGTAAAGTTTGGTAAACAGTAAAAGGATTATCAGGTTAGGACTGTGGTTGGCAAACTGGAGCTCACAAGCCACATGTGGCTCTTTGGCCCCTTGAGTGTGGCTCTTCCTAAGCCTTAGGAGTACCCTAATTAAGTTAATAACAATGTATAGTTTAAGTTTAAAAAATTTGGCTCTCCAAAGAAATTTCAATCGTTGTACTGTTGATATTTGGCTCTGTTGACTAATGAGTTTGCCGACCACTGGGTTAGGAATTGCCTTGAGCCACCACTATCTCAACAGATGAGGTTCTTATCATCAGCCCTGTTAATGCCCAAGGTCTATCAGCCTTCCGTGTTCCTTGGTGCACTCTCATGATAGTATCAGCAGGGCGGCTTCCCGCATTCCCCCTTTTTGTTTTCTTAATAAATATTGAAAAGTGTATGCCATCTATAGGGCTTGAGTCCTTTTAAGACTCTTCATTCTGCATCTGCAGACTAGAAATAAACATATAAGAACAAGAATGAGACAGACAATAGTGGTTATGCTAAGAGGCAGATTAAGGAGATCCAATGAAAGGGATTAAATTCCTTCATGTCCTTTTTAAATTGCTGCCAGGCATCGAAAGAACTAGTTTGTAAGGTTGCCTGGGATAATTATACAATATGCTGTTGTAATTCTAAAATATCAAGGGTTTTGCTATCTTTACCCCAAGCACCAAGAAGGTGATTTTTTATTGATTCCCAAGGGTGTAAGGTACTATTATATGGAACGGGGGAACACTAATCTGGGAAAAATTATAATGACATTGTAAGGACATTCTTTGCTCTAAGCTGTGAATTTTATTGCCCATCCATAGAACTGTAGATTTTATTAAATCTTTATTATTGAGATTACATTTGTTCCTCTTTTTTCCCCCCCATAACTCCCCTGCTCCCAGTTCCCGCCCCACCCTCCGCCCTCACTCCCCACCCACTGTCCTCATCCATAGGTGCACGATTTTTGTCCAGTTTCTTCCCGCATCTCCCATTCCCCTTTCCCCCCCAAGAATAGTCAGTCCATTCCCTTTCTATGTCCCTGATTCATTATAATCACCAGTTCATTCTGTACATCAGATTATTTATTCACTTGATTCTTAGATTCACTTGTTGATAGATGCATGTTTGTTGTTCACAATTTGTATCTTTACCTTTTTCTTCTTCCTCTTCTTAAAGGATACCATTCAGCATTTCGTATAATACTGGTTTAGTGGTGATGAACTCCTTTAGCTTTTCCTTATCTGTGAAGCTCTTTATCTGACCTTCAATTCTGAATGATAGCTTTGCTGGATAAAGTAATCTTGGTTGTAGGTTCTTGCTATTCATCACTTTGAATATTTCTTGCCACTCCCTTCTGGCCTGCAAAGTTTCTGTTGAGAAATCAGCTGACAGTCGTATGGGTATTCCCTTGTAGGTAATTGAGTCTCTTTCTCTTGCTGCTTTTAAGATTCTCTCTTTGTCTTTTGCTCTTGGCATTTTAATTATGATGTGTCTTGGTGTGGTCCTCTTTGGATTCCTTTTGTTTGGGGTTCTCTGCGCTTCCTGGACTTGTAAGTCTATTTCTTTCACCAGGTAGGGGAAGTTTTCTGTCATTATTTCTTCAAATAGGTTTTCAATATCTTGCTCTCTCTCATCTTCTGGTACCCCTATAATTCTGATATTGGTACG
>NW_005367587.1:7618418-7625671 GCF_000412655.1 Myotis brandtii
TGGATGAAGCAGCAATTCCTATAGAAGTAAGTAACAATACTAGAGCAAAGAGTCCTGCAATTAACATTCCAAGAAATCTTTTTTGTCGTTTTAAGATTTTTACCAGGTCATGTAACAGTTGGTAGGTTTGATGAGATTCCCAAGGCTCAGTTAGGTTAGTAGGAACCCAAGTGAAAGCAGGTTGTTTTAAAATCATGAGGGAATCTTTTTGGAATGTAGAATTAATACAATAGGATAGTGTGCAGCCTATGCATGACACCTCATACAAATGGCTTATTGCATTAGGCACATCTGGATAGGGCCTGAGAGGAGTACAAAAGGATCAAATACACAAGTGGTGGAAAATACTGTCTTATTAGGAGTTCTCCATAAGGTACAAGTGGAGTTATTAAAGCTATAGTTAAAACTATACCATTTTATAGGTGCAAGTGCAGAAGCTAATGTCCATCGAGTGTTTTGTAGGGGCCAATTATCGTGTTGTAATTGAGATCCAGCAAATCCTCCTCCATACCATGAGATGGAGTGATTTGCTTCAACATATAGATAGGATGTGGTCCCCTTCCACTTTAGGATGCAATTGTTACTATAAGCAGACTCATAGGAGCTCCAATCCACAAAGGAAAACTGTTATTAAGTTTGCTGCTGGTCGGGTGGTCACTATAGCAGTCTTGCCAATTGATTTCTTCCTCAGAGGGGTGCCATTCATAAAACTTTTTATATAATGGCTTAGCTTGATGTACAAACTAAGGGGATAACTTAGTAATGTTACATTTTCTGTCCCTTTACCAGGAGCAATTAGTGATAGTAGATGTATTTGGGCTTTTGCTTCCCTCTCCTTTGGTGTCCATAACCAGAAACGTCTCTTTAATTCTACACACAAAGGAGCAGCAGTTGAATTCTGTGTCATACAAAAGGGAACCTGGATGGTGACACCCATGTAATTATATTTCTCCCAGATACTTCCTTGTCCCACCTGTGGTCCCCTTAGATGACCAAGGTGCTGGTATTATTGGTGACTATACTAGGCGGGGGATCAGCCCAAGTAAGGGGTCTCACCCATGGAGGGTCAGGAACATAAGTCCAATATACTTCCCCATTTGCCCCAGTAGTATTACTGCACAGCTGATGACTACTAGCATGGCAAGTAAAACATTCTCAGGTATTCTTGGGGTTTTTGTTTCCTCACAAATTCACTCAGCTTTCTGGACTGTCGTCTTCATCATCTCCCAGGTCATCTCCAGACTGTTTGTCGTCTGTCTTGTTCTCCTCCCATTCCTTATCTTCAGCGTGTTGCTTGGGGCTACTGCTTTTGGGGGCTGGAGTAGTTGTCTGTCTGCAGCCGCAGGTACAGGGTGAGGCTCCAGCTGCAAGGTCCTCATTAGTCTGGTCAGTTCCTCTCTTGGATCCATGTTGAAGTTTAGTGTTCCTTGGAGGAATCCACATGGGCTTGGAGGAGTTTTCTGGGAATACAGAAGCATATCCTCGACCAAATGTTAACAAAGGCTGGGACCCTTCCATAAACCAGACTTGTGATCTTTCCATTTAACCAAATGATTTTCCTTTGGTTTATTCTGACACCAGTGTACTTCCATAGGTTTCTTGCCATCATTGTTAAAAGTGAAAAAAATTAAAGTAATTAAGGCTTGGTGTAGTCTACCTACAGGAGATTTCTTCAGCATCACTATTCCCCCTTTTTGTTTTTCAAGTTGGGATTTTAGCCACTGATGTTGGCATTCTATAACTGCCTGGTCTTGGGAATTGAATGGTATTCCCGTAATGTGTTGAATTTTCCATTTTGTACAAAATTGCTGGAAATGACAGCTTGTGTATGCAGGTCCATTATCAGTTTTAATAATTTTTGGAATTCCCATGATGGCAAAAGCAGCTAGGCAATGATTAATGATCTATTTTGTTGTTTCTCCTGTAAATGCAGTGGCCCATAGGACCCAACGCATCCAAAAGGAGTATAGTGTGTTACATCCATTTGCCATATATGGTCCCTTATCAATCCTCGAGGGCTAATTCCTGTATTAGGCCCTTGAAGCAGATGTAACATGCAAGTGGGACATTCCTTGATAATCTGCTTTGCTAGCTGTCTAGTGATTGAGAATTTAATTGTTTAGACAACATTTTGGCAGGTTGATATAAAAGCTGATGAGATTCTGTGGCCTGTTTTAATAAAACAACCAATTGATTGGCATATGCATTTCTTTTTGTTAAAGGACCAGGCAGGATGGTATGAGCCCTGATATGAGTAATATAAAAGGGATATTGTCTTTGCTGCACAATTTGCTTGTCTTGAGATAAATGCATGTGTGTCTGATTCAATGTTTACCTACCACATGACCAGGAAAAATCTTTACTCTTCATCTCACACAAACTTGGAAAGATATCCAGTCTATTCTAGACTCGTCTGCAGACGCCTCCCTCCACTTCCCACCAGATGGTAGTATTAGTGAACCTAAATGACTCCTGTTTGGGAACATGTACATTAGGAATTACTGTACTGGCAGAGTGCAAGGTATTGCAGACTGTGGAGGTTTGAAGAAAATGAATTTCCTGAAAGGGACATGAGCACAGGAAACAAAGCCAGGAATGGGTGTGTCCATCATAGCTCTCAGCCACACAGTAGTGACTATTTCCCCACAAGGTGTCCCAACCCAAACCACAAGTAAAATCAGAATCCTCTTCTCCCCAGAGTTTGGGGGTCTGGAACTGGGCAAACAGCTTATCGTTTACCTCACATCATTGTTTTCAGGAAATAAAATCTCTGAGGACTGAACTTGGAGTGGTAACAGAGAGGATGGTTGCTTCACTTCTTCTAAAGTCACATCCTATTTAGCAGACCTAGGCCAGGAGTTTCAGGGACAAGGACAAGAGGTGCTCACAACTCGCTGGTTTAGAACAGATGGGAAAACCACTCTTTCCCCAGTGTACATTGCAACGGGTGAAATGGGGAGGGTTTGTAAAGAAGTTTGTTGAGAAGTTGAAAGGAGCCTGATGCTAGAAGTTTGCATAGAAGGTTGTGGAGAACCTGAAAGAGGAAATTTAGATGAAGCAGAGAAGGAGTTCAGCTCAAAAATGCAGCTGTGGTTTTTATATTAAGATCAACCCCTGGTATGGCTCAGGGGTTGAGTGTCGACCTATGAACCAGGAGGTCACAGTTTGATTCCTGGACAAGGCACATGTCTGGGTTGCGGGCTTGAGCCTCATTGTGAGGCGTGCAGGAGGCAGCTGATCAATTATTCTCTCTCATCATTGATGTTTCTATCTCTCTCTCCCTTCCTCTCTAAATCAATAAATATGTTATTTTTTTTAAAAAAAGATCAGCTGTGGCTATGAACTGAAAGGAGAACTTAGATCAGCCATGTGAACATGGCCACTCCTATGTTGGAGGGCCACTGTCCCCAGGCCTGGAGAGAACACTTGCTTCCCTGGAAGGAAATGAGTTTCAGGAGGTAGACACCCATTGGAGACAGAGAATTGAGAGAGGATAAGCACACTGTGAGAAGGGGCAGGGTACAAGTTCAGGAGTGAATAGGTTCAAAACAACTTAGGAGAGAAGACAAAGTACTTCAGGGGCTGATGACAGTCAACAACTTTTTTCTTGTAGAACTTCCTTTTCTTGGCTTTCAAGACCTGCCCTCCTGATCCTCTGTTAGCTTTTCCCCAATCCACCCAGGGATGATGAGTGGAACTTGAGTGGCTAGGTACACTGCTGATAATGAAATAAATCCTTGAAAGAAAAACAGAAATGGCTAGCTAAAACTTCTACTATACAGGGTAGGGCAAAATTAGTAGCTTTACAGTTGTTTATATGAAAAAATAATACAGTAATTAATTAATAATACAAGAATAACCTATGTGTTTCACATATCTATACTAATAATAGCCTAGGTGGCATCATGCCCTCGCGTGTAACAATGTCTCATGGTGGCCGCCACAAGATGGCCACCACAAGATGGCTGCCACAAGATGGCTATGCGCACAGCAGAGGCGGGGCCTGATGGCCGCTCCACACAGTAAGGCCTGGGGGTCCCGAGGCTCTGTGTGGCACGGAGGAGGCAGGTCCCCGCAGAGGAGGCAGGTCGTGGCAGGGGAGGGCAGTTGTGGGCAATCAGGTGGGCAGGGGAGGCCACTTGGGGGTGATCAGGCCAGCAGGGGAGGGCAGTTGTGAGTGATCAGGATGACTTGGGAGGAAAGTTGGGGGCCATCAGGTCAGCAGGGGAGCAGTTAGGGGAGCAGTTGGGGGCCATCAGGGCAGTTGGGGGCAATCAGGCAGGGGAGAAGTTAGGGGTCAATCAGGGAAGCAGGGGAGTGGTTAGGGGCAATCAGGCAGGCAGGCAGGCAGGTGAGCGGTTAGGAGTCAGAGGTCCTGGATTGTGAGGTCCCTGAGTGATCCGGCCTAAACCAACAGTCGTACATACCCCAAGAGGTCCCAGATTGGAGAGGGTACAGGCTGGGTTGAGGGACCCCCCACCTCCGTGAACAAATTTCACTCACCCGGCCTCTAGTAACTATATAACTCTGGGTGTTTGCCTCACCCATAAATAAAGGGTTTCAGTTTCACTCTGATATATTCCTTGAAAATGATGATGTGAGGAAAAAGAGAAACTCTTGCCCAGTTCTGGATCCCCAAACTCTGGAAAGAAAAGGATGTTGATTTTACTTGTGGTTTGGGGTGGGACGCCTTGTGGGGAAACAGTCACTGCTGTGTGGCTGAGGCTATGACTTGCCCTTCTGTGCCCTTCCCATTTCCTTGGCTGTGGACCAAGCTGCTTTGAACTGGTTGATGAGCACCACCTGCAGGTAGAAAACTGGAGAAAATATCTGAATACAGTTCAGCATGATTATAGATCAGAATAAAAGCCCAGTGAACTCTCTTTGGATCATCTCTGAAATGTAGTTTCTTTTTATTAAGGGACAATATGTCAGGTCCAGTCCTGCAGGGGGAAGCAGCCTAATTTTGGCAGAATCTGAGAGACTTCACTACCTCCTTCACAGAGGAAACAGAATCCACCAGGGAAGGACTTCCATACCTTTCATCAACAGCCATTCCGAATTCCCCACTTCTCTACTCCATCTCCACCTGTTCCTGGTGAGTGGGAAAAGTGTCCCCTTCCTCAGGTTACTACTGCCTCCAGGATTCCACCCCACCTTCTCCCTCAACCTGTATCTTCAACCTTCCCTTCACTTCTTTCTACCAATATTTAGACATGCCTAAGACTCTTCCATCTTAAAAAGATTTTAAAAGCCAGAAAACAAACATAACAACAACTGCCTGATCTTATAACCCCATAAACTGCTGCCTAACTCCCTTTCCGCTTCAGTCACACTTCTGGAAGAGCTGGCTTTGCTTGTCTCCACTTCCTTCCCTTCCTTCCCTCCTTCCAGGGCCATCTCTGTCTCCTGCCCCGACTAGGAGACAGTGCTTGCAAGGTCCTCAGCAGTCCAAGAGACATTCTCTTCCCTGATGCACTGGTAGCGTTTGAATGAAAATCACTCCCTCTCACTGGAAACACTCTTATTATGGGTCAAGGATGCACACATTCCTAGCCTCTCTTCCACCTTTCTGGCCTCCCCTGGGTGTTCCTATCTGGTAGATGTCGTTATGATCTAGCCCAGCGATTTTCAACCATTTTCATCTCATGGCACACATAAACCAATTACTAAAATTCTGTGGCACACCAATAAAATATTATATTTTTTGTCAGTCTTACAAAAAAATAGGTATAGTTTTGATTCATTCACACCAGACAGCTATTGTGTTGGCTGTTGTCATATTTTAACTTGACAATCTAAGGGAAGAGAGGTCAATGTCCCTGACTAAATAGTCAGGTATTGCATGTTTTAAAAATTCTTGTGGCACACTGGTTGAAAATCACTGATTCAGCCAGTAGCTCACGCCATCTGTCATCCCACATCCTTCATCCAGTCCTGCAGCTGTGCCTTCAGTATGGATTTGGAATCCTACCTTTTCTCAGAAGGTCCTCCTCTGCCAGCACCCTGGTCTCAGCCACTCCCATCTCTCACCTGGGACAACACAGTAGCTGCTTGGAGGTCTCCCTGCCTCTTCTCTAGCTGCCACACAACAGCCAGTGGTTCTGTACACGTACAACACAATGGCATGCCCTCTTCTCACACCTACAAGGTTATCCCCCGTCATCCTTAGGCCTCAGGTTACATCTCACCTCCCATAAGCCCTCCCTGAGCCCCTCCTAATTTGTTCCATTCTGTGAACACCTCTATATTCCTTCCAAGAGCACTCTTTCCACTGTGTCCTAACTCCTCTGTTCCACAGCTTCCTGAGCTCAGAGAGGTCAGGAACTATGTCCATCTATTAAATCCATCTCAAGTGCATGGCACCTTGTAAATATTATGTAAAAAACCTGTGAATGTACTGTCTCTCCCCCCCACCCCCCACCCCCATTTCTAGACGTACAATATTAGCAGATCCAGGAACAAACTGCAAAGGAAGGAAAAGGAGGTAAAATTCTCACAGTTCATTAATTGTTGAAAGAAGTTCCCAAATGGACCCCAAATGTTCTAAAGATACACAGTTTGATGAGCCATTTTATTTCCTTGTCAAATGTCCTGTTGAGGCAAAAATAAAGCTGCAGGAAATCTTGTGACAGAAAGCTGCTGATTTCACCTGTGGCTTATGTGTGTGGCAAATGAGCCCTGGGTTTAGAGACCCGTGTTCACCCAAATATCTGGATGGCCTTGCCCTGGGGCCCAGATGAAAGTGAAAATTCTGAGGGGGTGACTCATCAAATCTGAGGTTGCTGTTTACAGCTAAAGGCAGTAACCTAAGAGCTGGGAGGAGTTCCCTCCCCGACCCCCCAAACGAAAGCGAAAGAGGCAAAGTTAACTGCTTGAGCTGGGGTAGGACTAGCAGTCCCTCCCTGAACAGGGCTGAGGATGGCTGCACCCGGCTACTTCCCGCTGCTGGTCGAGGGGTCCTGGGGTCCCGATCCCCCGAAGAGCTTGATCACCAAGTTGCAGTTGTACTTCCAGAGCCAGAAGAGATCGGGAGGCGGGGAGTGTGAGGTCCGACAGGAACCCGGCAGCACGGCCCGCTTCCTAGTGCTCTTCCACCCACATGACGGTGAGGGGCGACGGGGCGGGGGTGAGAGGAGACCATGGGGCTCTGCCTGTGGGGACACTTGGACTGGGGCGCGCAGCGGGACCGGCTCCAGCAGCAGCAGTTGGGGGTAGGCGGGTTGCAGAATGGACCAGAAATGCGCGGAGTC
>NW_005367587.1:7628492-7630186 GCF_000412655.1 Myotis brandtii
GGGTCTCAGGGAATCAACAGGGTGGAGCAAACAGCTATGGCTGATCCTCAGTCCTGCCCAAAGAGGTCCGGTGTCTCAGTGTCCTGGTAATCGCTGCAAGCACCTCTGAGAGAAAGCTGCCCTCGAGTTCCACCCGCTGCCAGACAGTCCACTTTTCCCCTCTATGAGTCTGGGTCCCTGGAGACTTGCCCGGAACTGGGGTCAGGGCCGTCGGGAACTTGTGCCTCCCTCCTGATTGCAAAAGACACCTCTGTTGCCAGCCCCTTTCCATGTGCGCCTCCGTACCTCTGCACTTTACTTCCGCACCTCTTCTGAGTCTCAGTGTGCTTTTCTCTTTCCTTCTAGTTGTAGAATTTCCACTCAGCCAGCCATCCTGTGGTTCTGGATGATGTCTGTTTTGTCTTTTAGTTGTATTTTTGAAGTGGTTGTTCGATGCAGCAATTTCAGGTGTTCACCTCAGATTGAACTCTTTAAAGGTGGCTTCTAGGTTTTCGTTTATGCAACTAGCACTAACCACTGCAAATGAGACTGCTGACTGACTGGCTCACTCAACTCGTGCATGAATTGCACGCCTCCCCCCATGCTGTGTATCCCGGGGCCTGCCTGTGCCATGTCTCCCATCACCCTACCGACTAACACCCCCCACTTCTTCTAATGCCACTTCTTCAAAAAGACTCGCCCAGGCCGAAAACCGACTTCTGCGCATGGGCCACGAAGTTTCAATCACACTGAACGTGCGTGCCCGCACGTGGTATTTTGTGGAAGAGCCACACTCAAGGGACCAAAGAGCCTCATGTGGTTCACGAGCCCCGGTTTGCTGACCACTGGGCTAAGCAATGGGAGGAGTCATGACGATTTCCCCATGTATTGTGGAGCTTCCCAGTGGTTCTGGGGTCACCTGGGCAGGGGCAGAGGCCTGCTTAAAGTCACATGGCCTGGGTGACATAGAGAGAGTTACTGGAGGGAGATGACAGCTTGCTCCTGACCACCACTATCTTTGTTGGCCGTTCGCTAGTACCTGTCCCTGGGTTTCAGGCTGGTCCTCAGATGGGGTTGAAGGAGGTTGAGAATTTTGAGCTTTTGAGGGGGAAGGTCCCCTCTCACAGGCAGTTGAGCAGCTGAGTTCTCTCCTCCCGCTTGCTTTTGCTGTTGAAGAAAAGGGGAGGTCCTGGCTGGTGGGTTCAGTGGTTAGAGCATTGGCCAGTGCACTGAAGGGTTGCAGGTTCAATCCCGGGTGGATGTGGCTCTCTCACATCGAAGTTTTATTCTCTCTCTCTCTCTCTCCCTCTCTCCCTCCTTTCCACTCTCTAAAAATCAATGGAAAAAATATCCTCTGGTGAGTATTAACAAGAACATCAACAAAACCACACAACAAAAAAAAAGGAGGAGGACAAATACCAAACATCTGCTTGCTTAAGACAGCCACTAGGTCCTTTAGGGGGAGGCACATGACCAGACACTCCCAGAGCACACACTTTTTCCATTAGAATCTCACAGGAGAGGATGTGGACAACTCGTAATCCCACTTTCCTTCCCTGGATTTGAGAAGCATTTGGGCCAGAGGAGAGGCTTACAAGGCCATGAGAGCAATTGGAAAGCTTTAAGCAAGGATCCAGGAAGGAAAGATGAAACCCAGAGAGGAAAGGGGAACACAGAAGAGTGTGAAAGAAGGGAGGAGGGCAGGGGGCAGGAGA
>NW_005367587.1:7631582-7635012 GCF_000412655.1 Myotis brandtii
TAATTTAATTTAATTTAATTTAATTTAATTTACTTGGTTTAGTTTATTCTCACCCAAGGATATTTTTTCCATTGATTGGAAGGTATAGCGGAAAAAGGGAGAGAGAGAAACACATCAATTGGTTTCCTTCTGCACTTGCCCTGATTGGGGCCAGGGGATGGAACCTGAAACCCAGGTACGTGCCCTTGACCAGGAATCAAACTCCTGGCCCTTACATGGGAGGGTCGACACTCTTACCATTGAGCAATACAGGCCAGAGCCAGACTGGCACAATTAAATGCGTGGCCCTAGCCAGTCACTGGTTCCATCGATTCCCGTCAAGGGCACATGCCCAGGTTGCGAGCTCCATCCCCATTAGGGAGCATGCAGTAAGTAGCCGATCAATGATACTCTCTTATCATTGATGTTTCTATCTTTCTCTCTCCCTCTCCCTTCCTCTCTGATATCAATAAAAAAATAAAAAAAATAAATGTCTGGACAGGGCTCTACCAAAATCTAGGGAATAATAAAAGGAAGGTATCACAGAGGTCCATGGACAGTGTGACTTACAAAACTTAGCTTCCTCTCTGGCACCTGGTTCTTATGCAGCCCTTACTCAAGCTTAGGACAGCCCCTTTGGAGTCTCTGTGAAGACATCTTTCCTCCCATGAAGAGTGAAATTTGAGTCTTATTTCTGGGGGTCTGTTTCATTCTATTGGCATCCTATCCTTCCATGGATGGTTGAGGTGGGATAGCTATTTAAGCTACTCTTTTTAAAAGATTCCTACCTGTATCTTTGGCCTCATCAGGCCAACCATATCAGAATGCAACATGGTATCCCAACATTCATGGCAGGGCTACAACAGTGAACAGCAGGGAACTCTCAAAGTTTCCCCTTCACCCCAACATTTTTGTACCATCTGACTATGTCCACCACATCTCGTCTAAACTCACTCCCTATTCTCCACACTCTGAGATACACTAACTTTGCCTTTCTTTCTCTGCCTGCCTCTTATAACTTACATTTGCATACCTCTTGTGTGTGTTACAAAATTCATTCACAGATCACTGGTTTGAGTGAGAAAACATATTTAAGAGATGTTAAGATAGTTTCTCAATGTCACTCATCTAGAGTTGAATTCTGATCCAGGTTTTTTGAATGCTTATGTTCACTGTTCAGTTTTTTTCACTACAGCCCAGCTGCCTGATGTGCGATTTTGTTTTTAAATCTCTCCATCCATTTTTTCCTTTTCCTTTTCCTATCAGATGGGAGGCTTTTCTCTTCACAAGTTAAAATAATTGATTGAAAAACTTTTTAACTAGGTTCCTGGCCATTCTGCTCCTACTTACCTGAGTCACCTTCCTAAAACATGGCTTTTATCACGCCATGTCCCAGCAACCAGTGTTCACAGGCTTACCGTGACGGATGCTGTAATTATATCATTTACTGTACAATAAATATTGCTCCTTTTCTGAGTGCCCACTGAGCATCAGGTACTATACTACATTCTTTATGTTTCTTCAGTTGAATCCACATAACACCCATATAATACAATCTTTATTAATTGCTTATTATACAAGAAGACTGAGGCTCTGGAAATACTTAAGGTTAAAAAAATAAGTTTAAAGATAGAATTCAAATCCAATAAACTTTTCCTTTTTTTTTTCCACGTAAGGTCTCTCTTGGGGAAATGACTGAGTAATTGATTGATGATGACAAAGGCTTTGGAAATACGGAATAATTTTGTGAATAAAGATTGCTTGATGGTTCCCCTTCTCCTCCCTTCTTTTTTGATATTTCAGTGCGGCAGAACGTTCTGGAGAGAGAGATCCATGAGTTAGCATTGCCAGGAAAAGGAACATTTAAGTTAAAGGTCAAGTTGCCTCCAGACCCAAATGAAGTCCATGATGCCTCTAAGGAGAAAATTCCAGCAAAGGTAAGTAAAGGAGCAAGTAGCCAGGAAGTAGGGTGTTCTCCCAAGGTGTGTGGGATGGGAAGCACAATGAGGAACACCTAGTGCAGTGGTCGGCAAACTCATTAGTCAACAGAGCCAAATATCAACAGTACAATGATTGAAATTTCTTTTGAGAGCCAAATTTTTTAAACTTAAACTATATAGGTAGGTACATTGTTATTAACTTAATTAGGGTACTCCTAAGGCTTAGAAAGAGCCACACTCAAGGGTCCAAATAGCCGAATGTGGCTTGCAAGCCACAGTTTGCCGACCACTGACTTAGTGGAACAAAAAATATAAATCAAACTGCAGTGAGAAATGCAACTTACAGATGTGGTGGGACAGGTATGGAATAATGAAGAGGAGGCATGTTTTGTTTTCTTTTAGACACTTTCAGAAAAGTCAAGATTTGGGGGTTATAATAAGGGAGGTTTATGATATAAAATTTTGGGTTGCTCTTAACCTGGAACTTGCTGTATTAGTTTTACTTTTACATTGTTTTGAGGAGATAGCGGTCCATACTGCATGTGCTAAGTATTCCTAAAATGGTATAGTAATAGTATATTTACCTTGTTGGTTTGTTGGATTGTTGTGAGGGTTGGATGAGACAGCCTGTGTAAAGCAAATGGTACAGTGTTCATGGGAAAGACTCAATAAATGTTAAATGGGGAAAAGATGCAGATCTTACCCCATGCCCCAGACACTTGGTAATCACTGGGGTTTCTGTTATTTGTGACTAATTTTTGCCAGTGATTTTTGTTCCGAGTAACTGGAGGTGCCACTACATAAGGGGGGTCATTCAAAAGCATTATTGCTGTATTTTTTCACTATTGTGACTGCTGACGTTATATCTCCAGGCTGGTCTCAGGCACATTTTCTTAATGTAAAGAAATTTGCATTATTGGCAATTTATTAATGCTACTTTATTGTTTGAATTTCAGGAATCCAAGGCCAAAGAACATGCCAAAGAACCAGGTAAGGACTCAATTGAGATGACTGGCCTTCACGAGGCAGTTTTGTTTTGATTAAAGATGGCACTTGTAGACATACATCATCCTTATCTTCTTTACTTCACAAGGCAGGTTTTTCTCAACTTGGCGGTGCCTTGGGCTCATCCTCTTTATACTCTCAGCCAGCTGTTCAGAGGGTGAACGCTGGGGCAGCCACTTGAGCTCTAAGGGCTCAGGTCAGGAGGATGGAAACTGCTCTCTCTGTGGGGACTGGGAGACACCTTGCAATTGAGCGGAGGGCTAAGAGGGCCTGGAGGAAGGTGATGAACTGACCTTTAGAGCCCACTTGTGCCGAAGCTGCCATCGAGAAGCAAGACGTATC
This sequence comes from Myotis brandtii, assembly GCF_000412655.1. Classification (NCBI taxonomy): domain Eukaryota; kingdom Metazoa; phylum Chordata; class Mammalia; order Chiroptera; family Vespertilionidae; genus Myotis; species Myotis brandtii. Next base: position 7,634,849 of record NW_005367587.1, read on the forward strand.
AGTGGGTGCTGTGTGTGGCCAAGTCAGTTTCTGAGCACTGGGTGTGGAAAGTGCTGTCCTCAGGAGTCACTACAGGAAGGTGTGGGTCCTCTGTGGATGAAAGCTTGAGTGCTGGGTGCAGGATGGGGTGCAACCCTCCAGAGCAGCAGCAGCTCCTCTCCTCC
>NW_005367587.1:7636086-7638188 GCF_000412655.1 Myotis brandtii
TTACAAATCCAGCATGGCAGGAATACCCTGCTTGGTCTCTCTGTACCAGATGTCTTTCTCCTTAAATCTGACCAGTCCTTTGTATTGCTGGATATCTGGTCGTCTTTTTCATAGAAACCTTCCCTGTCTCACCTTACCACCAACTGCAAGATAAAGTCCAGACCCCATTCTGGATGAAGCTGACTTTTCTGGCTTCATTTCTTACATCTCTGTACATGAGAGCTCCTTAAGCTTTTTTGGTCAGATCACCATTTCTTAAATAGTTTGGCACAACACGATACTCTGCTTGTATTCTGTTGCTCACAGTACTCTCTACCCAACTTTTCTCTACCTAAATTCCATAGACCTTTCAAAATCTACTCAGATTTCTCCTCTTCTCTAAACCCTTTCCAAGCCAGCCAATCCTTTTTTCTTGGAATCCTGCCTTAATTGTTGGTGCTGTTTAAATGGCAATGCCTCTCTTGTGATGAAGCTTCTAATAGTGGGGTGATAAAACTGTATTGCTAGTAAGGCTCTTATCATTCACTCAGTCCAATACTCTCATTTTTAAATTAAGAGATGTGCCCAAGGTCACATGGCTAAAGAGTGGCAGAGTCAGGGGTTGAACTCATAGGGCCTCACCTCCAGCCCAGGACTCATGCTGATTTGTCATTCATGACTCATTGAATGCTAGTTTATGTTGCTGTTGAATCCTCAAGCTATTTTTTATTTGGCATATGTGTGTGTGTGTGTGTGTGTGTGTGTGTGTGTGTGTGTGTGTGTGTGTATTTGTTGGGGTGATCTAACTGCTGTAACAAACAAGTCCCCAGATCACAGTGCAGTGTAGTTGGCAGCTAGGGTGGTGGGTGGAGTCTAGACTGCTTTATGCAATCATTTGGGAATCCAGGACCTATTGATACAGGCCTGCAAGGTCACAGCAAGAGAGAATGGAGATCCATATGAAGGAGACACGCGTAGGTCATGCTTGGAAGTGGAATTCACCCCTTCTTCCCATATTCCATTAGCCACACGAACTTTACTATAGGAACTTAATTGTAGGAAGTCTGGGCAATATTTCCCAGAAAGAAAACAAAATGGATTTGATAAGCACATGACATTTTACTCTGCCATAATAAACATTTACAATGTTAGTTTCTTTTCTTATTTTTTCTTCAATACCTCCATTAGAAAATAAGTTCCTTATCCAATGTTTTTTGTATGTACCCTTTACACATATCCAGTACCTTTAACATACCAAGGGCTCCAACTGTATATTTGTGCAAAGATTGTCTAAAGATACTATTATACCCATCATGCTTCACTGCACTGGGTTAAGCATAGAGTAAGACTGACCTTATGCATATGTGTAACTCACTTATTGTCAACAATGGGGAGGAACAAGCTGGCTGGAGTGATTGCTATTCACTGAGTTTGATGTACACATATAGCCTCTAGGCCATTTTACCATCTCTGTGTATCCCCTGGTCATTCAGTACACGCATCTTTTTTTTCTCTTCAATGATGGGAAGTACTGCTTTTCATAGCATAAAGTGTTAGATCATTCTCATGTTTGGCATCATCAGATATTCTTGCTTTTCTCCAGTGGTCCAAGCACTAAATCTCCAATTCAACAGATATTCATTGAGCCTCAAGTATATACCATGTGCTAGCAATACCAGGATGCATAAACATGTTCCTTACCTTTGAGAAACTGAGTTCAATAATTATACTATGGTGCTGTGATAGAAGTATATGTCAGCAGAAAAAGGTGTAATAAAATTGAACATCATCATCACAATTCATTTAAGCTAAAAGCCCTATAAGATCTGTTTTTATTTGAGTTAGCTAAGAGGTTGGGAAGGAAAGAGGGCAGTGTCTTATGATAATTTACTTTGCTGAAAACATGGTAGATAAATATAACATCTTGACCTTCTTTGTATCCCTAAAATCAGATGCATCAGAAGATACACAAATTTCTCTCAACAAAAGATCAGAAAAAATGGAAGATATCCCAAAGCAATGTGAAAATATTCCCTCTTTGGTTGCATTTGAAAATCTCAAAGCAAATGTGACGGACATGATGCTAACCTTGTTGGTGGAGAACATAAGTGGCCTGTCCAGTG
>NW_005367587.1:7638966-7639485 GCF_000412655.1 Myotis brandtii
TGTGTGTGTGTGTGTGTGTGTGTGTGTGTGTGTGTGAGAGAGAGAGAGAGAGAGAGAGAGAGAGAGAGAGAACCTAAATGAAAATCTAAGTGAAGTCCATGGATCTTAAAGTGATTCTGAGCACAGGGGTGAGTGTTTTCACGTGCTACCTCATTGAGAGAAGTAAATATGTATCTGTGTTACCAAATTGGATTTGAAGGTAATAATTATAATGCTAGCAAACACTCAAATGCTATTAGTGTAAGTCAGGTACTATGCTAAGCTCTTTACATGTATTACTTAATTTGTTCCATTCAACAACCTTTTGAGATTATTATTATTTCTCATTTTATACCTGAGAAGACAGAGGTGCAAAGATGCTAATAAATGAAGAACTGGATTTGAACCCTGGCAGCAGACCTCTATACAGCCTCTTCTGTTATCCCCTTTACCATATATCTTCTCAGTATTTTCATGGTCATCCACATATGCAGGGAGAGTAAGTGCATGTGATGCAGAAAATGAGTGCTCTTTGAGGTC
>NW_005367587.1:7639515-7641278 GCF_000412655.1 Myotis brandtii
CCATCTCCAGAAAAACGGGGACATTTTCCAATTCCAAGTCCTCACTATTCCATAGCTGAGGCAGTGGAATGGTTAATTAAGAGCACAGGTCATGCCTTGCCCAGGTAGCTCCGTTGGTTAGAATGTTATCCCATGCACCAAAATGTTCTGGGGTTGGTGCTGATGTTTTTCTCTCACATTGATGTTTCTCTCACTCTCTCCCTTCCTTTCTCTCTCAAATCAACAAAAACATATCTTGGGTGAGGATTAAAAAAAAAAGAGCGAGGTCATGATGTCAAAATTCTAGCTTCAGCATTTAACTAGTTATGTGAGGTTGACCAAGTTACTATCCTCTGTGTGCTTTGCTTTCTTCTCCTATAAAATGGGGATAAGAACACCTGCCTTATTCAGTTTCTGTGAGAATTAAAGAAATAATGTTTGAAAAACTCTTAACATCGTTCCTGGTAAGGACATGGTAAGGATTCAATAAGGGAGCTATTCTACTTTCAAGTTTATGATTATTTCTCATAAAGGAATAACTAGATGGACCTGCTTTTGTTTATTGAGCAAAAATTTTGAATGCCTACTCTGTGCACATGTCTAGGTGCTGTAGTAGTAATGTGAAATTTTGATGTTGCCGAGATGAATAATTCTTGGTCCCTGTTTCTGAGGAACTCCTACGGGCCAGGGTGGGAACCAATACACAAATGAACAGCGAAGATCAAGAGGAGAAGTTGCCTCCCTTGGCTGTGAACAGCAGGCTGTGGGGAATGGGAGGAAAGGGGACCCAAACAGGGCAGTGTGGCTTTGCCCTGCCTTCATCCTTCTATGAAGCTGAGACTCCTGCAGTACCAGGCTATCAGGTCCCCAATATACTATGTTCAATGTCACTGCGGTTCCCTCTGCCTGAAATGCTTCCTCCCATATCTATCTGGTAAACTCTTCTTCATCCTTCAAAACTCAGATTGGTGACTACTTACTCTGGGAATCCTTGTCTGAGTGCCAATATTAGTCTTCCGGCCTCTTTTGATGCCACAATAGACCACTTGTTTTCTTTCAAGACTTCCTCCCTCCTGGAAGGTGAATGTTCAAGAACTTGTTGTATTCAACTCCCTTCCCAGCTCCTAGCACAGTGCCTGACACAATATGGGCCCAGCATCAATATTTATTTATTTGAAAGAGATAATTGGGATGAGTCCTGAAGGAGGAAAAGGACCAAGATAAAATATTGGAGGAGGGTATTTCAAGCACAGGAAACCATATAAACAAAGACAAAGGAGAATGGTTTTCAAAATAATGACTAGTTTCTGTGGCAGTATAAAAATAAAATGAATGGCATGGAATAACCAGAGGTAATATTTAGAAATTAGTTTGGAGTCAAATAGCAAAGGACATATTTCACCTAGCTCAGGAGTGTGAACTCATGCCTGCAGGTAATGGGGAGCCATTGAAAGACTTGAGAAAGGGATGAAGTGAGGAGAGTTGAATAGTAGAGAGTACTCAGGTGGTTATATCAAGGAGGGCTGGAGCGGGCTGTCAGTGAAGGTAGGGAAACAACTCTGGTAAGACATTCATAGATGCATCATTGTTCAGAGACTGGGAATTTTTGGCAAATAAATTGCCTGCTCCACCCCCCGCCCAGGCCTGACGCCTCTGGCCCAGGCTTCAGGCCTGGACAGGGACCCCCATCTCCCTCCGATCGCCAGATTGGCCCCTTGCCCAGGCCTGACGCCTTGGCCAGAGGTGTCGACCCCCTTCACCCTCCAATCACCATATCGACCCCT
>NW_005367587.1:7642230-7643867 GCF_000412655.1 Myotis brandtii
CTTTCTCCAAGACTTCTGGAAGCGACAAAAACAATCAGGGTTGAAAACCTGCCGCCTGGTGTTGACTCCTATAATTTGAAATGTTTATTTGAAAATCCTCAAAATGGAGGGGGAAGAGTTGTCAGTATTGAATGTTTTCCTGAAGAGAGTTCAGCTCTGATAGAATTTTTTGACAGGAAAGGTAATGTCTATTAGCCTGATTTTGCATACCTTACCTGGCATAATTTAAATATGTTATCAGATCTTATCATTATAGTTATCAGTTGAATTCTGATGTATTTTATTTTTATTCATATATTTCATTGGTAATCCAGTTAGGAATCCTGTTCATCTGGGATATGATACTTAATGTGTCCAGTGACTCAAACATTAAAGAAGTAATGTCACTTTGTTGAAAGATATAAAGTTTTTCTTATAAGTCTCTACCTATGATAATTAAAAAATATATAATTCTTAGAATCCTGGAAATACTGTGTTAAAAAAGAGATTATCTGCTTTTTATCTGTACACTTGGCAGAAATTCTCAAGTTAATTTCAACAATTTTAGATAAATATTCAGAAACGCATATGCTCCTAAAAAGTGTCACTTCGTCCCCTTTCACCTGTCAGGGTCATCATTCAGAAGTTAATGGGGGTGATTTCACATGATCAGTGGGTGCAGTGACCCTGTGAAAACCATGACCAGCAGAACCTCAGGGAAGCACTCCTGAGGGTTTTGTAGACAGAAATTGCCAGTTCTCTGAGACATTTGGAAAATCGGCTTGGAGATTGCATTCATGTTCAGAGGTCAAGGTTGAGGAATTAGGGAACCTGACTTCCTAGGGAAAGAAGAAACATCGTGTTTGGGATTAAATGGGGGAGCATGAGATAGGATCATGTGATATGCCACCCACTTAAGATAAATTGCTTCATGGGGCGCTTGGAAGAACCTTCTTCAGCTTTTATAAGTTGGAGAAGGTGGTGTGAAGGTATGTTTTAGCTTAAAATAGAATGAAAGACCTAGTGTTCCTTGGGCAAAGGTAGAGCTACATAAAGCTGTCTACTCTAGAACTTAGCTCCCAACCAATGGTGGGAGTTGACAACTTTGGGGCTTTTGAACAAATTGAGGACATGGGGCAGTTGGGTGTGTCTTCAGAATGCCTAGTTACTTGGGTACCACTAATAATAGGAAGTATTTAATTGAGGCTTATCTTATTTTTAAAATTTTTTATTGTTTTAAGTGTTACATAGAGTATTACATATGTCTCTTTCCCCCCCCTTCATCTCCCCCTACCTACCCCACCCTCCAGCACATGCTCTCACCCTGCTAGTGTCTGTGTCTATTGGTTATGCTTATATGCATGCATACAGGTCCGTTGGTTGATCTCTTTCCTCCATCCCCCCGCCTTCCCACTAAAGTTTGACCATCTGTTTGATGCCTCTCTGTCTCTGCATCTGTTTTTCTTAAATTAAATCTTTATTGTTCAGATTATTACAGTTCTTCCTCTTTTCCCTCCATAGCTCCCCTCCACCTATTTCCCCCCACCCTCCACCCTCAACCTCCCCGCACTGTCCTCTTCCATAGGTGCACAATTTTTGTTCAGTCTCTTCCCACACCCCTTTCCCCACAAGAATAATCAGTCCACTCCCTTTCTATG
>NW_005367588.1:0-1223 GCF_000412655.1 Myotis brandtii
AGGACAGAGCAAAGTTGACGAAAACTCTAGGCTTGGGGAAAAAAAAATAAACTGACGTGGCTGCAGGACACTTCAGGCCATTCAAACAATCACCACAATAGAGGGAGTTCTGCTCCGAGCCACGGGGCAGGGGCTGCGCCCTCAGGGGGATGAACAAACGCAACTTCAGATGGACATTTCACAACTACCTCCGCTCACACACAAAACAACAAAAGCCTCCATCCACATGCAAATACATCTTGCTCAGGGAACACATAGCCCGAGGACAGCACGAACCAATAGAAACTCCTTTGCAATTCAAGGCTTGGCTTGGCAGGACATCCTCACCGGCGACTTTCGGCCTCTTCCCTTGCTGAGGCCGCTGCGCACCACTTCCCTCGGGGACTCATGCAAAACTGCAAATGGCACATTCAACACATCCACCAAATAAACACACCAACCACAAACATCCCATCTGCTTTCTCCTATTACGACACAGTTCAACGCACTTCCATGACATCACCGACTCCAGCTCAACACTCAACCCTGGCATTCAAACCACATCCTGGGAGGGGAGGGAAATTGCACATGGGAGATGACAGCTTTGCCAATCGCAGCCACCAATTCATTAAGCAAACCTGACATCCACCGCCCACCCCATCACAGGTATTCACCCAAGATGCTCAAACACCTGGGCAGGCGTGGGCTCACAAACTCAAGCCTGCACGGGCACAGGGGCACTGCAGGGGGGGAGGCCACCGACCCTCCCCCCTCCCATGGCCGAGGGACCTCACCCCCCAACGCCACGAAAACACCTTCACATGCTTCACCTGGGAAGCCCATCCTTTTCTCAACGACTCACACACCAAGCCTTTGCCACCTCACCCATCACACAATTGCATGGCCCAGCAACAAACCAACCCTCCACAAAACCGATTCCTCGCAACATTGGGGACTGCTGGCCTCGCTTAAAACACGCTGGGCTGGGGGGAGCAAAAAAAATGCACAACACAATGGACAGGGGGACCGCGTGCCTCAGGGGACATGCCAAATGGGAAGACACCTTTTTCCTTAGCACCACCTGAGCTGGCAAGCGGTCACAGTCAAGCAGCAATTTCAGGGGGGATGCAGACAGGATTAGGCATTTGGGAGAATTGGGGTCCATGGAAAAAAGACAGGGGCACACACTGGGAGAAGGGACATTGCCACAACACAAACAAGCCAGGGGCGCTCACATCTCCATA
>NW_005367588.1:2287-3250 GCF_000412655.1 Myotis brandtii
TCACACAAGGAGTGCAAGAAAAAAATACCATACAAACATTTCACTTTCAACAAACATCGCTTCTCTTTCCCCAGCTGATTTCAAACACAGTGAACTTGCCATGGCAACTTCAAAGGATTCACAACATTCAGAAACGAGGACACACTGATGGATGCTGGTCACATTCACACTTACCATGGGGAAAATGACACAACCATCCTACTTGATCACATGGCCACTTCAACAGGAATGCCTATGCATGCCACGTGCTCAAAACAGGCGCAGGAAGGCATGTTTATTTCTGCTTACAGTGCCTGGGAAGGGTTGCAAATTCACATCTTTCACAGAGAAGACAAGCACTAGCCCATGCTGCTCGCTGCATCAGCTTCACAGATAGACGTGCTACAACCGACACTCTCTGCTTTCTTTCAAAAGGCCACAAAATCAGCAGTTTGGACACGGTGAGTCACCTAACAGGGAACCTCAGTGCACCCGTCTCTGGGACGCCCCTTCACAGGGCTGCAGGGCGTGCACAGCCCACAGCCAGAACAGTGACTTCAGGGAATTCTCTATCATCAAGGATTCTCTCTCAGCAGGGATATTTCCCTCTCTCCCTCCCTCCCGCCCTCTCTCTCAATTCCTTTCTAAAATAATACAAATAACTTCCTACCTAAATAAAAACATTGTTTCTGTAACAAGCCGTTCAGCACAATCTTTTTCTCCTGGTACTAACACGTGTGGACAAAAGGGGCCACATGCTGACCTGACAAGCTCAGGGGAGGCCTGCACGGCAGTCTTGCAAACTCAGAGACCTAAAGTAACCACAAAGGATGGTCTGAAATTAAACTTTAACTAAAAGCAGTTATGGTGGGCAGTTACGTCCTAGGCCAGTATCTTCACTGACAAGGTCAACCTTTACCTTAACTGAGCCTATCTGTCTTTTTGCATCTATGATAACATACCCTTGAAATGTCTGGGTAACTT
>NW_005367588.1:3540-21746 GCF_000412655.1 Myotis brandtii
TTAATCCTCACCAGGAGTGAGAATATTTTTCCCATTGATTTTTAGAGAGTGGAAGGGAGGAGTGAGGAAGGGGAGAAGAGAGAGACGTGACAGAGACACATCTACTGGTTGCCTCCCACACGTGCCCTGACTGGGGATGGGATCAGACCTGCAGCCCAGATAAGTACCCTTGACCGTGAATCAAACCTGCAAGCCTCTGGTGCATAGGACGATGCTCTAACCCAGTGATGGCAAACCTATGACACGCGTGTCAGAGGTGGCACGCGAACTCATTTTTTTCGTTGACTTTTCTTTGTTAAATGGCATTTAAATGCATAAAATAAATATCAAAAATATAAGTCTTTGTTTTACTATGGTTGCAAAGATCAAAAAATGTCTCTATGTGACACGGCACCAGAGTTAAGTTAGGGTTTTTCAAAATGCTGACATGCTGAGCTCCAAAGGTTCGCCTTCACTGCTCTAACCACTGACCAATGCCGGCCAGGGATGCATGCCCATATTTTATGTTTTTTTAATTTACAGTAATTTAACGTATGAGAATTTTTAGTGTTCGGAAAGCTAGACTTTCAATGATAATGAAAAATTAAGTAACCATTATTGCCTACATGGATTTGTATTAATTTTTTTTTAATTTAGGCAACCAAAGATCCCTGCATTATGGCCATTTTAAGATGAGATTTCTAGTGAAATCACCTTATTTCTGTAAAGTGCTTGCCAGTAATAGGATTCCTATCAGGAGTATTATTGAAGGCTGGGGTCTGGGAGTTTCCAGCCTTGGAGGCACAATTTCCCATGTAAATTGCAGTGGGGTTCTTTGAACATTGGCAGTCTGAGCAAATTCTCTAGGGCGGCTATGTAGTGGGTCCAAGTGTGCAGCTTACAGGTTGAGCTCTTCGAGGCTCTCAGCCCTTGAGTGGTATTCAACCCTCTTCTGTGCCTCGGTTTCTCTCCTCAGCTGCCTAATACAGCCGTGAGGACTGGGAGCACTAGGTGACCCACCTTTATATGCGCGTCCCTGGATGAGTCAATTTCTTCATTAGAGCTGAGTTGGAGGTTCCCTGTGGAGCCCTCACAGGTCATGACGAATGACCTCTGACACCTCCACCAAGATTTTTAGTTTCCTAAGAGCATGAGAAATTCAGGCTGGAGAGAGGACATGCCCCTTATCTTAGGAGCTGAACTAGTTCAGCTCTCATTTACACAGCAAAGGAATTTGTTCAAACTCTCAGAAAACAATTCAAATTGAAAAGCCAAATTTAAAAACCAGGCACCCATTTTTCCTGTCTCACCTTATAGCCTGGGTTCTGATAACCTTTAACCTTGTCAGGTTAGCAAGGGGCCTGTTTTCATCCACAGAGTGAAACACAGGAAGGAATTAAAATAAAAGAGACAATTTTCAAGGGGCCCTTGGAAACAGGTTCAGGGAGCTAGCCCAGACGAGGTGCCGCTGCCCACTGCTCCCCCATTGCAAGTCTCACAGGAACTGGGACCTTTACAGCTTAGGAGAAACAAAGTAAAAACAGGAAATAAGAGAAGGAAAGACATAGGAGTGAGGAACAACACACACCTTTGTTTTAAGGGTTTTATCTGTTTTATTTATTTGGGTTTTTAAATACAGTTTTATTGATTTCAGAGATAGGAAAACAGAGGGGAAAAGAGAGAAACATCCATGTGAGAGGTATATCAAACAGTTGCCTTTTGTTGAACCCACAATCTGGGCATGTATCCAGACCTGGAATTGAACAGGTGACCTTTTGATGCATGGGACGATACTCAACCAAGTTAGTCACAATGGGTAGGGCAAAGGTTTTACTTGTTTTGTTTTGTTTTTGTTGTTTTTTTTAATTAAATCTTTATTGTTCTGATTATTACATTTGTTCCTCTTTTTTCCCCCCATAACTCCCCTCCTCCCAGTTCCAGCCCCACCCTCCGCCCTCACTCCCCACCCACTGTCCTCATCCATAGGTGCACGATTTTTGTCCAGTCTCTTCCCGCATCTCCCACTCCCCTTTCCCCCCCAAGAATAGTCAATCCATTCCCTTTCTATGTCCCTGATTCATTATAATCACCAGTTCATTCTGTACATCAGATTATTTATTCACTTGATTCTTAGATTCACTTGTTGATAGATGCATGTTTGTTGTTCACAATTTGTATCTTTACCTTTTTCTTCTTCCTCCTCTTAAAGGATACCTTTCAGCATTTCATATAATACTGGTTTAGTGGTGATGAACTCCTTTAGCTTTTCCTTATCTGTGAAGCTCTTTATCTGACCTTCAATTCTGAATGATAGCTTTGCTGGATAAAGTATTCTTGGTTGTAGGTTCTTGGTATTCAGCACTTTGAATATTTCTTGCCACTCCCTTCTGGCCTGCAAAGTTTCTGTTGAGAAATCAGCTGACAGTCGTATGGGTATTCCCTTGTAGGTAATTGAGTCTCTTTCTCTTGCTGCTTTTAAGATTCTCTCTTTGTCTTTTGCTCTTGGCATTTTAATTATGATATGTCTTGGTGTGGTCCTCTTTGGATTCCTTTTGTTTGGGGTTCTCTGCGCTTCTTGGACCTGTAAGTCCATTTCTTTCACCAGGTGGGGGAAGTTTTCTGCCATTATTTCTTCAAATAGGTTTTCAATTTCTTGCTCTCTCTCATCTTCTGGCACCCCTATTATTCTGATGTTGGTACGCTTGAAGCTGTCCCAGAGGCTCCTTACACTATCTTCGTATTTTCGGATTCTTTTTTCATTTTGCTTTTCCGGTTGGGTGTTTTTTGCTTCTTCGCATTTCAAATCTTTGACTTGATTCTTGCGCTCCTCTGGTCTGCTATTGGGTGTCTGTATAATATTCTTTATTTCAGTCCGTGTATGCTTAATTTCTAGTTGGTTCTTTATCATAGCATCGAGGGTCTCATTAGTTTTCGTGACTCTCTCCTCAAGTTTATTGACAGCTTCTAGCACATTTTTGCAAGCCCTCAAAATTGCGATTTTTAGCTCTATATCCTCCATTTCTGTCATGTTTTTTTGTCTCCGCATTTTTTATGCTTTCTTGGTGCACCCCCTAGTGGTCTTTGTGCGCAGTCTTGTTCTAGTTGAGCCTTGATTGTTGTAGTTAATACTAGAGGGATTTGACCACCAGGCCGACTGGCTGTGTGAATCAGCTGTGTCTGCCGCGGAAAACTTCTGTCCTCTGGGGAGGTGCTAATCTAGCCTTTGCCTGAGGCGATCTGGCAAATGGCTCTGCGCAGGGCTTGGGCGGGGCGGGATCAAACAGGGCGGGCGGAGGGAGCAGTTATGGTGCCCTCAGTCCCGTTCCCAGAGGCTCTGCTTCTCAGAACCCCAGGAACCGCTGCAAACCTCGGAGAGAAAGCTGCCTTCCAACTGATGCCAGACACTCCCGCTTCTCCCGTTTGAGTCCGAGTCCCCAGCGATTCGCCCGTATCTGGAGCTCAGAGTCTGAGACTCCCCCCTGACCGAAAACGACAACCGCGCTCTCAGCCACCAGCCCGCTTTGCGCGCGCACCTCCGCACCTGAGTATTTTCCACACTGCGCCTCCTCTGAGCCTCGGTGTGCTGTTATTTTTCCTTCTAGTTGAAGAGTCTCTCCTCAGCCAGCCTTCCTGTGGTTCTGGGTGATGTCCGTTCCGTCTTTTAGTTGTATTTTTGAAGTGGTTGTTTGCGGCAGCAGTCTCCGGTGTTTACCTATGCCGCCATCTTAGATAATTCCATGAATTATTTTAATTGCAACAATGATCAGGATCATTTATTGGCGGGAGGCATTCCTAAGGAGTGCGGAGGACAGGGAGTAAAATGAAAGCTTGTCTGCATAGTATCTCCATAAAATGGTCAAGCTTTCATTACCAGGGATGTTATACCTGTGACCCTGGGAGAGAGGCAGTGGTGGGCCTAGTGGGGCCGCTACTTGGTCTGGAACATTTATAGGGCCAATCACAGCTTGCAAGAGGATTGTGGCCAACATCATCAGATGCCTCCTCACCCTCAGCCCCCACTTCCTCTTTCTATGGAGTCTGTGAAATCTGAGTTCCATGTCAATATCTAAAGAGCATTGAGGAGAACAGGCAGAAGACACCACACATTCACCATATGGTTATTGAAATGTGGTTTGCAGCTGTGTATGTCGCCTTTCCACATTTTCTTTTCCCGGGGTGTTCAGGAAATACTTTTGAGCAAAGGAATAAACTTAGTTCTGCATTTTCTTCCCTGCTGTTTCTGAAATAGCTCTAGTTGAAGTTCATGATGAGGCTCCCAGAGGAGAAATATTTTCCTCAAAGATGACACCAGGACATTAGGGCACAGGGACGTGTGTCAATGGAATATCTCAATAGAATATTTATCAACTCTCCAAGTCTGTCCTTTGATATGCTGATGCATTACAAAGAGCATAAACAGTGATAAGAGTCATTCTCTGATCAGTTTCATCTTTAAAAATGTCACTGGAAAGGGATCTGAACCAAGGTGGATCTGCCCAGACATGGTCTGGAACGTGTAACCCATTTGCTTCTAAGCATCCTAGGTTAGGGAAGATACGTTTTTGTGATTTATTAGTTGTGCCTATAAATTACTAGGCCCTGTTAGAGTCTCAGATTTTCCATCCCACTTGCCAAGGACTTTTCCTAGCTTTTTCATAACCAGCCACAACTCGATAAACTTGGGAACTCTTATTACTGCTGAATTCAATGCCATGACCATCAGTGGACAGACATTAGATGCCAGAGCCATAATCAGGACCCCAGACACACACCCTGGACTCCAGAACAGGGATCCTACAGCAGACCATAAGCCAAAACCTAGACGCCCCGGCCCTGGGATTCAAACTAGAAACGATTCCCCTGACTCAAGCATACTATGCAGCACAAAAGCCAGAAACCAGATGCCAGAGACTGACAGCTGATTCTTAAGACCAGATTCCATACACCAAAATTTGAATCTATAGCTGCACTCGGACCCCACACAGAACCCAGGACACAAAGCCACACCCAAAGAGACCCAAAACCCCAGACACACACGCAAATACATATTTGACCTGAAACCACAGACCCTGGACATATAGCAGGGATCTATGACTAAGACGCATTAGCCACAATCCAGAGTTGGAGACAGACTCCAGACCTCAGTTGTGAAAGGGCGAGGGCTATGCCCTCCATCTTGCCCCGTATCCTCCATGTTGGGGCAGTAGCCATGTGCTCAGGAAGGTACCTTCTTCCCGGAGGCCCAGGCCTGTGCTGGCCACGCCCGTAAACTGACCAATGACAATCAAAGGACGTGTGCGCCATAGCCTGTGTAACAAGACCCGACTTGCACCTGGCCAATCGGCAGGGCCCACGGTCATCTCTCCTCCCCTCACTCCACCCCCCTATTAAAACCCCATTTTTTCCCACGGTCAGCTCTCTCTCCTCTTGCCGTTGCGTTGGAAGAGGCTGGGAGCCAGACCCCCCGGGTCTGTAATAATAAAGGACTCTCTGCTTTTGCATCGGACTTGGCTGGCTCCCTGATGGTCTATTGGGGATCTTGAAATCTGGGCATAACAAGTTGCCAGATGCCAGATGCATGAATTGAACCAGATTCTCACATTGTACAAAAACCCTTGATTCAATAAAGAGAACCCATGTCACTCTAAGTCCAAGAAGCTAGTTTCACAAATACTTTTTTTTCATGCCAATGTCAATGTATAAGAGAAAAAAATAATTCCAGAACTTCAAAATTCTACCAAATCCTGCAGTGCCACACACATAAGGCTAACAGAACGAAAAAATAATGATAATGCTTACCTTTGCTGGCAGGTGTCCATGATCTCTTGGCTGCAGCAGTGTGAGAAGTTAGCCGTGTCCCAGCCGATAATTTCACAAGGCCAGCTCTTCAAAACTGTGGGAGATTTAAAAAGTAATTATTGCCCTAACCGGTTTGACTCAGTGGATAGAGTGTCGGCCTGCGGACTCAAGGGTTCCGGGTTCGATTCCATTAAAGTGCATGTACCTTGGTTGCGGGCACATCCCCAGTGGGGAGTGTGCAGGAGGCAGCTGATCAATGTTTCTCTCTCATCGATGTTTCTAACTCTCTATCCCTCTCCCTTCCTCTCTGTAAAAAATCAATAAAATATATTTTTTTGAAAAAAATAAATAAATACAAAGTAATTATTTGCCTCATACCTCATAAATTCTAACACCTGGGCTAATAACCAAGTTAACATGATCAAATTGACAAGAGATGCACTACATCTAATACATGCACAAGGAAAACTCACATACAAATGAATGCCAAAGACAATCCTATCTAATAAAAGCCTAATATGCAAATAGTCCCCTCAACTGGGAGTTCAACTGGGAGTTGGACCAGGAGTTCAACCAGGGGGCAGGGCTGGCAGTGGCAGGCAGCTGGGGGAAGGGAAGCGCCCGGCTGGCAGCCAGCAGCCACTAGGGACCCTACCCATGCACGAATTTTATGCACTGGGACTCTAGTAAGGTAATATTAGAAACAGGAAATGTTGGAAAATGTGGGACCACGGTCTTAGATTGTGGAGGTGAAATGGGTGATATTTAGGAAGAGTGCAGGATATGTGGCATGTTAATTTTCGTTAGGTGATCTCAAAAACTATAGGATGGAGAGCAGGGGTAAGATATGAGTATCAAGGAAATCCTGGGAGCCTGGCCAGTGTGACTCAGTGGTTGAGCGTCAATCCATGAACCAGGATGTCATGTTTGATTCCCAGTCAGGACACATGCCCAGGTTGTGGGCTCGATCCCCAGTGGGGTGTGTGAAGGAGGCAGCCAATCAATGATTCTCTCTCATCATTAATATTTCTATCTCTCTCTCTCTCTCTCTCTCTCTCTCCCTCCCTCTCCCTTCATATCTGAAATCAATAAACATATATTTGAAAATAATAAAGGAAACTTCTGAAAAAGCAAACGAATGATTAAAAGCTGCACTGACCAGATAGGAAAATGTATTGTGTTATAAAGCTACAGTAATTTAAAAATTTGGGTAATGTCCTGAGAAAATAAAAGTTGATGGAACAGAATACAAAGTCCAGTAATAGACTAAAATACATATGGAAATTTGATGTAATAAAAATATCTCCTTAGACCAGTGGGAAATGGTGTTGGAACAACTGAACGGGAAAAAAATATTGAAATGAAATCAACCAATTTCACTCATAACGAGTATAAAAAACTGAAAGCTACCTAAAACATAAGGATACAAAGAGATCAAAAGTGAAAGAATGGAAAAAGATACATTAAGCAAACATAAACCAAATGAAAATTATATGATAACACACAAGACCTAAAGACAAAAAGCATAGATATAAATAAAGAGCACTTCAGATCAATAACTTCATTTTACCAGGAAGATCCACATTCACAAGCACTTCACAACATGAAATCAAAGTACACAGAACAGAGCTACAAGGGAAACTAAATACTTTTATAATAATAATAAAATTATAATAATAATACATTTAACACACCTCTCTCCCTCAGAGACAGAGCATACCTCTTTCAGAACCAATAGCCTCACACAAAGACCTCAGTAAAGATGTAAAAAACTTCAACAACCTGAGTAGCAAACTATTCAACATTCAGAGAAAACACTGTACCCAACCTTTCCTGCTGAAAGGCACGAAGGTGTTATTCCAAAGTTGCACACGAGGTGGCAGCAAAGGAGCACACTTCAATTATAGTTTATGTGACCATGCAGTGCTATGAAGCAAGTTTCAACAAACTTCAAAGAAATGAAATTATATACGGTACGTTTCTTGTTGTCATTGCAGTTAATCTACAAATCAGGAACAGAAGGCACCTAGAAACTCCTAATATTTACAACATATGAAATACACTTCTAAATAACCCACAAAATACATCACAATTCCAGTTAGAAAATAATTTCAACTGAATGATAATAGTTCATACCAAAACTTATGATAAAAAAATGTGCACTCATATATGCACATATTAGGAATAAAAGCTGAAATTTTACATGTTTTGCATCCATATTAGGAACCTAGCCTGTCTGGCGCAGCTCAGTGGTTGAGCATTGACCTGTGAACCAGGAGGTCACAGTTTAATCCCAGGGCACATGCCCAGGTTGTGGACTCCATCCCCAGTGGGGGGCATGCGGAGGCAGCCGATCCATGATTCTATCTCACCATTGATGTTTCTATCTCTCTCTCTTTCTCCCTTCCTCTCTGAAATAAATATATGTATATACCTAAAACAGTAAAATAAATCAAGAGAAAACAGAACAAAGGAAATGTGTGCATGTATAGATGTCTGAAGGGGGATATACTTAAAACCATACCAGGTTTTTTTTTTTACTATTGGGGTAGAATTTTGAATTAATTTTATTTTTTCTGCATTATTTAAGTAAACTGCAACAAAGGCATTTTCATTTTAGGAAAAAATGCTCTAGAGGAAAACATGGGATAATCTATAATAACAAAACCATAAAATGCAAAACAAATGAACGACCGAACAGCAGAACAACCATCTGGACGACCTTCCGGACAACCATGCTATGACACACACTGGCGCCAGGCCAGCCAAGGTAAGTGCGATGCCATTAGTCGGGGGGGCCCCACAATCACCCCACAGAGGGAGGCCCAGGCCACTGGCCAGCAACGCTGTGGCAGGTGTGCGGGGCCAGCCAGCAATCGCCCTGCAGAGGGAGGCCCAGGCCAGCCAAGCCATCACACCCCACGCCTGTCACCTACAGAGGGAGGCCACTGGAGGCGGGGAAGGGGGGTGCAGCGCTGCACAGATGGCAAGCAGTGCAGCGGTGGGGGCGGGGCAAGCTGCCAGCAGCCGGGGAAAGGAAAGCAAAGCACCAATAGGCCCTGATCGCAGGCCAGGCCTAGAGACACTACCCAAGGGGTCCCAGGTTGCAAGAGGGCACAGGCCAAGCTGAGGGACACACACACACACACACACATACACACACCGTGCAAAAATCCCGTGCACCGGGCCTCTAGTTTATAAACAATAAGCTAGACTATTGTGGTGACAACACAAGTCTTTCCTTTGCTCACCAACCTTGGTCTCTTAGTCTAAAGAGACTAGAAGTTCTTTCTAATTGTTTAGCCCAAAGTGGCTCCTTTCGGAATATGCACCTCTTCATGTGTAATCCCAGCAGTTCTGAGAGGAAACTCCTATGCTTTGGGTCCCTGGAATTTACCTGAGCCTGGTTCTAACGTTTACAAGCTATTTTCTTTTCAACACAGAACAGACCTCTCGGGGTCTTTATTCTGTAAATTGCAAAAGTCACACACACACACACACACACACACACCCTTTTTTTGGTTAATCCTCAACCAAGGATATTTTCTTCATTGATCTTTCAGAGAGAGAGGGAGGGAAGGAGGGGGAAAGAGAGAGGAACATCCATGCGAAGGAGACACATTGATTGGTTGCCTCCCATACTCACCTCGGATCAAACCTGCAACCCAGACTCATGCCCTTGACTGGGAATCAAACCCAAGACCAGTGGTTCTCAACCTTCCTAATGCCGCGACCTTTTAATACAGTTCCTCATGTTGTGGTGACCCCCAATTTCATTGTTAGAAATGGAACATAATTAAAGCATAGTGATTAATCACAAAAACAATATGTAATTATATATGTGTTTTCCGATGGTCTTAGGCGACCCCTGTGAAAGGGTAGTTCGACCCCCAAAGGGGTCGCGACCCACAGGTTGAGAACTGCTGCCCAAGACCCTTCAGGATGCAGGCCAACACTCTAACCACTGAGCTACACCGGCCAGGACAAATCCCCCTGTTTCATAGCTTAGAACATTCATTGCTGACAGACCGAGCCTCAGCGCCTTGGCTGTGCCTCCAGAGAGACTACAGGATGGGAGCGTGCAGCTCAGTGGACTAACAGGGAAGCGGTGCTCCAGATGCTGGTGTTCAGCATGCAGGACGTGCCCGTGAAAAGTGGTCCCACAGGAAAGGCTCACTGGTGTCCACCTGCCTCTCGAGTCAGGAAAAGTCCTGCTGGTCGTCCTTTATCTGTGACCCACTGTTTGTCCTGTGTCCCAAAACCAGTTATTTTATGAGGCATGTTAACACAACTGATCTAAGGAGACATCTTTATCATACAAAATTTAATGATGGATTTGGGTAATTTACTAAACCTTCTATGCTTCTCCATTAATTAACATACAAAATATGCAAAAAACAATGATTAAATATTTGGTATATAAAACATTTTGGGAAATAGTGAGGCAAGGTGATATTTAGGGAAAGCGCAGCACACTTGGCAGGTTGTGTTTGTAAAAAAACAAACAAACAAACAAAAAAACCAAAAGCAATAGGACAAGTATGGGTGGGGGTGGTCAGCAGGCTCCTGTTTGGAGCCTTAAGGTCTAAAGCTGAGGCAATTAGGATAACGTTCCCTTCCTAAAACCAGGTATCTCCATGGAAATCTCTTAGGAAAAAGGTTATTGCTTAAATTCTTTCTTCTTAACTACCAGTTTAAAATCAACATGCAAAATGCAAAACTTTGGTCTTCTTTATTCCCACCTTTGGAACGGTAAATAAAAGTTTTACATCCAGGAGCTAAATTAGTAGATTGTTCCAAATTTCACTGATAAATTCATTCAGTATCAAAAAATGTTACTTTATTTACGTTAAAAAATATTTTTATTGATTTCAGAGAGGAAGGGAAAGGGAGAGAGAGCTACAAACATCAATAATGAGAGAGAATCAATGATCAGCTGTCTCCTGCACGGCCCACACTGGGGATAGAGCCCGAAACTAGGACATGTGCCCTTGACCAGAATCAAACCCCAGGATCATTCAGTCTGCAGGCCAACAACGCTCTATCCACTGAGCCAAACCAGCTATGGCCAAAAATGTTTCTTTAGCTAATCTTGCAAAATGACATGAGCAGGCGCTTTAGGAGATGCTATTCCTACTATGCTCACTAGGGGGCAGAAGAGAAGAGCATTTTCTTGGCAGGAAAGAGGGCGGGGCCAAAGGTTCTTTCTGAGTCTTGTTCTTGATAAACAGCTTATGATCAAGATTCCAAGTATCGACATCAGGTGGCAAAACGGTGACCCCTTCATAAGGAATGTGAATTGTCTGTGACACCAGTATTCTTTAGATTGGTAAATGCATGAACAAACTCCTTTCTAGAAATAAACTTTCTCATAGTACAATTTTTTATGTTCCACAGGACATGTTTGCTAATAGTCCCAATGTCTTCAGTTCCTCTATTAGATGAAGCAAAGCATGAATAAATCTATGTTCAGTAACCCCACTCCTCACCCAAACTCTCACTACATTACAACACACAATAAACTACAACACACCCCGTTTCCCACACCAGCCACCCCCCGCTGGTCCTCTGCAGGCAGACACTCGTTCTGCCTCATGGTTTGTGGAGAGGCCTCCGGTCTATGGAGGTGCCCCTACGTGTCTGCTGAGGCACATGGAGCGGCCTCGGGGACACGGTGCCACCTGAGCAGCGGGCAGTGTCTCCGCCCGCTTCCTGGGCTTCCGGGGCTTCCGGGCTGTGCTGCGGGGCAGTCACTGGACGCCACACCACAGCCTCCATGGGCTCAGAGAGGAGACAGGGCACTCCCTGCAGAGAACATGACCCTCTGGGAGCCGATGCCATGAGGACCCGCTGTAGGCATGTGAGGATCTGCACATGGTTCCCCCTTCATCTTCCCTGACGTTAAAGAGGAGATAGAGAGGCCTCGATCTGACAGAGAAACATCAATGTGTCGCCTCCCTGACACGCCTGGGATAAAAGCCACAACATTGTGTCCGGGACAATGTGGCAACCAACTGAGCCACATGGCAGGCTCTGGACAGGTTGTTATGGCGAAACACATCATTTCTGAGAGAACGTCCACTGAAGCCGGGGACAGCGAGACACAAAGGGCTCAGCACAGAAGAAGCCACAGGAGAGCCTGGGAGGGCGGCTGTGGCTCCTGAGAAATAAGTCGCAGCGACAAAGGGAGCCGCCTGGAGCTGCCTCCCCTGTGGCCCTCACACCTCACACCCTGCGGCCTCTCCTCATGTCCTCTGCCCCCCTCGCCTCTCACCTCATACCTCTCACCTCATACCTCTCACCTCACACCTCTCACCTCACACCTCACACCTCTCACCTCTCACCTCACACCTCTCACCTCTCCCCTCACACCTCACACCTCTCACCTCACACCTCTCCCCTCACACCTCACACCCGGCGGCCTCTCCGCACGTCCTCCGCAGCCCTCGCCTCTCACCTCTCACCTCTCACCTCTCACCTCTCACCTCTCACCTCTCACCTCTCACCTCTCACCTCTCACCTCTCACCTCTCACCTCTCACCTCTCACCTCTCACCTCTCACCTCTCACCTCTCACCTCTCACCTCTCACCTCTCACCTCTCACCTCTCACCTCTCACCTCTCACCTCTCACCTCTCACCTCTCACCTCTCACCTCTCACCTCTCACCTCTCACCTCTCACCTCTCACCTCTCACCTCTCACCTCTCACCTCTCACCTCTCACCTCTCACCTCTCACCTCTCACCTCTCACCTCTCACCTCTCACCTCTCACCTCTCACCTCTCACCTCTCACCTCTCACCTCTCACCTCACACCTCTCACCTCACACCTCACACCCGGCGGCCTCTCCGCACGTCCTCCGCAGCCCTCGCCTCTCACCTCTCACCTCTCACCTCACACCTCTCACCTCACACCTCACACCTCTCACCTCACACCTCTCACCTCACACCTCACACCCGGCGGCCTCTCCGCACGTCCTCCACAGCCCTCGCCTCTCACCTCAGAACCGGCCTCACTGCTCCCAGGCCACCACTTGCCTCAGGTCCACCAGCTGCCTGCCATGTACCCTGAACCCGTGTAGGCTCCAGTTGGGCCACCTTCCTCTCCTCAGGTCCACACCTCCACTCCCCTCAGGTTCACGGGGCCTCTTGCCTCCATTCCCTCTCGGCTGCACATCCTGGTGGTGGTCCCACAGGAAAGGCTCACTGATGTCCACCTGCCTCTCAAGTAAGGAAAAATCCTGCTGGTTGTCTTTTATCTGTGACCCACTGTTTGTCCCGTGTCCCAAAATCAGTTATTTTACGAGGCGTGTTGACGCAACTGATCTATGGAGACATCTGTATCTTACACAATTTACTGATGGTTTGGGGTCATTTACGAACACTTCTATGCTGTTCCATTAATTTACATACAAATGAATGCAAAAAGCAATAAGATAATATTTGGAATATAAATGCTTTGGAAACAGTGAGGCACGGTGATATTTAGGAAAAGCGCAGCACACTCAGCAGGTTGTGTTTATAAGAAAACCCAAACCAATGGGACGTGGACGGGTGGGGGGCCCGCAGGCTCCTGTTTGCACCTTAAGGTCTGAGGCTGAGGCCATTGGGCTCACGCTCCCTCCTGACACCAGGCGTCATCATGGAAACCTTAGGAAGAAATGGGGGGACCACAGGTTCTTTCTTAACTTGCCCACCAGTTTAACATCAATGTGCCCGATGCACAGCTGTGTCCTCTGCATTCCCACCTTTGGACGGTAAATAAAAGCTTCACATCCAGACGCTTAAACTATCTACATAGGTTTCCCCTTTTAATCCTCACTGATTTCAGCGGAAGGGGAGGAGCTGGAGACCCCGGACCCGCCGGGACCTGGGATCACAGCCGACACTGTTTGTGTCCAGGACCAACCGAGTCACGTCACGGGGCCATGTTGTTGCAGCTGAAACGCGTCTCCATTCCTCAGAGACCGTCCTTCAAGCTGCGGACAGTGACACCCAGAGGCTCGGCGCAGAAGAAGCCACAGGAGAGCCCGGGGGCGGCTGTGGCTCCTGAGACATAAAAGTCCCAGCGACAGGGGAGCCGCCCGGAGCCGCCTCACCTGGGTTCCCGGCCACGGCGCCGCCTCACGCCTCACACCCGGAGGCCTCTCCTCATGTCCCCTGCCCCCCTCACCTCGTGCCCCCCTCACCTCGTGCCCCTCTCCTCATGGCCTCCGCGGGCTCACCTCAGCCTCAGCCTCAGCCTCACGCCCGCCGGCCTCTCCTTGAGCCGCTGGCCTCACCTCAGGACCCGGCCACGCTGCTCCCAGGCCACCACTCGCCTCAGGCCCGCCAGCCGCCTGCCTCGGACCTGAACCCCGAGTGGCTCCACTTGGGCCCCTTCCCCTCCTCAGGTCCACCCTCTGCTCCCCTCAGGTTCAACGCGCCTCTCGCCTCAGTTCCCGCTCTGCCCGCACATCGCACATCACTGCGGGTCCTGTGGTTGAAGACACACAGCGAGGCCACGCCCCTAAGTCCCAGACCAGCTCCAGCCTCAGGTCTGGCCCCGCCCCTCACTCCAGCCTGGCCCCGCCCCTCCAGAATAAAGCTTTGTGGCTTAGCCTTTTTATCAGTTGTTAATCCTCAGGTTGAGAACTGCTGGTTTGATGGGTCACAGGATAAAGTAAAAGCCAAGTTACAGGACACTTACTCTATGGGCCAAACAGACTTATATCCACTCTCTCATTTAACCCTCATAAGCACATTCTGAGGTACGTTTATCCATCAGCCTTCTGTGAGTCTGGTTTCTGGATATCGGACTCCAAAAGCCTGATTCGCTCTGGGGACCTGATGATACTGAGTATCTGAACTTGCAAAGTTAGGAGTTGGGACATGAGCACTCCGCCAACAGGCAGCTTCCCAGGATGCCAGGCTGAGACAGATGGCTGGGCACAAAAGAGATCATCTGTCCCAGCCCTTGCTTGACCCAGGCAGCTTATCAAAGTCATTCGTTGCAAGATGCGAGACTCCAAATATGCAAAACCCAGATGAGAACAGTGACATGCCATGGAGCTCCAATGGGTCATCTCTAGAAACCTGAACTGCTTGCATGATACATGCTTTACTTTCGAAGGCTTGTAAAAAGAAACAAGAATGTGTTCCACTAAAGCAGGTGATGTGTCTCAAACAGCTTGTGGGGGCAAAAGAGGGCATGGGGTAGGGGAGTGCATTGGCAAGGATTCTAACTGCTCAGGAAAGAAGAGGAAACCCTGCTCCCCAAAAAAAGCATCTTGATGAAAGACTTGAAACTTAGATCATTGACATTATAATCTTGCCACAATGTATGAATATCTAAAAGGAGAGAATCATTATTATTCTAACTGCACTCTGAGCTGATGAGCCCAAGACCACGGTCGCCCTGTGGCCTGTGGCGTGTGGAGCTCCGATCCACTCACTCAGTCATCTGCGCCAGCAGGCGGGCAGGGCTGGCTAAGTGGCTCTGGTTTGGTGATTAGACCCTTTATTACAGTCTCAAAAGGAAAGCCAGGCCTAGCAACTTTCTTTGACAGTGAAATATTTCTACCTTCCTTCAGACTAGAATACTGATCCAGAAATGTATGTTTATAGCAAGAAAAAATAAATAAAAATGGGCGTTGAAGATCACAGACAACTTGTAAAATACCACATACCTATGATCTGGAAGGCAGTGAGGCAGCCTCAGTATAATATGAATGGATGGATGAATGCGGACCCCAGGATATAGCATCAGCGTGGGCTTCAGAGAGACACAGATAGGCAGGAAAAGGAGTGTTTAAAAATATATTTAACATATGTCATATTTATATATGCTTAATAGATATATTTTAATAATCCCTTTCCTTCCCTTCCGTGTCTCCTTGAAGTCCATGCTTGCGCAGTACCCTGGGGTCCACATTTATCCATCCCCTCCTTTCTCCTATTCTTCCACGATGAAATGTGGGAGATCAGATTGTGAACAATGAACAGAGTAGCTGTGGTATTTTTGTTTCAGGATGTGGGGAGTGGTACAAAAGGACAACTATTTCTAAGACTGTGTCTCCGCACACAGGGACAGAACATTCCAACAATTCCAACTGTCTCTTTCAATCACACCAAGCGTAGCAATCTGTTCTCACCCATGAGACGGACTAGCTGATCCTCCCAGCTCTCAATAGCTGTATAGAGAAAAAAACAAAAACAGAAACACATCGATCCCATTGCAATTATTTTATGAAGCAGTTTCAGAATGGTGGCAATTTAGTACAAATTTGGATGAGTTTTGGGCCAGTGAAAGTAATTATAGACAGAAAGCTATTTTTTAATTTCACAATTTTTAAAGCTTATATTTTTATTATATATGTATATATTATTGATTTCAGAAAGGAAGACAGAGGGAAAGAGATATAGAAACATCAATGATGAGAGAGAATCATTGATTGGCTGCCTCCTCACGCCCCCTACTGGGGATCAAGCCCAAAACCCCGGCATGTGCCCTTGACCAGAATTGAACCCTGGACCCTTCAATCCGCAGTCCGATGCTCTATCCACTCAGCCAAACCAGCTAGGGCTAATTTCACAATTTTTAAATTTTTTAACTGATTTAAAAAAAAATATTTTATTGATTTTTTACAGAGAAAAAGGGAGAGGGATAGAGAGCCAGAAACATCGATGAGAGAGATCGATCAGCTGCCTCCTGCATGCCCCACACTGGGGATGTGCCCGCAACCAAGGTACATGCCCTTGACCGGAATTGAACCCAGGACCCTCCAGTCCGCAGACCGACGCTCCATCCACTGAGCCAAACCGGTTCGGCATAACTGATTTTTAATAATGCATCCCATTGCAGAAAAGTCATCAAGGCATAAAGAAAATAAGAATCACCAATAGCCCTCTTTCCACCCAGCTGTGAAGGCAGAGCTAAGTGAATCTTCCATGGTCAAGAACCCTAAAATGCTGTGGTATCTGCCCTTCATTCTGAGTGTCTCATGCATAGTCCCCCAGCCAGTGTTGGCACTTCCCGGGCCACCCTTAGTCGTAGGCAGAATTGGGAGCCCCTAGAAAGTGAACGTTCAGGATCCCCAAGAAGGCTTCTGCCCAGAAATACGCTTTTCCCATCTGCTCCCCAGCGTGAGAACACAGGAAACAGCACTTGTTATCTAGTTAAAATTGACTAAATGGAAACACGCATTGCCTTAGACTCACTCACATGGAAACGTAAGTTAAGGACTTTCTGTGTGTCCAGGAGGAGAAGGAGACACCGCAGGACTCTAGGCATCTGGGTTAGGAGGCAGGTGCTCATTCAGGAACAGCCATTCTAATGTTAGGCAGGCCTGCGTCTCAACAGCTCTTTTGAAGCCCAAATGGATCCTAGGGTAACTTTACACATGACCATTCTTTGAGCAAAAGCCACAGAGGGGCTTGTCCTCTGGTGAAATGGCACCATAGCATCTCCATCACCGGGGAAGCTGGTCTGGACACAAGTCAGATCACAGACATCATTTCTTTTCTACCTTCTTCTCTGAAAATAGCCTCTTTCTCTCATGCCTACTAACTGTTAAAATTAATTTAAAATAGCAGTGAGCCTAATCGGGCCAAGTTGTCCAGTTTCACGTGAGAATTTCTCATCTTTCCATCACACACAAATCTTCACACAGTTTGTTTTCAAGCCTGATTAGACATGGCTTTGGGGTCACTGAACCCAAAATTGATTAAATCCCTTAAATCTCCTTTGGGAAAGAGTCATTCTGTGTGTTTATTAAATAAAATTATCTAGTCTTTCAGATTCTTTTACAATGAACTAATTCCCTAGTTTCTTTGGAATTCTTTGATGTTCCAAAAGCTTCTGGCACATTTTACGTGTGTCTTTTCTAGGTTATTCTTCTTTAGAAACAGGAAGTTGATAAAAAGCTCCAAATATTTATTTTTGTTCCCAAAATTGGGATGGGGGATGTCCAGTGAGCTCTAAAAATAGCAAAAAGCCCTTTAACATTGAATCTCGTTTTTTACCAAAAGATTCAATGGATTTATATATTTTTTTAAAAATATTTTTTATTGATTTTTTACAGAGAGGAAGGAAACGGGGTAGAGAGTTAGAAACATTGATCAGCTGCCTCCTGCACACTCCCCACTAGGAATGTGCCCGCAACCAAGGTACATGCCCTTGACCAGAATTGAACCCAGGACTCTTGAGTCCGCAGGCCGATGCTCTATCTACTGAGCCAAACCGGTTAGGGCCAACGGATTTATATTTAGTCTAAAATGTGTCCAAAAGTCTCATGGTTAGGTTTGCAGGCATCTTCACATTTGTTAATATTCTTGGCTGTGAATATTACTCCTGTAAATTTTTTTTATGTCTGTTCCTTGAAAAGATAGATATTATAATAACAACAAACCTCCCTGGCCAAAAAAAAAAAAAAAAAAAAAAAAAAAAAAA
>NW_005367588.1:21757-32271 GCF_000412655.1 Myotis brandtii
CTGTTCTTTAAACCATTATATTGTCTCTTTCATAACAGGAACTGGGATATTATATAGTCTATGGGCCATATCTATACACTTTGTTGTCCTTTTAAAAAAGATTTATTGAAGTGCAATTCACATAACAAAATTAGTTGTTTTGACATGAATAATTCAGAGGCATTTAGTAAATTCACAGTGTTGTGCAACCACCACCTCTATCTCAATCCAAACATCTTTATCATTCCAAAGTAAAACCCTGTACCCATGAAACAATTTCTCTCTATTTCCTCTTTCCCCCAGCTCCTGGCATCCACCAATCTGTGTTCTGTCTATGGATTTATTTATTCTGGATCTTTCATATAAAAGAAATCATACAATATGTAGGCTTTCGTGTCTAGCTTCTTTCATTTAGCACAATGGAGGTTGATCCACTTAGTGGTGTGTGTGGATACTTCATTCCTTTTTATGCTGGATACTATTCTATTTTCTATGTATCCAACAACTTGTTTATCGATAGATGGTCATCTGGGCTATATCTACCTTTGGACTGTTGTGAATAGGCTGCTATGAACATGTGGGTACATGTACTTGTTTGAGTCACTGTTTTCACTCTCTTAGGTACATACCTAGAAGTAAAATTGCCAGATCATGTGGAGAGCGGCTACAGTGTTTGGACAGGTTCAAGCCTCGGACTAATGAGAGGGCACAGTGCTCTCATGGCCACGTGTAAGTCCCACCTTGGAGGACAGGGCCCTCCCAGCACAATTATAGCCAACAGCTATAGTTGTAAGCTTGAACCTATGGTCCGAACACGTGGCCCCACGTGCCTGAGTGATGTGGGCTTGATAGAGTTCAGGTGCATGTAATTGAATAGGATTGAAACCCACGAGAACGTTGTAAACATCTTGACCACACCCTTACTTTGTCTCGTGGAATCTGGCTATAAAATAAAGACACAGCTGTGGGCACTGTCACTGTCTCTCCATTAGAGAAGCAGCGTCCCACCGAGACCCAACTTTCATTCTCTTGTCTGTCTTTTATCAACCCTTCACCACCCCCTCTCAGGTTCACCCTTGGCCGTGCTGGTGCGGCACAAGGTCATATAGTAACTCTGTGTCCAGGTTTTTGAGGACGTGCCAAACCATTTTCCACAGCAGCTGCACCATTTTACATTCCTACCAGCAATGTACAAGGGTTCAAATTTCTCCACATCTTTCTAACCTTGCTTTTCTTTTTTTAAATTGTTACAGCCATCTCAGTGTCATTGTCTGTTTTGTGAATAAAGTTTTATAGGAACACAGCCATGACCATTCTTTCACTGTCTATGGCTGCTTTTGCTGCAATGGCAGAGACTGTATGGCTCCTAACCCTGAGTATTTACTTTCTGGTGCTTTAAGAAAAAGGTTGCTTAACTCTATTTTAGAAGATTAGTCCATCTTTTTTCTTTGTCATTTCTTCCCACAGCTCACCAAAATAAGACCAAATAAGATCACTGTGATTTTGGGTGACTTGGCTTATTTTTAGTCTTCAATTTCCTCACCTATAAAAAGATGAGGGGAGCAGAGAGCGTAGCACGAGTATCACACAGAAAGCATCTCCCATCCCACATGCTTCTCTAACATGAATTGAGCAACATGCCATGGTTTACTCATCGCCTGGCTGAAGCATGATAAGTGAACACAGGACAAGCACTCAGAGAGGGCTCAGGAGGTCCCTGTCTGTCCCTCTACACGAGGAGTCGGTGGGTGTTCTCAGCCAGTGCCTAGCTCGGCTGGTCTGGCCCAGCTGGGCCGACTTCTGTCATCAGCAGGTTCTACCCATGTATCCCTGCAGTCCCGTTGGTGCCACTCAGAATTGGGTGGCTGCTACCTGACACGAGACTCTTATGATTACTATAGAACAACCTCTGTTCTAAAATTGCTCCAAGTTCTTTTCCTCCCAGCTTTATTGAGGAATGATTGACAAATAAAAATTGTATATATTTAGATTGTACAGCATGATTTCTTAAAGATGCACAATGTAATTTAGTAGTGTCCATTGAGAAATGATCACCACAATTGAGTTAATTAACACATCATCACCTCACTTAGTTCCCTTTCTTCTTCAGATTCATTTTAAAATCCAGGTCACCTGCCCCCTATTCCATGCACCATGAATCTCTTGCTGGTCCCACCCTGATTCCTCCCCACACTTGGGCACAGACTGTTTTCTCTGCTGGAAGGCACAGGTCTTATACTTTGGCCAACTTTTCAAATCTCTCAAGACACAAATCGGATACCACCTCCTCCAGAGAGCCTTCCCTGACCCCATTGTTTTCCTGTCTCACTTTTACCATAGCATGGATCATACTAAAACCTGTGTTCCCATTTACTTGTCTCCCTTCACAGCTGGTCTCTGAGAGATTTAAACCTGGGAACCACAGTTCAAGTCCACAGTCTGAGCCAGTACATTAGAGGTCGAATAGTTCAGGCCTCTGGATGATGGCACATCTCCCTGGAGGTCCCTCTACCACATCCTTTCTTTTCTTTACTCTTCTCCTCTCTTCTTTCTTTTCAGGGGAAGAAATCAGAGGTCCCTTTAGAACCGGGTTAGGTGACATGCTCAGAGTTATACAACTCCTTGTGCCATTTATCCTCATTCCTGCCTCTGTGCCCTTCCTATGACATTGTGCAAACACCAGACAATCAGCATGAAGGTAACTGGCTGAAATTAATTATTATTATTTTTAAAATATATTTTATTGATTTTTTACAGAGAGGAAGGGAAAGGGATAGAGAGTTAGAAACATTGATCAGCTGCCTCCTGCACACCCCCTACTGGGGATGTACCTACAATCAATGTATATGCCCTTGACCAGAATCGAACCTGGGACCTTTCAGTCCACAGGCCGACACACTATCCACTGAGCCAAACCGGTTGGGCAAGTACTACAATTTTACATAGGGTGGTCAGGGAAGACTTCTTCGGGAAGAAGATACCTAAGCAAAGATTTGGCCTTAAAATGAGAGTAGGCGTGGCACGTTCCAGGAACAGTGGAGAGGCCAGTTCCCTTAGATACCATTATGTTTCTTTTAGTTTAATTAATACCAATCTGAAATGCATTCTTTGTTTGCTACTATCATTTCAATTTCTGCTCCCATAAGTTGGCCAAAATATAAGGCCTGTGCCTTCCAGCAGAGAAAACAGTCTGTACTGTTTTACTTTCAATTGTCTTAGTTTCAATTAGCTTTTGGTGTTTTCCTTAGGCTGTGTGTGTGTGTGTGTGTGTGTGTGTGTGTGTGATGGGAGATGGAGTATTTACAGTCTGACCTGTCATCTGAGAAACTTTAACATCCCAAAACCACTATAGCCACAACTCGGAGATGACAGAGATGCCCAGTCAAAACAACCAAGGTGCCCCGTGAGCTCAGAACAGCTGTGTCTCAGTGGCAGAGTGACCCCAAAGCTCTAGACATCAGGACGAACCATCACACAGAGCATCTCACAAAAACAAGCCCTACATGAAATCTTCCAGAACTTTGACCTTACATTGAATGACTGGGGTCACCACAACTCCAGAACATGATCATGGGAACAATGCTTTCTGGTGCCAAGGGGGTATTCAACCGAGAGAAGATAAGAGAGTCAATACATGCCATCGAGAAACTGGGATGTAAATTTATAGAGGGTGGTGTAGGCAAGAAGTGAGACATTCTAGGAAGAAGACTATCCTATATAATAAAAGGGTAATATGAAAATTGACCCTAACAGCAAATGACTGGTCGCTATGATGCACACTGACCACCAGGGGGCAGATGCTTAATGCAGGAGTTGCCCCCTGGTGGTCAGTGCGCTTCCACAGGGGGAGCCCCGCTCAACCAGAAGCCAGCTCATGGCTGGCCAGCACAGCGGCAGTGGCAGGAGCCTCTCCCGCCTCTGTGGCAGTGCTAAGGATGTCCAACTAACAGCTTAGGCCCACTCCCCGAGTTGGACATCCCCCAAGGGCTCCCGGGCTACCAGAGGGCTGTCTGACTGCCAGCTTAGGCCAGGCCTAAGCCGGCAGGTAGACATCCCCCAAGGGGTTCTGGACTGTGAGAGGGCACAGGCCAGGCTGAGGGACACCCCCACCCCCTGGGTGCATGAATTTTCATGCACCAGGCCGCTAGTTTGCAAATAAAAGAGTTTCCCTGTATGACTCAACGCATTCCTCTGAGTTTTTATTTCCTCACCTGTAAGATGGGAATAATAACACTCATCTTACTGATCACCCAGGGTTCACATGAGGAAATTAGGTAAATTAGCTCAATATGAAAACTGTAAAGTGCTCTAGAATTCTACTATTGGTATTCTGTAGTGTATATATAAAGGAAGTAAAGTTTCACTGGAATACCATATATAACAGTGAATGACACTAAAACGCACCAGAAAAAATGATGCAATTCATTGTGAGACTTCTACTTAATTTTCTAAATCTAGGGGGAGAGAGGCAGCTTTGCAAACACAAATAATTAACTGAAGCATGGCCAGGTGGCATTAGGCAGGGACACATCAGGAGGGTGAGGCAGGTAAGTGTGCAATCATGGGGCTGCCACCCCAGGAAAGGGGAGCTCAGTTCCAAGACGAATGCTAGCAGCTGCTATGGACTCAGCGGTGGCCCCCAAATGCATATGTGGAAGCCCTAACCTCCCATGTGACACTATTTGGAAATAGGGTCTTTAGCAGGTAATTGAGGTTAAATGAGGGCATGAGGGTGGGGCCTTGATCCAGTAGAATTGGTGGCTTTATAAAATGAGGAGAGAGATCCCTCTCTCTCCTTCCCCTGCTCCCTGCACTCCCTCTCCCTCAGAGGGAAGGCCACGTGAGAACAAGTAGCCAGGAAGAGAGTTCTCACCAAACATGGAAACCGCTGGGACCTTGATCTTGGATTTGCCAGCCTCTAAAACTGTGAGAAAATAACCTCCCTTGTTTAAGCCAATCACCCAGTGATATTTCCTGCTAGGAGCCAGCCCCGGCAGGTCCAGGGGTTCCCAAAGGTGTGGACGGAGTCGGTGAAGAATAAATGACACGGAGACAGCGTTCAGTTGATCAGCATAGCGAACTGTGTCAAGCAGCAAGGGTGAACAGGCTTCCGGCAATTTCCTTATCGCAGCCCAAGAAGACGGAGACAGTGATAAGTTTTCATTTTTGTTTTACAGCTAAAAACATCATATAAATGACATATTTTATTTAAAACATATTAATCTCTGCAGCTTCTACCCATGTGCCCAGTGAAAACGAGGAAAACGCAATTCCAATGGAAAAATCTCACGGAGCACCCATGTCTCAAGAGGAAGAAGTGGATTTTCACAATTCTCTGTTCATCTGTCTCATCAAAATCAACCTGCTCTTTACAGATTGATCCACAGAGTCACCGGGCGTTAGAGTTTCACAGGGTTTACATGTTCCTGGTCTAGTTGTTCACACAGGTGTCAACTTCATTCCTACAGTGGAGCAGCTAAGACCACACGTTGGATTCTGACGACCTGAGCTCATATCCTAGCTTTCGAATCTCTTAATTGTGGAAAACAGAGAGACTTAAAAAGTCTCCAAATCCTAGTTTTCACCCTTGCAAGGTGGGATAATAACAACAGCACATGCCTCGGGCTTGTTTTAAAGAGGAAATGACATAACATGCCCCAGTGCGTAGCGTCTGCACCTCCTCTGCTAGGGAGAGGACTACGTGACGTCATTACCCGGCACCCACTATCGACCTTAGAAAAGTCTGATGTAAAATTACAAAATACTCTGCAATCAAGTTGAAGCTAGACCTCCTACTGGGGAGTCAACCTGGCACTCTGCTCTACCCACCAATTGGCTATCTATTGATCTGTAAAACCAATTAACTGAGTATTTATTAAGGGGAAGAAAGGGTATTGGGAAAGAATGAGAATAAAAGTCATTTACGGAAATCCAATTCAGTAAATCCTTTTACTCAACACAGGGGAATCCAATGTCTGCGTGACCCAGAAAGGCATTATTTCTGCAAATGTGCTCACTGCTCTGCCATCCTAGCCCAACGTCCTTGCTGGTGGTGTATCAGGGGTGTCAGCAGAGCGGCTTGCTCAGGGCAGGCCCCCTACACTGGACTGGATGCCTGGAGGATGCAGAGTGCCCCAGAGGTCACAGAAAAAAAGAAATATGGCCCAACTTCCTAGAGTGCCGATTTCATGGAGCACAGTGCAGAATTGGCATGAATTTTTAACAAAGACAAAGTATGATACTTCCACCTGCCATTTCTGGTTTCCAGCTGTGCTTCAGTCTGGCAGGGGCCTCTCTGGAGGAAAGTTGAGGTGCTCTGATTTTTGGGGAAGAGCCTGGACCAGGAGGCAGCCCATATTATCCCTGCAGGCTCCCAGCTGCTTCCTACTTTCCTGCACCCAGATCTCTGTAGACCACATGGCAGGGGCCACCCTCTGGAGCAAACACCTTCAGCACCTCCCTCTGGCCATGGAGTGAAGTCATGGTTCTTCTCTTGGCACAGGTGCACTCCAGACAGCCTGTGCTCCCACCACTGTACTCCCTCCAACCTCAGGCCTGTTCCTCATCACCTCCCTCCAGACCTCAGCCCCGCTCTCCATTATGTTCCCTGTTTGGTCCCTCCATCTACTCACCTTCCCGGGCTGCTCTGGCTCACCTCCCCGTGGGAAGGTCTCTCCACTTGCCCCCCACCCCCCACCCCACCCTACGGCTGTTCAGGACATAGGCCAAGGCTGACCACACTAAATACTGTCAGTATTTAACTGCCAGTCCTAACCAGCTGGCTGCTAAAATTTGTATTTAACTGGTGTCAGGACCCACTGACTACAATTTTGTACCCATTCACATTCTAGTTTGCAGAGAAATTTTCTTCCCGAAGTTGAACTGTTCTTTTGAAATGAAATCTCAGAAGATTTAATTTCCAAACATAATTAAAACAGGAAGTGAGATGCTAACGTGTGCTCCACCTTAGTCCCATTGTGAAACCAGTGTCCCCATCTCAGCAGCTCACAGCTGAGACTCCCTCGAAACTCCCTTCAAGAGGTTCTTCCTGCCTTTATTTCACTTCCACAAGGTCTGAGAGTTTGGGATACTAAAGAAAGCCCCTGCAGACTCGGAGTGGGATCGTGGGAAGGCAGGGTGCAGGGAAGCAGATGGGGGGGGGGGCAGAGGGAGCTTAGAGGACACAAAAGTGTGTCCTTCATTAAAAAAAAATAACAATCTCTTGTGGAGGAAGTTCTGTGTCCCCAAGCAAGTTCTAACGTCACTAACATGGCTCTGCAGCCTTTTCAGAGAGGGAGGGAGGAGAGTGCCTGTCCTCTCCACACCAGGGCAGAGCAAATTCATAATGAATTCCCTTCGGCTTCTAAACAAACCTAACTCCACTCGCGATTACCCTAATGGATCAGGAAAACCAAAGTCTGTGGTCACAGTATCAGGCCCCAAACACTGCTACTGCTCTGGTTTTGTCTGATCTTGGTCATTTATCTTGTTCTGCTCTTCCCACAGTTGGCAATGGGCAACGATCAATAACCAAAAATACAGAGAAAAAGATATCAGCACATCCTTCTGCGAACACAGGCGTGCACCAAAGTCGAAAGGCTGTGAGAACCAGGCCTGCTTTCTCCCGCTTTTTTGGATATGCTAATACTGTCCTGTCTGAACTCTAGCACAGCTCCCTCATTTTGTTGCTCATCCATTCATCTCACAGTCAATGAGCTGTTAAGTATTCCGTCATGCATGTGTGCAACTTCAGTGGTTCACCTTTAGACCATCACAGTGACCCCCAATGAATTACTAAGATACAGACTGTGGGCCCAGGACCCCTGAGTGTCCACTAGTGTAGCAATGGGGTGGGGCCCCAGGATTTGTATTTCTTAAAAATTCCAAGTGGTACCACTGTCATAGCTCTGGGAGCACGGAATGAACACATCCACCACTGAATCCTTAAAATGCCCAGAATTTAGAATCTGTTCAATAAATACTCATTACACTGAATTGCAGCTGCTTTGAGAAAAGCCTGGGCTCCCTGAGATAACAGATTGGCGTGTGGACATGTTTGCACGTGTTCCCAGCTGAGACAGAGACAACTTCATAGAGCGGGTGCTCGTTCATAGATCAGATTCGGTTGAGAACAGAGTATTTTGCAGCCAACACACTGGTGAGCTGACAGAGGTATGGCTTTTTCAGGGATGATTAAGAGAAACAGGAAAATCATTTTATCATCTTTACCATCTAGCTCTGAAGTGGCCTCCTCTTTCCCTCCTCTTCCTCTTCCCCTCCCTCCGACCTCTCCCCACTCCCGTCAGCTCTGCAAGGTTATCAGCTAACACGTGTACAAATACTTTGAGTTCTTTGGAAGAAAGAAACTGTTTTGTTGCCAAATTAAATAATTTCTCCCTGTTCTTTAAGATAGGGCAATAGTATCATCCAAAATTGTGTCTTCTTTATAACACCCTGTTTATCACACTTTAGGATCAACAAAAAGCCTCACTTTTTTATGACCCAAATGTCCATAGTCTATGCTGATTTGTGGACTCGCTTGTCCAGTTGGCTATTTTAAACAATACTTTTGAATTTGTAACAGTGGCTGGTTTTCTGTAGGGTCATAGCGAATGTCCTCCTGTGTTCCTGGCTCTTGCACTACTGTTAGTTACTGCCAGTCATCAAGTGGCCAACCTGGAGAAACGTAAATTATATAGGTTTATAATTTAGTTTCTGTCCACTCAAGGTCATCTTCCAAAGAGAAAAAAGTAACTTTATAATTCAACTTTAAAAGTAGGCATAAGTCATTAACTCATTTGTATTTCAGATTATCACTCCAGATAATAATTTAATGCATCTTTTACTGCAAGTGTCTCTCCTACATCAGTCTGGTTATATTTTTAGTGCTTTGTCAACTTTTTTAAAGCTTTCTTTTTATGAATATTTATAAGATAAACACTCTATATAAGTGTATTGGGGAAGCAATAAAGGCACCTAATGAAATGTCTAGAAACAGATCTTTGTAACATATCTCTGTATCAGAATCACAAATCACAATTTTAACTACAGACGCTCTAACTTTTAAACTTGGTTTTAGCCTTGTATATAAGGAGAGGCTGGCAACATAAATTGAAGCTGTCCTGTTTCTCTTTGACAACACAAATAATCTAGGGGGTGGCCATCAACCCCTGACAGGTGAAGTGAAAGAGGAGCAGGTCTCTGCTTCCTAATACACATCAGAAGGTGAGAGATGAAGCCACAGATGAGTTAGGTGGGTCCCTCAGACTTCGACAGAAGGTGGTAGATGAGAGAGGAGTCTAGAAAATTATACACAATCCCCCAAAGATGTTCCTTTCTTTAAGGATAATGATAAAAAGGGGAGGGAGGGAGGGAGGGAGAGAGAGAGAGAGAGAGAGAGAGAAATGATAGATGGCCTCTTTTAAAAAGTTACTACTTATTGAACACTTATTCTATGGTAGGCACTGGCCAATTACTGAATTTATCATTTTTTGGTTGAAATATAACTCACATACCATAAAATTGATCTTTTTAAAAGTGACTATTCGGTGGGTTTCAGTATATTTACAAGTTTGTACAACCATCACCACTATCTAATTTCAGAACATTTTTATCGCTCTCACAAGTGAGGCGTTCTCTCACGGGGGTTTGAATGTGCATTGCTCTGATTACTCGTGAGGTTGAGCATCTCTGCATACATTTATTTGTCCCTCTGAGATTCTCTTTCCCGAATTGCCTATTCATAGCATTGGTCCATTTTCTACTGGCTGCTTTATGCTTTTAAGCAGTTGTGTAGGAATTATTTATGTTTTTTGAATAATCCTTTGCTAATTGTAGGTATTACAAAGAGCTCCTCCTAGTTCAGTGATGGCAAACCTTTTGAGCTCGGCGTGTCAGAATTTTGAAAAACCCTAACTTAACTCTGGTGCCGTATCACATATAGACATTTTTTGATCTTTGCAACCATAGTAAAACAAAGACTTATATTTTTGATATTTATTTTATATATTTAAATGCCATTTAACAAAGAAAAATCAACCAAAAAAATGAGTTCGCGTGTCATCTCTGACACGTGTGTCATAGGTTCGCCATCACTGTCCTAGTTGGTGGTGTATTATTTCCCATTATTTTTAACTAGAGGCCCGGTGCACAAAAATTTGTGCACTTGGGGGGGTCCCTCAGCCTGGCCTGTGCCCTCTTGCAGTCTGGGACCCCTTGGGGGATGTCCACTTGCCAGCGGGGAGCAGGCCTAGCTGCAGTCAGACATCCTTAGCGCTGCTGAGGAGGCGGGAGAGGCTCCCACCACCACTGCTGTACTGGCAGCCGTCAGCCTGGCTTATGGCTAAGCAGAGCTCCCCCTGTGGGAGTGCACTGACTACCAGGGGGCAGCTCCTGCATCGAGTGCCTGCCCCCTGGTGGTCAGTGCATGTCATAGCGAGCGGTTGAGTGGCCTTAGCATATCATTAGCATATTACACTTTGATTGGTTGAACAGACGACCGGACACTTAGCATATTAGGCTTTTATTATACAGGC
>NW_005367588.1:32719-33245 GCF_000412655.1 Myotis brandtii
TTTTTCTGGGATTTATTTATCTTCTATAATTGAAACTTTGTAGCCTTGAGCAGAGCCGAGGGCCAGCCAGGGCAGGTGGGAAGCTTGGCTTCCTCCATCGCCCAGGGCAATCCAAGCCTCCTGCTTGCTCCAGCTCCGTGGCCGCGCCATCTTAGTTGGGTTAATTTGCATACTCACTCCTGATTGGCTTTGTGGGCGTGGCTTTGTGGGCGTGGCTTTGTGGGCGTGGCTTGTATATGTGGCTTGAGCGTATCATAGGGATGGTTAATTTACATGTTTCTCTTTTATTATATAGGATGGCTTTTGAGGGACAAAAGATTTTTTGTAAATATGGTAAGAAATATGAGAAAGATCACTGGATGTTCATGGAATCTCATGCATTGTTTAGAGCAGATGCTTCCTGGTTATTGGATTTTAGCCGCTTATTGTTTTGAGTTATTTTACAACTTTTAAGTTGCAGATGCTGATAGCAATGCAAACTCATTTTTTTTAATTAAATCTTTATTGTTCAGATTATTACATTTGT
>NW_005367588.1:34913-35729 GCF_000412655.1 Myotis brandtii
CCTCCTCTGAGCCTCGGTATGCTGTTCTCTTTCCTTCTAGTTGAAGAATTTCCCCTCAGCCAGCCTTCCTGTGGTTCTGGGTGATGTCCGTTCCGTCTTTTAGTTGTATTTTTGAAGTGGTTGTGCGAGGCAGCAAACTCCGGTGTTTACCTATGCCGCCATCTTGGTTTCTCCACACTCATTTTTATTTCTAGATGTGAAGATAAATTCTGTCTGGGGCACTAGATTGACTCCTCCTGCCCACGCCCCTGACGACCCTCCCACACCTGCCCATGGAGAGAGCTGGCTTCACGTCCATCTGTTCATTTATTTCAGCACTTCTTTATTCCACATAAATCTGTGGATCCCTGAATTTTCCTTTTAATAATTAATGGCATCTGCCACATTTCTCCATTAATAATGAAGTAAATAAAAGTGTTTTCTGTCTGTATGAAGTCATGATTTTACCTTTTCTGAAAATTTTCTTTAACAAATGTATTAATCTTTTTCTTTACAGTTTATGTTTTGGAACCTTAAGAAATGATTCCCTCCCCAAGCTTATAAAGATATTCTCATCTACCGGTTAATAATGCAGATTTTTTTCAATAGATGGAGTTACACATATGTTGATATATATGCGATGTGATATGTATGCTATTTTGTTGTAGTGACAGCAAGCTTCAAAACTTCATATGTCAAATTTGCTGAAGGTGTTAACATCATAGATTTTTTATGCTTAAAAATGTCAAATTTTGTGCAAAAAAAAGCATTTGAGGGAAGTTTTAATTCATTACTTTATTTTGAAGAAAAGTGCTGCTGAAAGTTATCGTATACTTC
>NW_005367588.1:36211-45505 GCF_000412655.1 Myotis brandtii
GTGGGATCAGGAAGGTGTGGTGTATTATGAGCTTCTAAAACCAGGTGAAACCGTTAATACTGATCGCTACCGACAACAAATAATCAATTTGAACCATGCTTTGATCGTGAAACAACCAGAATGGGCCACAAGATATGGCAAAGTAATTTTGCTTCATGATGATGCACCTTCACACACTTCAAAACCAGTTAAAGACACGTTAAAAGATCTTGCCTAGGAAGAATTAATCCACCCACCCTATTCACCAGACCTTGCTCCTTCAGATTGCCACTTGTTCTGATCAATGACACATGCACTTTCTGAGCAGCACTTCAAAACGTACGAAGAAGTGGAAAATTTGTTCTCTGAATGGTTTGTCTCAAAACAAGAAAAGTTCTATTGGGACAGTATCCACAAATTACCTGAAAGATGGGGGATATGTGTAGCTAGCGATGGACATTACTTTGAATAAAGCACTTTTGATGTTTCTCTTGAAATTATCGTGTTTTCTTTGATTACAAAATCTGCATTATTAACCAGTACACCTGGGGTATCTATCTATTTTTCAAGGTCTACTAAAGTTTTGCTTTTGTTATTGAAACTATCTGTAATAGGGTTTTGCTTATGGTGTGAGATGGTGATGTAATTTAATTCTTTTCCTATTGAGAGCCAGTTTTCCCAGAGTGGTATACTAAGCCACCTACCTTTCCCCCACTAATTGCTAATTCTATCTGTGTTGTGGAGCAAGACTCCTTTATACGTTTCAGGGTTCCCATTCTTTCCATTCCTGCACCCATGTCACCCAAACCTCCTGCATGTTCTTTGTATTTAAAATAACCGTGGCTGGTATTAGGTCTTTACTTATCTGCCTCAATTTTAGAATCAGCTTATGAAGACCCACACAATGCCCATTGGGATTTTCATCTAAATTCTATCAGATTCACAGATTATTTTGGAGAGAATTAACTTCTTTAGGAGTCTTCTCATCTATAAACATGGTAGATATCTCTTCATTTGATTACAGTTCTTAAAATATTTTTCCATAGACTTTTATAATTTCCTCCACACAAGTTTTGTGCATCCTTTGTTAATTTAATTCCTAGGTAACCTTGGGATTTTGTTGATGTTGTAAATGACATTTTTTAATGTCTATTGCCAGTGTATAGTAATGTAGTTAATTTTTGATATGTTGATATTATGTCCAACAACCCACATACGTGCTCACAGTGAGAATTTTAGTGTGTGCTCTCTCAGCAATTCTTAGTCTTTCTTGGACGTTTCATTTCTGTTTTTAAAACTTCCTGTGGAAGATTTTTCAACTTAATACGTTGCAGAGCATCAGATACATTGCAAACACATTCAATAAATAGTATTTAAATAAGTAATGGCCAAAAGAAAACATCTACATTTGAAGAATCGTGCATTTCTCTATGGTTCGCCAAGTCCATATTTAGCTATGAGAACATGCTATATGCATCTCCTACCTCCCAATTTTAATGTGTAAAATTTAGTTAAAATAAACACTGAGGGCAGCCCTAAGAGAAAGAGGGAGAAATGGAATATCACAGACTAACACCTGGGTGAGGTGATGAGGGCACTGTTGCTAGGCAACTGGCTTTAGGGAAGGTCTCCTTACCTCCCTTCTCTCCCTCGTTCCCCCTTCTCACTGGATAGAATCAAGAAAAAGATCACCCGGGACAGCGAAAGGTGGGAGTGAGGAGTGAGAGGTTTACTGACCAAACCTCACGTCTGGGACAAAGCTGCGGTTCAGTTTCTGAAACGCACATTACAGATCAAGATTTATTTTCCCCTTTTGGAGAGGATGGGCTGGTCTTAATTTCTTAGTAGGTGATCTATTTCAGATTCTGTGATCACAGACTTGGACCACTGAAATCTGAAAGGAACCCAGAGGTGCAGCGGGCCATGTTTTTGAAACTATTGTCCCCTGATGAGGCTCATACAGAAGTTCGAGTCAGATGGTGGCTTCGGGGTTCTTCT
Source organism: Myotis brandtii (assembly GCF_000412655.1). Classification (NCBI taxonomy): domain Eukaryota; kingdom Metazoa; phylum Chordata; class Mammalia; order Chiroptera; family Vespertilionidae; genus Myotis; species Myotis brandtii. The sequence goes on from NW_005367588.1 coordinate 38,189, forward strand.
CTGATACTGAAATGATGTGGGAGATCCACATACATCCTGAGAACTGGGGACTAGAGGCAGCCGGACTGTCGGAAGCAGAGACCGACATTTGCAGGTCATCAGCTCTGTGTGAGTGGAGGTTAAAGCCAGGGCGGTAGGCAAATAACTGCAGAGGGTTTGAGAAGAGAGGGGGCTGGTCATGGAGCGCTGGGGAATGCCACCTCTTAGAGCAGTGGTTCTCAACCTTCCTAATGCCGCGACCCTTTAATACAGTTTCTCATGTTGTGGTGACCCCCAACCATAAAATTATTTTCGTTGCTACTTCATAACTGTAATTTTGCTACTGTTATGAATCGTCATGTAAATATCTGATATGCAGGATGTATTTTCATTGTTACAAATTGAACATAAATAAAGCATAGTGATTAATCACAAAAACAATATGTAATTATATGTGTTTTCCGATGGTCTTAGACGACCCCTGTGAAAGGGTCATTTGACCCCCAAAGGGGTCACGACCCACAGATTGAGAACCGCTGTCTTAGAGGAAGGGGTGGCCAGAGGCAGACGAGCCTGCCAAAGATGCTACAAGGAGCAGCTGGAGAGGTAAAAGGTGGAAGCGGTGGGAGGGTGGGGACAGAACCTATGCAATGTTTTGAGGAGAAAATGGGAAATGAGTAAATACCAAGGAGAGATCAAGGAAGATCAGCAGAGAATGGACTTAGTACAAGTTGGCTAATGGCGACCAAGATGAGCCAATGAGTTCTGCGCTGGTGCCCTGTGACCATAGAGCAGTGATGGCGAACCTATGACACGCATGTCAGAGGTGACACGCGAACTCATTTTTTTTGGTTGATTTTTCTTTGTTAAATGGCATTTAAATATATAAAATAAATATCAAAAATATAAGTCTTTGTTTTACTATGGTTGCAAAGATCAAAAAATTTCTATATGTGACACGGCACCAGAGTTAAGCTAGGGTTTTTCAAAATGCTGACACGCCGAGCTCAAAAGGTTCGCCATCACTGCCCTAGAGTGACGAGGTCCTGATCTGCTCCTTTGGTCAAGCCACTTCTATGGGTCTCTGTTTGCTCATCTATAAATTGGTCACTATAGCAACTTCCTTCAGGACTGTTCTAAGGATTACTAAAAGGAGGCTTAGTGTTTTATTGATGTCTCTTCACCCTTTCTGTCTCTATCCTTCCTCACCCGCATCTAACTCTCAGATTTCATCTGACAACCTGCTGCCTCCCATACCATCTGAGCCTCTCTCTGCAAATTGCTTTGTATTTAAGTTTTCTGTGAGGACCCTCTGATGGAAACATGCATGATGGCAGAGCGCTGAGCAGCTTCCCTCATCCTGTGCTCCCCACTCCCCTGCAGTAGCAGGGTCCCACCCTCACCGCAAACCGTAACCATCCCTTCTGACCGGGACATGTATCCCCTGGAAGCTATGGGAACAGATGAGGTAAATGTTTCCTTTGCAACATACTGTCCTTTGACTGATTTCTAGTGGAGATGTTCAAGTGACCCTTTAATTTCTCCACCAAAAGGATGCATGGTTGCCAGGAAACCAACAATAGGTGTTCACCACCCCTGCCTTGAAAATGCTCCCAACCTAAAGCACTATAATTAAATTCAGAAGAATTAAAGCTGCTGTTCCATTATCATCTTTCAAGAATGTAATTTAACAATTAATTATTGAATTTGCACATGCAAAAAGCTTGCAAAGCACGGATCTGATCATGTCACTCAATTCAAGAAACTTCTGTGCTCTCTCACAGAAAGAAAAGAAAGAGAAACCTGTTGAATCTGGCCAACAAAGCCAGCCTTACCTCCCCACACTCCCCACTCCAGCCTCACCTGGCTGGGGCTCGCGCTCTCCACTCCCCCTCTTGGTCTTCTGAGGTCCCAGCTTGCACAAGGCCTTACCGTTCTTCAAAGCCCCGTCTAACAGGTACTGTTCCGTCCAGGCAGAACGAATTGCTCGTTCTGTTCACTGACAATCTCAGGTTTGCAGGCATTCACTCAGCAGCAATTTGTCTTCTCCACACCGAGCCCATCTCGTTTGCCTTCTTTCTTTACAGGGCACAGCTGGGAGGTGTTCTATGCCGGCTTCTCTCATAGGATTTCCCCGTCGTGACAAAACTATAGCAACGGGTAATTCTTTTATTTCACAAATTATGGTCCTGGCTTCATAAATATGGAGTGGAGAATTTTAAAATGTAAAGAGCAGCTAATAATTATCCCAGAGTGGTTTTTAAAAAATCATATTCGCTCCGTTACCCAATCGTGCTTAACAAAACAATGGGAGGCATCCTCCTGTATCCAGGCTTTGCTCGAGTTTTATTAAATGTGGATGTTCTCTACTCAAGAGAACAGCTCTTGGAATCAAAAAGTTCATTCCTTCGCAAGTAAGTGGCTTCTCCACACGATACACAAACAGCCCGCAAGCTGTCAGCCATCAGGCCTGGATCATTAAGATAGCAGATTTTAGTTTTTTTTTTTGATGCATGCTTAAAATGCTCTCCAAATCTCTGTGAGTAAACAAGCCCCAGGTTATGCAGCTCCTGCATTTTACCGCTGCCATCACAACAAATGTATCTGGTGGTGCACTAGCTCTGTGCAATAGCCTCCCTCTCTCTGTTCGTTTGAGCTGGCGTGCCATTCCCAGCAGGATCCTTAATTATAATCAATTTGTTGCCAGAATCTAGTGCAGTGGTTCTCAACCTTGGCTGCACATTAGAATCACCTGGGAATCTTTTTAAAAATCCTGATTTCTGGGCCTCATCCTCCGGAAATTCTGTTTCTTTGTTACTCATGTGGTGGCCCCACCCCATAACAAAGAAACAGAATTTACCAAGGATGAAGCTCAGAAATCAGGATTTTAAAAAGATTCCCAGGTGATTCTCATGTGCAGCCAAGGTTGAGAACCACTGATTTAGTGAGAAAAGCAGAAACCAGTTTGAGTGTTTGGGAGGGAGTTTAATAGAGAATTCATTATGTAAGTGATGAGAGTGCAGAACCAGAGATTAGCAGCACCGGGAGCTCTTGAGTCTGGAAGGCAAAGGGAACAGCAGGGTACGGCAGCCCAGGGCTTGGCATCGCCTGGCAGACACCAGTGCCAGAGGAGCAGTGTCATTCCCGGAGGCACCGTCCAAGGTAGAGACAGAGGGAGAAAAGGACAAGGGCTTCTCCCTTCCTCACTTCAATCTTCCAGTCGCTTCCATTGGGCCATCAAGCCAGAGGGCCAGGAACCGGACAAGTGAGGGTCCCTGGAATAGCAGGTAGCAGCGGTGAGAGGCAGGGGATGGGTCTGACAGCAAAAGGGAGCACAATCCACGCCCCAGAGCCCCTGGGCCCCAAGATGCAGCTCGGCCACTCCAAGTGCCAGCACTTCTCCCCCAGGGCTAGTCGCAGATCCCGTCGTCCCATCGATAACAAGCCCTCTCCTCCATGAGGGCTGGTGATGTGGAGGAAACACCAACCTAATTAATTTCTGCTTTGTTTTCCTAATTATGTTTTAAGATAACTTTCAAAGGGAGAAATAAGTACCTATGTATTATGATCATGTCCCATATTTACATTTCAAGTGGTTTTCAAGAGTTTATCTCCAATTAATAAATATCTTTTTTTCAACATTTAATATTCAAATACCTGCTCATAAAAATGTACATAAACCGATGAACAAAAACAGATGTAGAGACAGAGAAGCATTGATCAGATGCTCAAAACTCAGAGGGAAGATAGGGGAGGGTGTGGGTGAGGGGGAGAGATCAACCAAAGGACTTGTATGCATGCATATAGGCATGAGCGATGGATGTGGACAACAGGGGGTGAGGGTGAGGGCAGGATTAGGGGGATGAGGGTAATTGGGGGGATAGGGACACATTTGTAATATCTTAATCAATAAAGGGAAAAAAATGTACCTCAGTCCTATTTTTGTCACTTTTATTCCCTAGGGGTTTTTCTCAGTTTCCTTCTATGCTTACAGAACTTTTCAGTAGCATGTTGTCTGTCGACCTGCTTTCAGCCCTTCTCCCAGGAAGCGCCCTGGGGTGTGTGTCTCAGGAGAATCACAGCACCTGTGCCTGCACAATGCCTGGGGTGGGGGGCAGTCACACTGGTTTCACACACAGGTCAAAGATGGGTACCAAAAATGCGGTAGTAGGCTCAGGCTCATCCACACCCCAAGCACACGGAGTTTCACTCGAGATCAAGGCTGCCTTCTCACTGAAGCTGGTCTTCCCATGGGTCACCAGCTCCCCAGGAGGTCAAGCCAGCAAACTGCAGGGCCTCTGGCCATGGAAACGTGGAGTTCTGCCTCTGATGGGCCCAGCAAAGTTGGGGGGACAGACCTAAGAAATGGGAGAAGATCCCCCTCCCCTTACGTTGTTCCCATACAAATCCTAAAGTCTCCGCCATTCCTGCTCTTCCCCTCTCCCACCCCTGCACTCCCCAAAATGCCTTATGGAATCTCACCTAAAAGGGATTCTTTTTGACTTTTATATAACGGTAACTTCTAGAGACTGTGGTCATATATTTACACATACATTTTTGGGATGCCTTTTTCTCGGCACCTTTGAAATACTTTCAACTGTCAGAGAAGTTGATTCTTCTAGGTCAGTGATGGTGAACCTATGACACGTGTGTCAGAGGTGACACGTGAACTCATTTTTTGGGTTGATTTTTCTTTGTTAAATGGCATTTAAATATATAAAATAAATATCAAAAATATAAATCTTTGTTTTACTATGGTTGCAAATATCAAAAAATGTCTATATGTGACACGACACCAGAGTTAAGTTAGGGTTTTTCAAAATGCTGACACGCCGAGCTCAAAAGGTTCGCCATCACTGTTCTAGGTTCATAACACAATCTGAGTTCCAAGCTTAGTTATTGGTTCCCACCTGAAGTGTCAGTGAGAGCTGGTGGGAGGAATCAGAAGCTAGGGCTCCGGTGCAAACGTGGGCTGTGAACCACAGCAGGGCATGGAAACATCCCAGGAACAGATGTCCCAGTCCTTCCCCTCAAGACCTCCAGAAAGCCACTGTGGGGCATACAGGAACTGTGCAGCCAGGGCCAGGCCTCCACAGCTCCAGGGGGCACCCTTGACCAAAAACGTGTGACTGCCCCCAGGTGTGTGCATGTACAGGCCTCTGAGCACAAGAACGCTTCTGGGCACAGGACGCTGTGGATTCTCTGGGGACACACACCCCAGGGCGCTTCCTGGGAGGAGGGCTGTTGACTGTCCTGGGCCCGAAAGCACATGCAACACCAGGACTTGGAGAGGATGTGGCTGCCCCTGAATATGACTGAGCTCTTCCTCATCCACCAGAGCCTCTGGCGGCCTCCCCTGGACTTTGGAAACAGCTCAAGCTTTGGAATGAGGGAGTCTGAAGACTGGTTCTGCTCCTCGAGGACTGTGTGGCTTTGGGTAAGTGACATATCCGCTCTCTGTCTTGGGTCTGACACCTGCCAAGTGAGTGAACTGTATTTGATACTCAGAGTTCTCCACCCAACGGGACAACGCCTCCTCTCCTCGAAGATTCTGTGCCTTCCTGTGGGGGGTAAGGGAGAAAACTGAGAAGGGCCAAGGTAGGCTGATGGACTTACACGGGAAGAACAAGGTGCTCCAGGAAGGAGGAAACATCCATTGAAAAAAATGAGAAAAGGATCAGAGAGGAGGCCAGAGTTGGCCAGGCTGGGGGAACTTGGGGTGTGGAGGAATAAGACTCACAGGGCAGCGTGAGAGCATGGGAGCTATATTTAGAGAGAGTTGGGGACTTTGCACGGTTATTAAATTGCCCTTTAACATTTTTAGAGATAATTCAGTTAAATAAGCAAATAATTTTATGGAAAAGGTCATTGGAAACCATTTCCTTCATTGGCTTGTCCAAGAGTGAAATAAGAACAGAAACAAGGGAAGACCATTAAATAAATGTCCCCTCTTTGGTTCCGTATTCACCCCCAGCTCCAGCCTCTGGAGGTGCTCCAGACCCTAATGCACCTCCTAGTCCTAGCCCCTCCTGGGCGGGGCTGCAGGTAAGGGAGGACAATCCGATGCGTCACTGACTTTACTGTTTTCTGTGGCACTTCCAGGTTTCAGCCTGAAGAAGGTTGAGAGAGAATTATAGCCCCTCTGACGTCATTCATGGTCATGTGCCCCATGAGGTGGGATGGAGCTGACCACTCCCTGGGAACATCTGAGATGAGTCATAAACTTTCTAGAAGCATCTATGTAGAGCTCATTTATGTTATTCAAAGCTTCCTAAATCCAAAAGAAACCATTCACACATTTTAAGACATTGCCTAATCTTTTGATAATAGCAATAATAGCATGGAAAAAATACCAGGGAGTGAAAGAAATGTTTTGTTTAGACTATGGGCAGGCGGAATTCTACACTGTGGACAGGCAGGTTTTAATATTTGGTGCAAGCATCTGAACACATATTTTTACAATTTTTTCCTTTTTTTTCTGTCCTATAATATTCACTTTAGTGGTCCCCAAAGTGAAAGGGGGTAGTTTTATGTAGGAATTACTTTTGGAAATAGAGTCTGAGGAATTCATGATAGCTGAGCCACAGGTTTATATTTTTTCATTTTAGAGACTATTCCTGTCAGGTGCGTTTGTGTATTCCCAGAAAACAGAGACCTTAACGAGGGAGATGATCAGTAAACGGTGTTTCCCTCTTATGACCCAACGTCTCACATCCACCCCGTGGTTGCTCTGCTACATAATGTGGTGGATCCCTAACCTCCACCCCCACGTGCCGTGCACAGGACCACTGTGCCCTCCTTTTACTTCTGATTGGAGGAAATACGGCAAATCAAGCAGGGCATTTGCCCAGGAAACGGAAATGGTCCTGATGGGGTAGGAGTGGCATTTAGATGAACGAAGCCCTCCACTCCCAGACCTTTCCACAGGAAACCTGAGGTATAGTCACCAAGCTCCATGGAACGCCAGCACCTATTCCCACAGCCTGAAAGATTTACTGCAAGACGAGCTACAAGTACAAACAGTCACCAAAATTACTCCCACCCCCATTCTCAGGAGGGCGTGGGCTGTTGTAAACGTGTGCCCGGGGCCTGGGATGTTTTCTGAGGAAACAGCCAGAAATGGCCTTCCCAGCTATCTTTCAGGGGCAAATTCCACACTACTGAAAAAAAATAATGGTATTTTTTTCTGAATAGAAAAGAATGTAACTTAGTGTAGACAGTTTGAAAATATAAAAAAAAGATGAAAAACATAAAATCCAGAATCCTAAAATTTGTGGTGTAAATTTTTCTAGTCTTCTATGAACATTTATGTTTATGGAATATATATGTATAATATAT
>NW_005367588.1:45990-51088 GCF_000412655.1 Myotis brandtii
ATATATATAATATTTATATATATATTACATTTATGTTTATGGAATATATATATATATGAATTAAATTAGTCTACATTGCCGTGTAAACTAACTTTATAAAATATTAACTGCCCAGCCAGCATGGCTCAGTGGTTGAGCACTGACCTATGAACCAAGAGTTCATGTTTCGATTCCCAGTTGGGGCACATGCCTGAGTTTCGGGCTCAATCTCACTAGGGGGCATGCAGGAGGCAGCCGATCAATGATTCTCTCTCATCATTGATGTTTCTGTCTCTCTCTCCCTCTCCCTTCCTCTCTGAAATCAATAAAAATGTAAAAAAAAATTAACTATATAACATAAATATGTTTCCACTTCATTAAATATTTCATTTCAGCATTTGAAATAGCTATATCAGTAAGAGTAGTGCTATGATTTACTTAACCAAGTCTCAATTACTGGACATTAACCCAATTTTCTGCTATTAAAGCCAATATTTCATGGGGCATCTTTGTGTTCAGATCCTGGCAAATCTCAGCAATAAATTCTTTGGCACAGATTGAGGATGTTGAAATGCTGGTTCACAGAGCATGCCCATGTTGAAGGCTTTGACATGCACCTTTAAACATCAATTTCAGTCTCCTTAGTCTTGCCAGCATTGCATATTATCTTAACAAAACTATTTTGCCAATTTTTTAAAATATATTTTTATTGATTTCTGAGAGGAAGGGAAAGGGAGAGATAGAAACATCAATGATGAGAATCATTGATGGGTTGCCTCCTGTAAGCCCCCTACTGGGGATCAAGCCCCCAACCCGGGCCTGTGCCCTTGATTGGAATCAGATCCAGGACCCTCAGTCCACAAGCTGACGATCTATCCACTGAGCAGAACCAGCTAGGGCTACTTTGCCAATTTGATAAAAGAAAAATGTTATTTCAGTGCGGTTTTACTAAGAATTTCTTTGATTGCTAATGAGGCTGAAGGGTTATTTGAATCTGTCCTGGACGGAGGCCTGGGCGTTCAATATTTAGAGAGGGGGTGGGGGGAATGGTGGGCAGAAGGAGCCTGGAGCAAGCGCCATTTCTGTAGGCCGCCACTTCCTGCTGTAACTCCTTAGGGAGTGGGATTGGGGCAGGACAGGTTTTGACATGAGCATCAATTTCAAGCCTCCCCAAGTGGGCACTGCCTGGGTGCTCAACTGGCTACAGTTTCTTGGGCCCACACGATGATCAAATAGTTAGGACCCCTCGGTCCCACAGGGAACACAGGGTGGAGTGGGGAAGGGGGTGGGAACAGACCCCCTCTGTGGGGCAGGGATTGCCCCAGTCCAGTCGAATCCATGCTTTTAGAAACTACTTTGTCCCTTCTTCAAGAGTTAAAGAATTTTCTAATTTACTCAACTAAACACACACACACACACACACACACACACACACACACACTCACACTCACACCAATAAACAAAAAACTTAATATCCAAATAGTAGCATCTGGATTTAGGTTTAACTTGATTTCATTTGCCTTACATCTTGGAGAATTTCCTAAACTAAGAGGGCCCAAAGGTGACTGTTTTCAGCTCCAGGAAACTAAATTGCCAGACGTCCCCTAAATGGCAAACCCCAGGCAATCATCCAAAAGACCCTACTACCTACAATAGTTAATAAACACGCCTGAGTTGGAGCTGAAAGTTGTGTGGTTACACAGCCGTGGTTCTGACCCCTAGAGTTACCGAGGAGGCACAGGCTGTCCCTTTGCTGGTGTTTTTGCTCGTGCAAAAGTATCACACCCTGCAATGCTTAGGTAGCAATTTGGACCACTCCAGGGTCCCCTGGCTGTTTTGTGGTTTTATGCATTTCGTACATTGTATGCAAGAAGACCTGACCTGGAGCAGGCAGCAAGAAGTGTGTAATTAGAAACACTTCCCAAGGAAATGAGGTGGAGTGAAAGCTTGAGGGTTTCCGCAGGAGCCGGAGCTGCAGACTCAGTGCAGGTGCTTGGGACAGCTGCCCGCTGATAAGGCGTCCAATTGCTGTGCAGCTGGTTGCAGGCATGGGGCAGCCCAGAGCAGCAGTGTGTCTGTGCAATGCAACGCTCCACTTTTAACCTTTCGTTGCACATAAAAAGAAATTGCTGAGCCCACCCCCCCCACCTTTTCCTCCTACCAATTTCAGAGTTTGTACCGGCCAGGAATTCTCTCCAGGTCTAATAGTTCCTGGAGGCTAGTGACCAGTGGGGCTCAGTGCCTTTGGCTTCTCCTCCAGTGCTAGCTACTCCAGCTGGTCATTAATTACTGCTCCAGGAAGCCTTTCCAATCACATTAGCGTTTAATCAAAACAAAGACAATGAACTCTTACTGCTGTCAGCAATGACCACTCTCCCGGTGAGTCTAAGTGGGGTGTGGAGGTTGTACATCCAAGAAGTGTCCCTTGGGGGTCCACTGAGGAGGGCTTTCTCCGGAAACAGCAAAGTTGCTCGGAATACCCTTGAGTTTCCGGGTGCCAGGGCCGGAAACAGTCCTCCCCTGGGCCCCGGGACCATGTGCTGTCGAGTGAGGAGGAGGCTGCCTGGCAGGCAGGAGACCCAGGAGGTCACACATGCACCACCCTGGCCCAGTCCTTCTTCTCCGTCAGTGTCCTCCTGACCTGGCCGCGAAGCCCCACATACTTCTATGGGCGTCTGGGAGGAAAGACTGTGCCCGTGAGCAGTGGCATGACCCCAGTGACCACGCCTCCTGAGAGCTGTGCCAGCCAGGCGCTGTGCCAGGGTTCACACACATGGTCTCCATGAACCCCACGCCTCCCCCTCAAGAAGAGTGCAATCATTGTCTGTTTCACAGATGGGGAAACTGAGGCGCAGAGAGGCTCACCTAGCCACAAGCAGAGCCTGCTGTGATTACTGGTCACTCTGTAACGACAACACCAGCTCAAACCGGTCCCATCCTGTTTCTAATAAGACCTGGAAGCCACGTTTAAACCGTGGGCACTCCACTCGCATGTGACATGTTTGAATCTTTAATTGCTCCCTCCATAGAAGCAAGGACAGGAACATTTCAGAGGGCAGGTCCATTGTCCAGGAAGATCCGGTGCTGGGACCTCTGAAATCTTGCCCCCAACCCTGGGTCTGGGAGAGAGACAGATTTGAGCCTTGCTTCCTGTCTCCTTGCTAGTTGGCATCACAATAAAAGCTTTTTTGCTTTCCTCAAAAGCTACCAGCCCTGGCTGGTGTGGGTCAGTTTGTTGAGCATGTCCCATGCACAAAGGGTCTCCAGTTCAATTCCAGGTCAGGGCACATGCCCAGGTTGCAGCCTCGATCCCCAGTAGGAGGCGTGCAGGAGGCAGCCAATCAATGTTTCTCTCTCCCTTCCACACTCTCTAAAATCAATAAAAAAACATATATATTTTTTAAAGCTAGTACTATAGTATTGGCTTTTATGGGCACCAGGCAGCGAGCCCTTGCTTGTTAACAATTCCATCAGAGCCTTTGCTTTTTGTTTATTTTCTAAATTTTATTTGTGGTGGGATACAAATAACATAAAATTTACCAATGCAGTCATTTTAAAGTGTACAGTTCAGTGGCACTAAGTACACTCATGTTGTTGTGCAGCCACCATCTCTAGAACTCCTTTAATCTTGTAAGAATGAAAACTTCGTATCCATTAAACAACAACTCACCATTCCCTTCCCATCCCCTGTGCCTGCCAGCAGCCCCAGGCAACCACCGCTCCATTTTCCATCTCTGAATCTGACTAATGCAGTTGGTGGGATCACACAGTGTTTGTCTGTTTGTAACTGGCCTATTTCGCTTAACATAATATCCTCAGCATGTCACAACTGTCCCTTCTAAGACTGAATAATATTCCATTATATGTATACACCACATTTTGTTTGTGCATTCACCTCTGGATGGACAGACACTTGGGTTGCCTCCACCTTTTGGCTATCTAGTCTATATATATAAAAGGTTAATATGCTAAGTATCCAACCGTCTGACCAGTCGCTATGACACACACTGACCACCAGGTGGCAGATGGTCAACACAGGAGCTGCTGTGATGTGCACAGAGAAATGGCACCGCAGACCTGGCACCCACAAAGCAACACTCGGTTTCCCCCAAATGTGACACAGGCCCCACCACCACCCCAGAGCAACAGCCCACCAAATTGCAGCCAACGCTGCCAAGACCCCGTGGTGCAAAATGCAGCCCACAGCCCAGCCCAGCCTGGAAACAGTCAATGTGGGTGCTGGGTAATGATGTCACATAGCAACACCCAGTTTCCTCTCCCTAGCAACGACTAGCCTCCTTGCAGTTTCTTCAGGCCAGGAACACAACCTGCTTTATAGACAGGTGGAAACATTTCACACTTTAACCAAATGTCTGTGAAGCATTTTCCCATGCCTCATCTCATTTGATCCTCACAGAAGTCCTGGAGTAGGTAGATAGGAGACTCAGTGGAATCCTATTTTCTTTTCATTAGCCAGAAAACGGAGATTTATAAAGCTTAGAAACTTGACCCGACTGAAAAGAAGTAGGAAATGGTAGACCTTGAAAATGACTTCAGGTTTTCTCACTGCGCAGAATATAGTCAAACACTTCTGCAGTTAAATATTTCACCCTTTGTTCTCCCAGCGTGATATACAATAATAATCTGCTTCATGTTTGTTATAGTAATAAGTTTAGTTAGTATAAGATAGTATAATCAAATTTCATTTTTTTATTGGAGTGAATTTTAAACTTTACTTAGAAGAGGAACTTAATTTCTGTGTGTGTGTGTGAGACCCTGATAAGTAACTGGTAATGCCCTGCATGTTAACTCCTGACAAATAACTTGTAACTCCTGACCAACAACTCCCTGCGTGTGCACTCCTGATAAGTAACTTGTAACCCCCTGCGTGTGTATCCTGATAAGCCCAGAAGGCCACCGGAGCACACTGATATGAGACACTGAAGAAGCCCACCCATTGGGTATAAAAGAAGGACTCTCACAACAGCAGTCAGACGCCTGTCTGACCTCCACAGACAAGACATTCTCCTTCCCCCTGCAAACTGCCGTTCCTGCTCTGCTTCTAAGCCCAGACTGTTAAGAGGCCTCTCTTCGAGTCAAGAGACCGAGCTCCTTGCCG
>NW_005367588.1:51227-64523 GCF_000412655.1 Myotis brandtii
AGCCATATTAATTAATAGTAAGTACCCTTTGACGTCTGTATTGGTATATCCAAATGAGGCACTCTGGGTCACCTGTGCATACGTTCCCATAGATAATTGGAACAATGTTGATTTTACTGCTGTGTTGCTGACAATTATCTGAAAGAGAAGTTGGGGTGCTTCATGGGGCTGGAAAAAGTTTAGCTAAATCAGAAAGAAGGTCTAATTAAGCAAGTTTATTCTATAGCTATAAAAGGCTAAGTTGACTCGAGCATGCACAATACATATAAAGCTCTCACTGGTGCCAATCACACGCGTGTGTTTCCATCTGTCATTGTCGATCATGAATTTGGTTGACGCTTCTATTATAGAGAAAGGGTGAATAGCGATATTAAAATATTTCTTCTACTTAATTTCCTTTCAATGTGCATGAATCTGTGCACCAGACCACTAGTTGTAAATAATGCTGCTGTGTTTTCTCTTAACATGAAGATACATTGAGACTTAGAGGAGTGGCTAGAAGGAGGACACCAAGCCTACAGGTTTCGTGACACACCCCAGACGCCTGATCAGTGGAGTACCATGTGGCCCATCAGCCCATTAAAGAAGGCTCCACCTTCCTGGCTGGGAAGACAGGTGCTTGCAGCCAAAACCTCCTGTAGGTGGGCCAATGGGAGTGCCACAGGTCCCCTCTGGCACACCTGATGGAAAACAGGCTGTAATTCCAGTCTGTTTCCCTAAAGGTTAGGTTCCAGGGTAAACAAGGTCCTTCAAATCCAAACAGCTCAGTCTGGACTTGCCTGGGATTCCCCAGCTCGACCAGAGCCTGGGCTCCATGGGCTCAGCACCAGCCCCTGGAAGCTTCCTCCACCGGGTGGTTCCACACGGCTGGGAGGAGTTGCTTCCCCTCCTGTAGTCACCACCCAGGGGCTTTGTGGAAATGTCAGGGGCATTCTGTTCTCATAATGACCCAGATGGGTGTGCTGCTCATGGTTAACATGTGGAGCCAGGACCCCTGCCTACTATGTGAGGCAGTTGCCCACAGCAGAATCGTCAGGCCTCCTGGATCACTTTCCAACATCTCATTAACATGTATCTCGAAGCAAAGAGCCTCAGTGTCATTATCTGAGCCCAAGACCTAATTATGTTTTACAAATGTACACAAAGTAATTTTGCATGGTTTTATATGCACCAGATTTTCCAGGAATGCAACTATGGAGTACATTGAGAAAGACTGCATTTTTAAATATTTGGAACTTTACTAGAGTTGTTCATCATTTTGTAAAATCCCAGCAATGACACTGGTAGTATTTTTGTTGCAAAAAAGTATATACAACTTTATCAGTTGCATTTGAATTGCCACATTCAGAGAGTCTACCTTTTAGGGGTAAGTATCCAATTCATTTCTTAGGTCTTCCTGCCCCAGCATTTACATATTGAAATATACCTTATACTCTTATAAACAGCTATTCTTTCATATCTTCATTATTTTACACTCAGGGCATTATAGTACTTTTATTTTTAAACATTATGTATGTTAGTCAATTATATTAGACCACAACTCATCATCCAAATATCATGGGGGCCAGATGTGTTTCAGAATTCAGTTTCCCAGATTTCATAAAAGTACATGGTACACTGTGGAGAGTGGCTACAGCGTTTGGACAGGTTCAAACCTCGGACTGACCAGAGGGCATGGTCCTCTTGTAGCAAAGCCACATACAAGTCCCAGCTTGGAGGGCAAAGCCCTCCCAGCACAATTATAGCCAAAGGCTATGATTGTAAGCGTGACCTTATAGTCTGACCCTGTAGTACTAGGTAGCTGAGGGATGTGGGCTGGGGGAGGTGCAGCAAGTGCTGCCAAAACAAAGCTTGATAGAGTTCTCAGGTGCATGTAATTAAGTATATTTGAAACTTGAAAGAACATTGTAAACATCTTGACCACACCCTTGTTTTGCTTTGAGTGATCTGACTATAAAATAAAGACTCTGCTTACAGGCTGTGTCACTGTTTCCTCATCCAGGTGCAGTGATCCACCTGGCCCCAACTATATTCTCTTGTCTGTTTTCTTTAATCCTTCACCACCCCTCCTCAAGTTCACCACTGGCTGTGCTGGATGTGGTTCAGTATACACAATACATTATATAACGCCTTAGTGGGGTCTAAACCAGCATCCTATACTCAAGCACACGAGTATTTCTGCAGCAAAACACAGACAAACACACAGAGTGGTACAGATAGTCTTTGCAGCTTCAGGTCCACTCGGGGCAGGTTTTGCTGGCAAATAGGTGTTGCTCCTAAACTTAAAACACACACACACACACACACACACACACCTGGATTATTCAAACTGTTTGGATTCTGGATAGGGGTCTTGGCCCTCTGTTGTCTGTGGCTCTCACTGGACAATAATGAGGGGCCCATGTAAGAAGGTGGTGCTGGATTGATAGGCTGAGAGCACAGCTCCACCCACCAGCTCCCAGTCTGTCTGTCCCTGCCCCCACCTCCCCAATCCCATGGGGTCCTCAAGGTCTCCCTTCCCAAAGCCCATCTAGGTTCAAGTGGATGTGTCCTGGTTATTCTCTTTCCTGGCTGCCGACCCATGGACCTTCACTTGTCAGGAGACCACGATCACGTCTGATGCCCCAGGTAACTGGCCCCACGTGATTGCTGCTCCCAGCTGGGCAGGTATCGCTGTGAGCTGCCACCAGGACCTCCCAGGCCCCTCCCTTCACTCTCCTACCTGCATTTTCTCCCCTTAAAATGCCGCTCGTCTCCTCCTTGTCCTCTACTTGAAGAGTTCCTTCTTCAAGCCCCAGGTTAAATGTCACCTACTTACGGGACTCCCCCAATGCTTCTGAACAGCATTTGTCTCTCTCTCAGGTGAGATCCTGCAACTCTTGGTGTGTTCATTCCAGAAATATATATAGATATTTTGTTGTTGTTGAGTGCCTGCTATGAGCCAGGCACTGGTCCAGGCTAAAGAACATGGATTTCATGGGATAATACCTCCAAAGCCCTACTTAGGGCGTAGGTCACTTATCAGCCCTCTGATCTTCCAAGGAGCCAGTCCCCCCAGCTCCGCTCCCAGGAACAGTTGTTTCCACAGAGACAGGAACTCATGTTTGTAGGGCAGCGACTACATGTGCCAAACACTCCAAGTTCCATTCTCTTCCAAAAGGGAATACTGGCTGTGCCCAAAGACAAAGGCCCAGGATGAATGTGTTGCATCTTTCTAGAATGTTAATTTCAATCTAGAGTTGGGATGGAAAGTTAATTAGTGTAAGATAAGTAATTTAAAACATTATTTTTACATTAAATCAATCGTGGATATATTATGAAGCAGAATGCTAAAGTAACACACATTTTTCTTAATTTAATTTATTATTTGAAGATGTAATACATGTTCCTGGGAGAAAAATCATTCTATATAATAAAAGCCTAATATGCTGTGTCAGACTGTTCACTATGATGTGCAATGACCACCAGTGGGCAGACACTCAGACCAGTAGGTTAGCTTGCTGCTGGGATCCGGCCAATTGGGACTGGGCGAGATGGGCCAGACACGCCC
Organism: Myotis brandtii; assembly: GCF_000412655.1. Classification (NCBI taxonomy): domain Eukaryota; kingdom Metazoa; phylum Chordata; class Mammalia; order Chiroptera; family Vespertilionidae; genus Myotis; species Myotis brandtii. The sequence goes on from NW_005367588.1 coordinate 54,778, forward strand.
TGGAGCCCTCCCGCAGCCCCTCCCTGGCCAGCCAGCCTCCCATGGTCCCTCCCCGGCTGGCTGGCCCTGATTTCCCCTGATCAGCCCTAATCAGGACTGAGACAGGACAGACATGCCCTGGAGCCCTCCTGTGGTCCCTTCCTGGCCCCGATGGTGCACCAGTGGGGTCCCTCAGCCTGACCTGCACCTTCTCACAATCTGGGATCCCTCGGAGGATGTTGAAGAGCTGGTTTTGGCCTGATCCCCACAGACCAGGCTAAGGGACCCCACTGCTGCATGAATCCGTGCACTGGGCCTCTAGTAAGGTATAAAAGAGTTAAGAATAAAAATTGACATCTCTGTTCTCCAACTACACAGCTTCACTCCCAGGAGGCAACTGCTCTTCCTGAGTTCTTAGGAATCATCCCACAGACCATCTATATGTAGTACAATAAATAGCTATGCATGTGAGTTGCTTTTTTTTTTTAAGTAAAAATGATAGCATAAAATACACACTGCTTTTCAGCTTGCTTTATTCCAGATAAACACTACATCTTGGAAGTCTTTTCATAACACATTCATAGAATTATTTCATTCTTTTAACAACTGCACAATATTTCACGGTATGGATGAGCCAGAATTTGTCCACTGGCCCAATTACTGCTATTCCCAATATTTTCCTATTACAAACAACACTAAGTAACTATAACCCCAAATTTTCCTCATTGTACACAGGTAGTGTACCTGTAGCAAAATTCCTAGAAGTGGGACCCAGGGTGTACTGTATGGTCCACTCTCTCGATCATCATGCCAGAGTATCTTGCCTCACCCCTTAGCCAACACACAGATAAGTGTTTTCAAACTCTCTGACCTCGGCCAATCTGATGAGTAAAAACTGGTATCTCATTAGAGTTTTTATTTGCTTTTCTTAACTATGAAGGAGGTTGAGTATGGTTTTTTTAAATGTTCAAGACCCATTTGTATTTCTTCTTCTGGGAACTGTTTCTTCATATCATTTTCCTATTTGATTGTTGGCTTTTTCCTTAACAGTTGGGATTTCTTTAGATATTAAGGAAAGGTACCTTTTTTAATATGAATTGTAAATATTGCCCTCTGGTATGTTTGTCTTTTGATTTATTTTCTCCTCCTCGCCATTTAGTCATTTTTAATTTTTTTTGGCAAATTTACCTTTGCTTTTATAGCTTCTGGGTTTTATGCCATATTGGAAAGGATGCTCCCCTATCTGAAGTGATTAAAAAACATTCTTTTATGAATTCATTTCACTGAAAATTTACTGTGCTCCAACTCTGTGCCCGGCACTGAACAAAACAACGAGTCCATGTTCTGAGTTCTTTGGCTCAGGTTTCTAGCACTTTCCTAAGTACTTTCATAGTTTCATTTTTTTTTTACACTTAAATGACTTAAATCTTAATTCCATCAGGAATTTAATCTGGTGTAAATGGTGAGGTATTTGCCTTCCCCCCCAAGTGACAACCCAGTTGTCTCAACATCATTGACTGAATAATGTCTCTTTTCCTTACTGACTTGATATGTCAATTTTATCATATGCTAAATTCCCATAGATCAAACAAAAACATTTTTTAATCCTCCCCTGAGGATGTTTTTTGCTGATTTGAGAGAGAGAGAGAGAAACATTGATCATTTGCTTCCCTTAGGGTCTGGGACCAGAGATTAAATCTGCAACCCAACCCAAAGCCTTTTGGTGTATAGGATGACATTCCTACCGACTGACCCAGAGCCATAGATCATACATTTTTAAGTTAAAAAGAAACCTGAAAGGGATGTCTTGCTTGAAGCTCCATCAACAGACCCCTCAGACTGTGAGTCCACTCTCTCCGATCTTTAGGAGCCCTTGGTGGGAAGACTGGGCATCAAATCTTTTAACCTGCTTTCATCTTCACAACAATAAATTCCAAGGCAGATTGTTATCTCCATTTTCTTTTAAATTAGAGGCCAAGTGCATGGGTTTGTGCACCGCTGGGGTATCTCAGCCTGGCCTGCGGGGATCAGGCTGAAACTAGCTCTCCGACATCCCCCAAGGGGTCCCGGATTGCGAGAGGGTGCAGGCCAGGCCGAGGGTCCCCACTGGTGCATGATCAGGGCCAGGAAGGGACCGAGGGAGGGCTCCAGGAAGTGTCCAGCCTGTCTTGCCCAGTCCCGATCGGGGCCGGCTGGCCAGGGAGGGACCATGGAAGGTTGGCCAGCCAGGGAGGGACCGCGGAAGGGCTCCAGGGCATGTCCGGCCCATCTCACCCAGTCCCAACTGGCCGGACCCCAGCAGCAAGCTAACCTACCAGTCGGAGCTTCTGCCCCCTGGTGGTCAGTGTGCATCATAGCAACTGGTCAAACAGTCGGACACTTAGCATATTAGGCTTTTATTATATAGGATATGTTTTTATTGATTTTAGAGAAAGAGGAAGGTAGAATGGGAGAAAGAGAGAAACATCAATTGGCTGCCTCCCGCTGAGCCCTAACTGGAGATCGAGCCTGCAACCTGGGCACATGCCCTGACCAGAAATTGAACCAGTGAGCTTTTGGTGCATGGTATGACGTTCAACCAATTGAGCCACACCAGGTATGGCTCTCCATTTTCCAAGTAAGGAAAATAGGCCTCATTAAGAAGTGCCCCACCAGGGTCAACCCTTTATTGTCTTATCTGCCCAGCACTTCCTTTCTTCTGGGAATTGCCCGCTCCACACACCCCACCCATCTGCTTCCAGAGGTGAACGAGTTAGCATGAGATCCCTCCAGGCTGACTGGTCCAGGACCTGCTCTGCACAAGCTTTGCCAATCATGGTCCATGTTAATTTGAAATAGAAACCTAGAGGGGCCAGTCTCTGTAAGTTACAAAGGTGGGAATCTGTCTGAGGCACATTTCTTGCCTCATGTACCAGAGAAGCAGAGGAACCTACCCAGCAGAGGGAGATGATGGAGCATGACCTGAGCACCGGAGAAGGTTAGTGGACAAGAAAGGGGGGTCCCCAAGGTTCACGGCCACAGTTCTCTGTGAGCTGCTGGGCGTCGGCTGTACTCCTGAAGCTGTGTTGGTTGAGACCCTCCTGTATCCTCAGAGTATATTCTCCTTGCGCTGCTTTGACTTGGATGTCTGTCACTTGCCATCAAAGAGGTCCTCGAAACGCTGGGATGGGCCCGGCCCGGGGATGGTTTGTTTCCGAAGCGACGTCACAACAGGGAGCCAGGATGCTCTTTCCCTCTGAATTGTGTCTCAAAGGGCAAATGGACTGTGTGAGTGTGGCCAGCCCAGGGTGCTCCTGAGCCCCTGTCCTCGGCCACTGCAGCTGTGCGCCCTGTGAGGTGACCGCAGTGGAGGGTTGTGCCATGGCAGACTCAGAGCCTTCTTCTCTTCTAGTCATAAGGATGCAGGACGTTGTGATTTAGAAAAGAGATCTTAGCCTTTTCACTGGGCCACTGTCTGGTGGTATAGGAACTCATGCCAAAATCCAGCCAGCATCTGACCCCTCCTCTGTTCTCCCCTCCCTGGGGTCCTGTTGGTTCTTTCAGAAGTTACAGCTGCCCGCCCCGCCTCCAAATGTCTCTCGCACTTGACCCTTTTTCCATTCTCAATGCCAATTCCAAGTTTCATTGCCTCAGGCCTGAACTGTTGTAATCGAGTCCTAATGCTATTGCCTGGCCTGAGATGCCCGATCTCACATGTGAACTGGAGTCCAAATTCAAACATCACCTTCTCTGAGGGACCTCTCAGACCCTAGGAGTAGGCCATCCTGCTGACCCAAACCACCACCCTCAGGGGTTACAGAAGGAACGATCCAGGGGTAGCACGGGATCGGGGCGTGTCACCATCTTACGTTCAGCCTCTGTCTCTTTACCTGTCAGACAGGATAAACAGCAAGACGGCGGTGAGAAGTCAAAGGATGTAGGTAGAAAAAGCCATTGCAGGGCTCCCAAATAAAAAGGAAACCCATTATTTCCATGCATTTAAAAATATTCTTTAAATTGTTGATTTTAAGCAATTTCTAAAGTGTTTAAATTTAAGCAATTTCTAAAATGACCACGCACTTATTTCTACTTAGATAAGCAAAAAGAAGCAAGTAGAAATCACCATAATCCTAGCAGCCATTGATTTAACCTTCTGATCTAGTTTCTGTTCTGTTTTATTTGGTTAGCATTGTTCCAAAAACCATTTTTCATGTCCTTAAGAAAGGTTGGTAAAGATATTTTTTTAAAAATAGTAGCATATTATCCAACTGACTAAGCCATAATTTACTTAGTTTTCCATTGCTCCACATTTAGGATTTCTTTTTTTCAAATTTTATTTTAAACAATGTTGCAATGAATATTTTTGTTCATCAATCTTTGGCCATGTTTCTCAATAGCCCTTTAGGATCATTACAGCAAGTACATTCTTGAGTGCTTTCAAGCACTTACTGCACTGAACCCTCCTAACAATGCTATAAGGCAGGTATTTTCACTCCCATTTCACAGATGACAAAACTGAAGCACAAATAAGTAAGTACCGTGCTAACCGACACACTCAAAGCCATGATAGTGGAGCCAAAATGTAACCTGGCCAGCCTGACTCCAAAGCTCATACTCTCAGTCATGGCCTTTTAGGGCTCTTGGTATTATTGCCACATGACTTTCCAGGAAGGTTGTTTCAGCCTCCACTCCACCAGCAGCGTAAGAGTGTCCCTCACTCTTATTTCTCCTCCTTTCAAGCGATTGCCAGGCACATGCATTCCCCTTCCTTTGAGCTGTCTCAGTGTGTATCTCTCAGGGTAGGTTGCCATGGACCACCAATTAGTCCAGCTGAACTTCCCAGTGGTGGGCAAAATGGTGATGTGCCCCAAATGTGGCCACATTCACCCCATGCTGATGTGAGAATGGCCTGAACCAGCGGTTCTCAACCTGTGGGTCGCGACCCCTTCACAGGGGTCACCTAAGACCATCGGAAAACACATATATAATTACATATTGTTTTTGTGATTAATCACTATGCTTTAATTATGTTCAATTTGTAACAATGAAATTGGGGTCACCACAACATGAGGAACTGTATTAAAGGGTCGCGGCATTAGGAAGGTTGAGAACCACTCTATAGTGCCAAACACTATAAAACAATGCTTTTTATACTGGAGACCGAGCCCTCTAGGTCAGCCTACTAGTGCAGAGTCTAACGGCACCTTCATCTGAAGTCTATGCATGCAGCGGGGGCCAACATGGGGCCCCCAGAGCTCAAAACCACAGCCTCTTGTTTTCCACTGTCAGATGGCTTCTGTTAGGAGTGATATCCAGTCACACCTAAACTAATTTCAGTCTTCACAGTCTGCTGTTTGTTTGTTTTTAAGAGTCAGCCATTACTTGCAGGTTCTTTTTCTTTCTTTTTAAAATTAACACTTATATATGTCCATCAAAAGATTTCATGCATGCAAAAAAAAGTTTTCAGAATGGGTGCTTGGAAGGGGCAATATCAAAGTAATTGGAAATAAAAACCTTGGTTGATCAAAAGGAATTACATTTTAAGGTCTAGTCTCCTAGGCCTGCAATCCAGGAGGAATTTGTAGAATTTTCTCTCCCGGAAGTGGGCCCTCCTTCCCTTTTTTATTGCCCAGGTCAGCTCTTCCCCTCAGGCCTTACCTCCGATAAAGAGCTCCCTTTTTTCACATTTTGATAACATTTATAGATTGCTCACTTAATCCGAGTCAGCCTTGCATTTTTATTTAAATGTGACCCGAGCTTCTGTTTGCCACTATTTTCACTGTCCAGGGCACCAGGGCTAAAGGTCACTCTTCTTTTTATCCCTTTTGTGGCAAGGTGGCGATGTGCCATGGAAGTTGCCCAGAGTTGATCAGTAACTAGGTGAAAAATAAATAAATTTGGAATAATTCATAAAGTAAGTAGATTAGGATGGTTTAAATAACAACATACATTTTTTAAAAAGTACTTTGAGGCTTTTAAATGCCTCTCGTTCAGTCTCATTTGTACCTCAGAATAACCCACAGAGGAAACTGGTGTGGAGAGGTTAAGAGATTTTTTTTGACACCCAAATCCTCTCGCTCTAATGCTTCTATTATTTCCATTATAGTTGATGCTGAAACCTATATATATAAAAGGCTAATATGCTAAGTGTCAGTCCAGGTAATGACATCAAGTAGCAACGCATGGCTTCCTCTCCCTAGTGACGACTAGCCTCCTTGCAGTTTCTTCAGCCCAGGGACACGACTAGCTTTATAGCCAGGTAAAAACATTTTCACTTTAATCAAATGTCTATGAAGCATTTTCCCGTGCCTCTTCTTGTTTAATCCTCACAGAAGTCCTGGAATAGGTAGATAGGAGACTCAGTGGAATCCTATTTTCTTTTCATTAGCCAGAAAACAGAGATTTATAAAGCTTAGAGACTTGACCTGACTGAAAAGAAGTAAGAAATGGTAGACCTTGAAAATGACTTCAGGTTTTCTCACTGCGCAGAATATAGTCAAACACTGCTGCAGTTAAATATTTTATCCTTTGTTTTCCCTGTGTGATCTACAATAATAATCTGCTTTGTGTTGATATTTACTGCTGTGTTACTGACAATTACCTGAAAGAGAAGTTGGGGTGCTTCACGGGGCTGGAAAAAGTTTAGCTACATCAGAAAGCAGGTCTAGTTAAGCAAGTTTATTCTATATATATAAAAGGCTAAGTTGACTCGCGCATGCGCGATACATATAAAGCTCTCTCTGGGGCCAATTGCACACGTGTGTTTCCATCTGTCATTGTTGATTGTGAATTTGGTTGACACTTCTATATAGAGAAAGGGCGAATAGCAATATTAAAATATTTCTTCTAATTAATTTCCTGTCAATGTGCACAAATTCATGCAGTGGGCCACTACTACAAATATAAGATTAAATCTGGAGTTGGCCTCCTCCCATAAAACATCCTCACTGGCAGAGAGTGCTAGAACATGTTTGGGTCTTACTGGCCCAATCACTTTAAGAACTAGGTTACCCTGGGGAAATTATTTAATTTTTCTGAGCCTCATCTGTAAACTATTGATGTAATGCACCCCATCTACAGGGTGGTCATGGGATTAGAAATATTCTGTGGCTGGCACACAGTAGGTGAACAGTAAATCATACCTGCAGTATCCCTATAAGAGGATCACATGAGCAGTGTGGAGGTAAAGTAGATATTGATTCTTATTTGATGATTGAATAAATATTTTAAATTAGTTTGCACATTTGGCATTTAAAATAGGCAGAGTTAGCCCTGGCCCGTTTGGCTCAGTGGATAGAGCGTTGGCCTGTGGACTGAAGGGTCCCAGGTTCGATTCCAGTCAAGGCCATGTGCCTTGGTTGTGGGCACATCCCCAATAGGGGGTGTGCAGGAGGCAGCTGATCAATGTTTCTCTCTCATCGATGTTTCTAACTCTCTATCCCTCTCCCTTACTCTCTGTAAAAAAAACAATAAAATATATTTTAAAAAATAGAAAGAGTTGTATCAAATGAGCAAAGAAATGAATATTTCTGAAAAAAATGTTAATGCCCAATGCTGGCAAAAGGATGGGAAATCAGATTGGAACTTTTTTAGGTGGAAAGCCTTCAACATGACGTGCCGCTTGCCCCAGAAATTATGTAACCTAAGAAACCAATACTGAGTGGCAGCAAGGTTTAGAAAAACAAAGGATGTCATCACCACTCTATAACAGCAAAAGTGGAAACAACCTAAATGTTTAATGTGTGGCACAGGTTTAATGATTTACTCTGTCAAATTGAACATCATGCAGTCATTCGAATTATGCTGTAGAAGAATATTCTACATGGAAAGATGATCACAGCACAGCAAGCTAAAAATCACAAGACACAAACAGCCTGCGTTTGCTTCTGGTTAAAAAACCACACAGGACATAGGGTAGGGGTGGAGGTGGGCTAAAAGTGGCTAATGGGGGGAAAGGGGGACATCTGTAATACTTTCAACAATAAAGACAAATTTTAAAAAACCCCACACAACACAAAAATCAAAAGTTTAACAGTTATTTTCATTGGAAATGAGATTGTAAGTGATGCCTTTTTTCTACTTTGCTTATCTTATTCTCTAAATGTTCTGCAATGAAAATTTATCACTGTCATAATTTAAAAAATAGGTTTTCTTTTACATGTGCCCAGTTGGTGCCATTCGTGAACATTGCCTGCCAGCACAACCAGGCCAGTGGTCATGGAAAGTAAGTTAATTGTAATAAAGCAGCTTGGAAGTTTCTAGGTAGTTAGTTAAACAAAGTAATTAAAATCCTAATGAAATTTCACACAGCTGGTCCTTAAGCTTTGGCTTAGCTGCTGTAAGGCTACTATAAATAGACACCAGGCTTCCCTCTTACAAAAAGCCTAAAAATGGCATAAAATAAAATATGAGCAATTGTTCCTGTACATGGCCACGTGCCATGTTTGTCCTGAGCAAATGTCACCTGAAACTCCCCCATATCTCGTCCTGCAGGCTGGCGGCACATCTCTGGACAGGGTGTATTTACTCTCCATTACTCAGCTTACTCCCCTGAACCAGGCATGGAGTGGAATTTCCATGCAGTTACCCATTAGCCCCAGGGCTAGAGTTAAACCTTTAGTTAAATTAATCCGTTGATCTCAAACACATTGCTTCTCCCTCAGAAACGTGTAGAGAGGTTTCTTAGATGTCGCAGAGCTCAACTGAGTGTGAAGATGCAAGTCACCTGAGGGAGACCTGCTCCCTCCACACAGCTCTGCCACCCCCTTCCCCACGTCCGCCCCCTCTTCCCCCCTCCCCCCCGCAGGGCAGGCACTTACTTGTTGGGGTGGGGCTGGGGTATTGCACTCAAGGATTCTTCCCAGATCCAGAGCTGCAACTCTGGGCAGGAACCCATACTTAGAGAAGACAGGGAAGGTGCAAAATGGGTGTTATCAAATGAATGACAGAAAATACATACTGGTCTCAGTTTATATAAGAAGAGATCATAAGCCTCAAAAGGGGGAAGGTGTGGGAGGCCATCGTAGTCCGCCTCTGACTTCACAGAAAACGAAGCACATTTCAGGGCCAAAGTGAAAATTCAGGTTGGCCTTTGCTAAGAGATGAAAAGTGACAGCCCCCTCCAGTGGGCCGTGTCCGTCAGTCTGGCCACAGGAAGGATGTCCCCGCGCCCGGACTCAGGCGCCTCAGGCGTGTACTCCTCTCAGGGGCTGCATCCTCCGCCTGAGAGTGAACGAGGCTCAACCTCCATGGTTTTTAGCTACAGTTTCAAGGTGGGACAGTCCGTGTAAGGGGCTGTGGACCTGCCCCTGTAACTATTAATAACGACTTACTTCTCCGGGCCCAAGGGCAGCGCAGGGTCCAGTTGAAAAGTTCACGGGCCAAATCTAGACGCTGCTCCAAATAACTGTCCTGCAGACCCCCAACTCCCGGGGCCACCTCCTCAGGCCGCGACTGAGGGGTTCTGCTCGCACCCCCAATCCCCGGAATGCGCGCGCCCAGGAAGTGTCCTCGCTTCCTTCCCTGGTTCCCGCGAGTCCCGGGAACCACCGACTCTCTCCCTGGGAAGCGCGAACCTGGACCGCCCGGCGGATCCCCGCCCGCCACCCGCTCCACTTTCTCTTCCTCCTCCTCCTTCTCCTCCTCCTCCCGCGGCCTCGCCGCCCGCGGCTTTGTTTTCCTCCAGGTTCCGTGCCCACACGTGACACCGTTAGTGCAAAGAGCGCTCGGAGCGCGAGCGTGGGGCGCGCGCCCCTATAAATACGGACACCGGGCCCGCGGCCGGAGAG
>NW_005367588.1:65523-75752 GCF_000412655.1 Myotis brandtii
TGCGCCGCGGAACACGGTCCTTCCCCGGTTCCCGAGCCCGGCCGGTCCCTGGGCTTCTGGCCCTCATTCCAAACCACGGGGCACGCGAAGGTGGGAGAGTCCCCCGGCGTGTGTTCACACGAGTGTGCGCAGCCCGCAGAGCAGAAGCACCATGGCCACGCAGTGGGTGCAGACTTAGGAGTTGCGGGAGCCCATTAAAAAGCGGCGCCAACCTCCGGACCCGGAGATGCGCTCTCTCCAGCCGGGGAGACTTGGCGGGGCGCACAGTGGAGCAATGGGTCCGCTGGCAGCTCAGGGGCGCATGTGAATCCCTCCTGAGAAATTCCTGCCTGCGCTCAAGTGTTCCTGTGTCTCAGGAAGACTTGGCGTTTTCCTTTTACTTGTCTCAAAAAATGTCAAGTCCTTCTTACATTCCCTTGATCCAGGCCAGGGGTGAAATAGGGCTTGGGTTTCTTTTTTCCATCCCAAGATGAATTTGCTAGAGTTGCTTAAACGCATGTTTTACTTGCTAACTTGTTATCTGCAGGTATTGAGCATCTTAGCAAAAACATGAAATGTTGGACATTTGCTATTGCTCAGGAAGTAGCTGGAGTTGTCACCATGTGTTCAGGGGACAGTGGGGAGTGGACTGGAGGTTGGAAGAGGACCGAGGGGCTGGGAATGCTGGCCTGTTCCTGAGAAAGTGTCCAGCCCCCCAGGCCGCTAGTGACAGCACGGACTCCACCTGGGCTCGGTTAGTGTGACCTCCTGCGGGCCTGGGTTGCTCTCTGGGATGGGACCTAACTTGTCAGTGGCGGGCCTGAGGTGAGGGAGAACCTTCCTGTCATGCTGGGCTGGAAGCTCTGGCCAGTAAGAAGGTGCCTGCTGGAAAACCTCACTTCCTCCCCAGGGACAAATGGGGAAGAGCAAGCTGCCCTCCTCCAGAAGTTTGCCGAGTCTCCTTCTTCCCAGTGGGTGAGGTCCTGCCTCTGCCCAGGGGTAGCACAGCAGGGTGAGCTCCCAGGGCTGCAGGCAGGGGCAGGGAGCGGGGAAGCAGCCTGGGACTGTGCGGATGAATGATCAAGTCTGGGCACAGGGGACGTCTGGCCCTGACATTTCTTGTCAGCACTCACCTCTCCCATGAGCGGGTGAGTGTGGGAGGGAAAGCCCTTCCCTTCTGGGCAGTGGTGCACACTCAGCAGCTTCTCTCTGGGCAGCTGGGTGTTACCGCCCGACGTCACTCACTGGCTCATAATGTCTGCAGTTTGAGCATAAACCCAGCTAGTCCAGAAGGTCAAGACAGGAATTGCAATAAACATCCATGGTATTCCAAGCCAGTGTGCAAGGCAGGCCTGTGTCTCCTGGTAGACAGATGTGTTCTTGTGTGAAGAGCAGCCAGAGATCAGATGACCTCACGCTTGATCTTCAGGAATGTCCTGTAAGGGCCTATGGAGGCTCTTGTGTGTTGGTACTTCTGACCCAAAGAAGAGCTAGAATTTCTTCTCTGATCCTATCACTGCAAAGCCCTTGTCTGTGTGATCTTTCCCCACCACACACACATTAAGATGGGTTAGTCAGTGTAAGGTCCCTCCTTACCTGACAATCACATTCATCTTACTACTTCGGGATTTTCTATAACTGACAACTTGGTGAACATTAAAAGAAATTACAGTTGTCCACAGAAACAGCATCAAATGTATTGTACAGAGAGGAGGTAAATGGGCAAAACTTGATGTAAGGAAGGCCATGAGAGCTAGCCTGGCCACAGCTGCTGGGGTGGAAATACCCTGGGATGCCTGGTTCCCTGTGCTGCGCTGCTTCCAAGGATTCTGTCAGACAGAAGTGTGTTGCTTTTACAATCCCTAAAGAGCCCTTTAACCTGCCCAGACAAAGTGATGTCGATTGCAAATGCACTTGAAGAAAGGATGCCCTTTGCTTTCCTGGTGTGCCTTCCTTTAAGAAACCCTGCGAGGCTGGCTGGTTCCCTGTACGCCTTCATGGAGGTTCCCTGGCATGTCTTTTTAAAATCCAATTATGCTCTCCTTGCGCTTGGTCCTTGCTATTTAAACCTTGCTGCTCAAAAGTGTGGGCTCTTTGAGCTCTCAGAAATGTGAACTCTCCGTTTCCACTGAGATTACTTGAGACCAACTCTGCATTTTAACAAGATCCCCAGCTGGTTCCCTACAAAAGGAAATGGGGAGCTCCTTGCCTCAGTGTATCTGAAATCTGTCTCTTTTTTGAACCTGAGATTTCATGTACCCGGTTTGTTATGGGTATATAAGCTTTCAGAATTATCCCCTCTGAAATCTTGAAAGCCTTGCTTTTTTGTTACTTCCACCTGGACACTTGTAAAACCAATCCCAATTATTGCTTGGACTTCTGAACTTTGAAAGACGACACAGGAAATTTCCTGTGCCCAGGCCTGGCACAGATGTGTCCATGGGACGATGACACAATCGCTTTGCCCGGGGCTGGAAGCTTGACATTGATCACATTTAATCCTCACAGCCACCGTGTGTGGATTCTTCCACAGGCCCCGTGTGGCCTCTGCGTTTGGGCCCCCCAGCTTCCCTGCTACTTGACATTCTTACTTGTAATTTCTAGGGGACCCAGAACCATAGCCCCATGGCCAGACTCCAGCCTGGGAAGCCTGCACAGGGGTTGGCTCTTAGGCCAGGTGGCGGAGGTGGAAGTCAAAAAGATGCCTCTTCCTTGATACCCTGTCGTGTTTCTCCACTTGGGTTCCCCATGGGGAAGGTGTAATGGGTGAAAGGGAGTGTAAGTTTATGAGGTGTGTTTTAAGGTGTCTTTTCTAAGGCAGCAGCTGGCAGCAGACAGCCACCCAGAAGCCCACAGTCTGAGCCTTGACAGGAAAGGTGCATGGTGACCAGCGTATTCTTTTAAAATAACATGAGGATGTTGCTTCTTAGGACATCTGAGTGAGCATGGTACCTTGTGGGGAGTTAGGACTTCAATAAGACGGGCCATGGGTACAGAAGAGCCCCGAGTCTTGGGATTGAATCCTGATGCCACTGTGTGACCCGGAGCAAGTTATTCAGTTTCTGGGTGTTTCCTCATAAGAGCCTCAGTCTGTGTCTTGGGCTCTTTTGAGTGCTAATTGCCCTTAACATCTATCACCCAGAACTGGCCAGGGGGATGTAATGACTGCTGTACACACCTGAGCTTCTCAGATGTAAATGTGTTTAGAGTCACAGGGGACCTCCCTGAAGGCAAGTTCGGGCCCTGCAGGTCTGCAGGGACCTCCATCGCTGTTTCTAAGGAGCTGCCTGGGATGCAGCTGAGCTGCACGTTGAGAACAGGCTCCCAGTGCTGTGCTCCTGTCCTGGGGCTGAGAGAGCCTGGGCTCAGAGATGCTGTCACTGCCCACAGTTACTCAGCACTGGGACCAGGCCCAGGCTCCCTGCACACCCGCTGCTTTGCAGACTCGAGCTCCGAACTCCCTTTCTCTGCACTGCCCTGCTCGGGCGAAACCTGGGCTCGGCTGTGACTGTTGCCTCCGTCTCTACTGAAAAGAAAACTGTGAGCTGACTAGGGGATCGACCCCCAGAGGAAGAGAGGGGATTGAACATGTTTCCCTGACTCTCGCCACCTGGCTTTGTGACTTCAGGCAAGGTCACCACTCTGCTCAGCTGTAATCCACTGACCCTCCGGGGTTCAGAGGTCAGTGAAAGTCTGAGCTCCTCCACAGGAAGCCGACCCATGTTACTGTTGAGTCATTTTTTCAGCAACATGAACTATGGAAGCAAAGCTGCCGTCCCAGTCGGGCCCTGGTCAGGAGCTCACCCAAGGCTCAGGGAGGCTGTGCCCTGCAGGACCCAGGCGGTGGCCCAGGTTCACCCGCTGCCCTCCTGGCAGTCACCAAGTCCGCAATGCTGTGGGTGAGCTTGGAAGGGGAAATAAGTCAGAAGCCTGCTTACTGCTGGCCAGTGCCCAGAGAGGGCAGCAGGCCCAAGTGTGACCTCTGCCCTTCAGGAAGGGCAGGGAGAGCTGCAGCCTGGCTCTGTGCTGTGCCCACGCTGCCCAGGAAGCTCTGCCTGATGGACTTTTTCCCATCGGAAGGAGAGTTGTCAGACAGGGAGAGGGCCAAGGGCAGGTGGCTTTCGAGCGCACTGGGGAGGAAGGCGGGTGAGGCCGGGGGGCAGGATGGGATCAGGGTGCCAGACCAGACATGGCAGCCCTGGATCCCGGGCCTGGGCTGTTGGGGCTGGTAACCCTGGGCTGTCGCCTCACACCCTACCTGTCTTCCCTCTCCCTGTGGGATTAGAGCAGCGGTTCTCAACCTTCTGGCCCTTTAAATACAGTTCCTCATGTTGTGACCCAACCATAAAATTATTTTCGTTGCTACTTTATAACTGTAATGTTGCTACTGTTATGAATCGTCATGTAAATATCTGATATGCAGGATGGTCTTAGGCGACCCCTGTGAAAGGGTCATTCGACCGCCAAAGGGGTCGCGACCCACAGGTTGAGAACCGCTGGATTAGAGGGTTGGGATGGAGGGGCATTGAGGCTCTCGGTCTGGGGCTTGAGCGCCGTCGTCCTGTGTCCTGCTGTGGAGGCTTGTGTGTCTAGCTTGGGGGCGTTTGGATAACTTAGAGGGTTGGGATGGAGGGGCATTGAGGCTCTCCGGGTCTGGGGCTTGAGCGCCGTCGTCCTGTGTCATCCTGTGTCCTGCTGCGGAGGCTTGTGTGTCTAGCTTGGGGGCGTTTGGATAACCTGACCTTAGAATCAGATGCAGACATGGTATGGTGTTTGTTCCATGTAGCTCTGGTCACAGGACATGGCACGAATGAGTGATGAATGGGTTTCTCTCCGTGTGAGGGAGGCCTTTAAAAACCACCTTTGGCGGAGCTCCATCTGGCAGCGAAGGTGTCACAACTGGACCGGCAACTTTAGAAGCCATCCAGGCTGGACGCACTGCCCTGGGAGGGGTCAGTCCTCGCCACCCCCCATTCCCTCCACCTCTCCACCCCCCGCATCCCAGAAGTGATCTGTAGGTGTCGCCTCTGTTGCAGGTTGTAGACATAGATTTCAGCCCCTACGGACAGGGAGGGGCAGGAATCAAGGTCACAGAGGGGCAGAGGGTGACTTGGGGCTCTGTTGGCCGTCAGGGATGCTGTGGAGGAAATCCTGGTATTGGAACTTTATGTCTTGTGTCATCCACTCAACACACATTGAACACAGCGACCATCAGGTATGCGGTGCCACTGTGCTGGTCCTCGGGACGAGCAGCGTGGCCCATCTGTTGGGCGATTTTCTTAAACAGGCCGTTTATTCCCGGGAGGGCTTGGCTGAAGCCCCCACCAGGCCTGGGACACTGCCCCCGGCGGGGGGCGGGGGTGGGGGCTGGCTCAGTGCCTTGACACAGTATCTTTATCTAACACGGTATCTAAGGGGGATTAAGTGGATTCATGGATGTAACAGCCCTCAGGTAGCACACCTCATCACCCTCACCTAGAGCACAGAGAGGTTAAGTGCCTTGCCCAGGGTCCCTCAGCCCACACTGGGACCTGGGCCCAGCCCCAGGCATCTGGCACCGGAGTCTGTGCCCTTCCTTCCCCACTCCACTCCCTGGGCTGTGGCCTGAGTCAGGCTCAGAAATGCTTGTTAAACTGGCTCTGGCTGACCCTCCTCGCCCTGGGCTCCCTAAGTGTGGTTTCTGCCTTTCAGTCATTCAGGAAGGACCCTGTGTGTGAGGGCCCAGAGGACATTCCAGGGTGGACGGAGGCCTCGGTGACTAGGAAATCTGCCCAGCGCCTGCCTGCTCCCCCTCCCCCCACACCTACCTCCCGACGCCTGGCTGCTGCCTTAAGCACCTGGGGCTCCCATGCCTCTCGCTGTGCTTCCTGGTGGAGGGGGTCAGGGCCTGGCACCGCAGGAGCCGTTTGTGGCTCTGGCTGTCACTTACTTCGTGACGGTTCTCATCTATGAAATGGGAATAACAATACTTCCTTCCTGTGAGTTTCCTTGGTTTGAACCCTCCCTGTCTTCTCAGCTCCACCCTCTCCCCTACAGCCCAGGGGTCTGCAGGCTGCGCCCACCCTGGGCCCAGTGTGGCCAGGGGCTGTGGAAATACAATCTGCTGTTCATTCCTGCATTGTCTCTGGCTGCCCTTGTGCTCCAAGGACAGCACTGAGAGTTGCGGCTGAGACCACATGGGTGAGAAGTTTAACACTGTTCATTCTCCCGCTCCTGACGGACAAGTGTGTGACCCCTGTCCTAGTCCAGTGCTCTCTGCCCTGGAGGTGGGTGCTGGGCCCTTCCAGCCACCCTCCCTGTCCTGGCCTTCTGGATGCGCCCGGCTTCTGTTTGGACCCACCAACACCTTCTCCCCCAGCTGAAACCCACATCTGCTTCGTGTTAAATTCCTTGTATTTCATGGGAGGCAGCCATGGCCACCACTGCAGCTCCCCTGCTCCCTTGGGGATTATACCCATTTCAGAGCTGTGGAGACTGAGGCTTGTTACCAAACTTCCCCAAGACCTGGTACCTGGAATCGAGAGCTAGACTTTGAAGCTGGTTTCTCTGGCTTCTAAGCGGGTTTTGTCTAGACCCCGTAGTGTGCTCTCGCTGGCTCCTGTGATGGAGGAATCTGAGCTGGTTGGTGACCTGAGTATATATTTACGCGACAAGATTTGGCCAGCTTTACAAGTCAGGGCTTTTTCTTTCCTCCCATTCTCCCTTGTGGGGCTGTCACTAGAGGAAGAGTGGTGAAAACCAGGCACTTTTATGAGAATCTGTTACTTCACAGAGTTTTGTGAATTTCCCCATTACCCATGTTCCACCTAAAAAATATCTGACCCATTCAAGTTTCATCCGACAGGCAATTTTAAAACTGAACTTTTCACAGACACTGTGGGGTTCAAAGAGACTGCGTGTAGGAATCATAAAATCATTAGCCCTTACTCTTCCGTAAAACTGTGTAATGTTGTAGTTTTATTTTTGTTTGTACGTTCTTGGAGGCTTTCAAAAACCAATCAGTCGGTTTCCTGCCCCCCCCCCCTTTGTTTGTCTTAGCATTTTGGATAGCTGCACACTAGTTTATATTTAACAGGGTTATCATTAATGTGGTCTGGGGTTTATTGCTGCATTCAGTCAGAAAGACAAAAGCTTCTAAAACGGAACATGCAAGTGCTAGGAGTTGAGGACTTGGAATGTTATAATAATGTGTGTGTATGAAGGGCCCTGTCTTGTCCCAGCTTCAGAGGTGTACTTAACTCTAAGGTAAATGTCGTGATAAATAGATGACAGACCGTTCAAGGAGAGAATAATCAAATACTCAAGAATGCCAAAGATTTCTATGTGCCTTGCACATCAAGTTTCATTTTAAAGCATTTTATTCACGGACCCACTGATACATAAAGCAAACTGTCTGCTTTGATCATCTTAGGAGGGAGGGGAATGGGAGGGGCTGGAGGAGAGGTGAAGCCTGTCGTTTTTTGGGAACAAGTAACAACAGAGCCTGGCATGTTCGGGGATAAGTGGCTGATCCGATGGTGAAAGGTAGTCTTGATGAAGCGTTACATTTTATTGGTTTGAATAAAGTTTGCTTTGGGAGAGAGAACAGTGAAGAAGGAAGATGACATTACAAATGTCCGAGGTAATTGTGTGGGCAATTGAGGCTCCAATTCATCCATCACAAAAACATCTGATCATATCAGTTCTATACACTTGTTTGGGGCTTTATAAAAATTTGCAAAATGCTTGCATATATATCATTTCATCAAGTCCTTTCAAGAAAGCAACGTGGTAGCTGTTTTATAGATTAGAGAGTGGAGACCATGAAGAACTGAGTGACTCATCCGTGGTTAAGTCTCCACATGTGGCCCAGCTGGGATTTCGAAACCTACATTTTCTAACAGTAATTGGAGAGGTTGTTTGTCTCTTTAAATTAAAATTGTATTGAGATAACATCAGTTAATATATAAATTTCAGGTGTACAATGTTGCAGTTTGATATCTGGATGCTCTGTTGCATGTTCACCACCCAAAAGTCTGGTTTCCATCCGTGACTGTATATTGGACCCCTTTACCTATTTCACCCTCCCCATCCCCCCTTACCCTCTGGTAACCTCAGTTCTGTTGTGTATCTATGAGTTTTTTGTTTTGTTAGTTCATTTGTTACTTTAAGTTGAGAGTTTAAAAACAAACAAAAAACTACCGTAGCAGTATCACTTAAGAGAAACAAAGAACTCTGTTAGGTGCTGTAAAATTTTTTTCTCCATCTGGTCCAAATCTTCCACTTGTATATGAACCTCAAGAGAACAATGCTGGGCCCACATCCATTGCAGACGGTGGGCTAAGTCAGTCAAGGTCAGTATTTTAAAATACAAAGAAATAGTGTCCTATAGTTTTGGCTAGCCAGCCTTCTCATCAGGCCGGATGCTGATTTCCACATGATAACCCTGGGCCGGCCAGCAGAACCCTGGGTTGGGGCCTGAGATGTGGAAAATTACCCCAGTAATGACCTTTCTCCACATAATAGTTTTGGTGTCGGGTCCTCCTTCCCTGCACCCTGCGGCTTGGCCTCCTCCTCAGGAAGTTGAGTGAACAGATTCAGGAGTAGAAGGACCAGCGTGGGAGTCAGCTTCTGCCCCTAAGTGGTACCTTTTGGGCAACTCACTTAATCCCTCTGAGCCCCAGCATCCTCGTCTGTAAAATGGAAATAATAATCCCTGCCTTCGGGGGCATCGCATGCCGTGCCAGCAGAGGTTTGGGCCATGGGGGTTGGTCAGTAGCACTGTAGCTGCTAATTCTGTTCACAGTTGCCTTGTGCCCTACACTGTCTGTCTGTCAAGAAGCAGTTGAGCCCTGGCCAGATGGCTCCGTAGGAGTGTGGTCCCAAACACCAAGACGTTATGGGTTCAGTTGATTCCTGTGCAGGGCACATACCTGGGTTGCAGGTCGATCCCTAGTCAGGGCACATATGAGAGGCACCTGATCAATGATGTTTCTCTCTTTCTCCCTTCCTCTCTCTCTTAAAAAAAAAAAAAGTATATACTATTAAAAAAAAAAAGCAGTTGAGAAACTTGACAAGGTCGCTGGGGTCATGGGAGGGAGCTGTTTGCTTTGGAGGAGCTGTGCTGCAGTGGAGAGATAATGGGCTGCATTGTGTTAATTTTCAGTAAAGTACAAAAGGATCAGAGAAGCCAAGGAAGACAATGCCCCCTCCGTTAGGCAGTGTGTTTCGGCCCTAGAAACACGGAGTCTTAACAATTTCCGTTGCCAAAATAAAGGCCTTAGGGACAGGGAGGGAGGACAAGGCGCATTCACACATTCAGGGGTGACCCTTCGAGCAGAACGGGAGGTGATGAGTGACAGCGCATCCAGCCCACGCCGGACCCAGGATGCTGCCTGTGTGGGATCCCTGCAGCCCTCATGGCCGCACATGTGGGCTGTGTCCCCACGGACAATTCTGGAAGATGCACCTTGGCTCACTCCCTTTGCAGAAGCCACGGCCCTCGCCCTGTGGTCCTTGTGCTGCCTGCTTAGCCTCCTGCTCTAAGCAGGGCCCCCTGATGTGAGGCTCCTGGGGCCCCGGGGCCCATGCGACTCGGCCTCACCTTTCCCTCGCTTCCCCTCACTGTCCACAGGTCTCTCTGCACCTGACCCCACCTCTCTGAGCCCTGGAGAGACCGAGTTCGACTGTCCAGGACCCCAGCGGAGCCAGCCCACCTGGCATCAGCCAGCCCACACCCTTCTGTGTGCCAGGTTCACACATCTCTGTGCAGCAGCCACGTGGTTGGGTTGTTCCAACATCATGGGGGCCAGCGCCCAACTCCCAGAAGAGAAGGAGAATTACAGCCCAGGCAGCTGGGCCTGGGCGGCAGGGGCAGTCAGGATCCTGTGCCAACCATGGGAGCGGGCGGCCACCTGGACCCAGCCCTTGAGCTGGGTCTTCGGGGTGAACAAGGGCTGGGAGGACTGGCCAGACTGCAGAGTGGCCTGGGCCGACTTCCAGTGGGAAAGAGAAGGGAGCCCTGGAGGGAGCAGATGGAGGGCCATGTGCCTGCAGCTCAGAGGGAGGAGGGGAGAAGGGAAATAGGGCCACCTGAGGATTTTGATCTGCGTCCTCAGCGTGGTGGGGCCCCCAAGGGAATCAGCTGGACGGAGTCAGAATGAGGCTTGTTTTGAAAGGTGTGCGCCACTGCGGTGGGAGAACAGGTGCACAACGAAGCCAGAGTCCACTGCCACGGTCCTGGCAGGAGGCGGCCGCCCTCGGAAGAGGGG
>NW_005367588.1:75771-99424 GCF_000412655.1 Myotis brandtii
AGGTCCAGGAGGCAGTGGAGGGACTTGGAGATGGACTGGCCGTGGAGGATGGGAGACGCAGTCAAGGGAGACGCCTTCGGTGTGTGGCCTGGTTGGACGGCGGTGCCATCTCTGTGGCCGGAGGAGTCTGGGGCGCAGGCCGATGCCGTGCATTTCAGAGCCCCGCCCAGGGGAGAGCTGTGGAACCGGAGGTGGCCCTGCTTCCTTTCATTTCTTTATTGTTCTTTTCCCCAACTTGTGCCTTGACTCTCCAGAGCTCCAGGTGGCGGAGCTGCGGCTTATAGATGACATGCTGATGAGGATGTGTGTGGGGACATTTTCCTCTTTCTTCCAACGTGGGTGCCGTTCATACTTAATGAGATCATCTCAAGTTTTATGCTCATTTCCAACTTTTTGGGCCTAAAAATTCTAATAATACCTATTAAGGTAAATGTTGACCATATCCGTTTCATATAACCCAAATCAGATTTCACTCATTTATTTTCAGTTAAAGACACATCATTTACTTTTATTAAAGAAAAAAACACCTTCAGTGAGATCACGAGACTTTTCCAACAGTCCCCAGTTCAGCGTGCACGTGTCTGCGGAAGCCTGAGTGACTGAACGTGGAGAGTAGAGGTTTGTTCCTGAAGAGAAGCAAAAGCCTTTGCCAAGTGCACGGCTTCCGTGACTGATCAGGTACCCAGAGTCGCATGGGTCCCCACTTCCGCATAAGGCCGGGTGCAGTCTCAATAGTCCAGCAGCAATCGCATCTCTTTCTGGTTTTCTTGGTGGTTTTGTGTAATCCTCCCCCCTTTCTCCTTGGGGATGTGTCTCAGATGCCCAGCCCCTCCGGATGCCGGAACCGTGATGAGTACTGAGTCCTGTTTTCACTATGTTTCTTCCTACACGGGAATCCTAGGATACAGTTTAACGTATGAGGTGAGCACAGTAAGAGAGGAACAGCAATAACTAGTAAGAGGTTCTGTGACGTGGTCCCCGGCCTTCCCGCTGTAGTTTGACATTCTGTTCGATGCTGCTCTGCCTCTGTATCTATTTTTGTTCATCAGTTTATAATGGTCTTTATTATCCATAAATGAGTGAGATCATTTGGTATTTTTCTTTCATTGACTGGCTTATTTCACTAAGCATAATGCTCTCCAATTCCATCCATGCTGTTGCAAATGGTAAGAATTCCTTCTTTTTAAAAGCAGCATAGTATTCCATCATGTAGATGTACCACAGTTTTCTAATCCATTCATCTGCTGATAGGCACTTAGGCTGTTTCCAAAGGAAACTAAAGAGAAAATAAACAAATGGGACTACATCAAAATAAAAAGCTTCTGCACAGCAATAGAAACCATCACCAAAACAACAAGAAAGCCCACTGCATGGGAGAACATATTTGCCAATGTTGTCACCGATAAGGGTTTAATCTCCAACATTTACAGGGAACTCATACAACTTAACAAAAGGAAGATAAACAATCCAATCAAAAAATGGGCAAAGGACCTAAATAGACACTTTTCAAAAGAAGACATAAGAAAGGCCAAGAGACATATGAAAACATGCTCAAAGTCACAAATCATCTAAGAGATGCAAATCAAAACGACAATCCGGTATCATCTCACACCTGTCAGACTGGCTATCATCAACAAATCAACAAACGACAAGTGCTGGAGAGGATGTGGAGAAAAAGGAACCCTCGTGCACTGCTGGTGGGAATGCAGACTGGTGCAGCCACTATGGAAGACAGTATGGAGTTTCCTCAAGAAACTAAAAATGGAACTCCCATTTGACCCTGTGATCCCACTTCTAGGAATATATCCCAAGAAACCAGAAACACCAATCAGAAAGGATATATGCATCCCTATGTTCATAGCAGCACAATTCACCATAACTAAGATTTGGAAACAGCTTAGCTCTTTATTATATAGGATATTTACACAGGAGTTCAAATTTGATTTTATATTGTCACAAATTAATCCCAGATGCCTGCATTTCAGACAGACTTCAGGCTGATCCGAGAGTGTGAGTTGGAAAACAAATCACTTTGCTGTTTGGAATGCTGATTGATGTTTTAGGATTTCCTTTTTGTTTTCATGAGGGTAAATAATGCATAGTACAGGCCTTGCAAACAGGAACTTCATAAATGGCAATTAACAGAAGATGCCCGAGGGAGGAAGTCTCTATAGTTTCTTTTTATGACCCTGGCAAAGGGATTGGGTGACACTTTATTAGCCTTGGGTCTCCTGTGAGCAGGGGGAGGAGTTGGGCCTGTGTAGCCATGTCCCGAGCTGGTCACTGGTCCCCAGTTTCCTTCCCCTAAGGAAGGAGGAGAAACACAAGAGCAGCTCTGTCTGGGGAGTGGCCTCCTGGGTCTCCAGGTGGCAGGACCCCAGGCTTGAGGGCAACGGGGGGTTGCCCATTTCCCACTATGGCTTAAAAAAGTGGCTTTTGATTGTGAGTCTGCGGTTTGGTCTCAACAGTGTTCCCTTAGCCCATGGGCCACGTTTTTGCTGGCACCTGAATAACTCGTAAAGTGAGCTTGAACAGCCCGACACCTCTGGGTGCCCCCTGCGTGCTTTCTAGTAGGGGCTGCTGTGTGGGAACACCTGCCGAGTCTCCCCTTGAGCGTCTGGAGCGTCACCCGGGTAACCGGGCGAGCCGCGTCAGTTCTGGCTCTGCACCCTCGAGTTCTCACTAAATTGAAAGCGACACTCACTCTGCTAGGCTTTGGTGAGCATCACTCGGAGGGAAAAGAGGAATCAGAGCTGGGTGGTCTGAGGGAGAGGAGTGCAGTGAGGCTGCTCCCAGGCCTGTCCTGGCATTTCCCACAGGAGCCAGGCATCAGCGTTCAGCTGCCCGAGAAGGGATCTCAGAGGCCCACAAAGGCGAGGCTGCCGTGCACTGAGCCCCAGGCGTGGACGGGTACATGGGGACCTCGCCACAGGCCTTCAGCGTTGGACGGAGACGCGGAGAGCCCAGGCGGTGTGTGCAGGCTTCTCCGTTTCCTCCCTAGAGCCTGGTGGCTGCACTTCACCCCCTTCACTGCCTTTACCGCAGGCAGGGAATTGTGTTCCAAGTGCCCAGCTTGTGTAGCGATCCTCAGTCGCAGAGTTATATTCTGTAATGTTGCCGTGGACCCGCCGTAGCTGCTGACACCGAATACGGAACCATGGCTCCAAGCGGAAATTCGGGGTTCAGCTTGCAAGCCTCCGGTCTCCTTTTCATCGTCCAGTCGATTCACCTGCTCTCTGTGTGTTCCTGTGTAAAGATGCCTGACTTCACACGTGTGGTTAGTTCACTGGCATTGCGCTCCCAGCGGCAGTAACGCAGCCTGCAGGCCCCTCTCACGCAGTGTTCTCCGTGGCCATGTGGCCCTCACCTCAGTGCTTCGCCCGCGCCCGCCATTTGAACAGCCTCTTAGGCGTTTCTCTGCTCTGCAGTGCATGTGTCCACGGATGGCCAACAAGCATCCTGAAGATTGACTTTGGAGCTGCAAATACATGTAAACAAGTAGGAGAATTCGCAGCCACGAAATCTTCATAGAATGAGAACCCAGTGTGCAGGTCCCCCGCCTCAGGGTTTCGCCTTCCTCCGTCTCAGTTACCCACAGCCCACTTCGGTCCCAAAATATGAAATGGAAAATGCCAGAAATAACTCATACAGATAAAATTGCACGCCGAGCTGAGTAGCACGCTGAAATCTCGCATCATCCCGCGAGGGATATGAATCCTCCCTTTGTCCAGCGCATCCGCACGGGAGACATTCCCAGCCCCTGCGATGAGTAGCCCTCATCCCGGTCATCAGGTCGACGTGGCTGTATCCCAGGCCTGTGCTCAAGTCCCCTATTTCCCCTAAGGGTGTCCCCACAGCGCAAGCGTGTGATGCTAGCTGTTGACTGAGGAGATTATGAGTGTACAGGAAAATCATCGCGTATGTGAGGTTTGGTACTACCCTCGGTCTCTGGCATCCACTGGGGGTCTTGGACTGAGTCCCCGCGGACGAGGGAGGACGGCTGTACTTCACGCAGGTGTTCCTCACGCGTGTGCCGTGCGCTGGAGCTTCCCAGGACTGGGCCGTTGTTTTGTTTGGCAGAGGCTGCCCATTGGTTCCCATTGTATTCCTGAGCGCACCTTTGGGGAGGGCTGGCTTTCTTGAGGAGGAAACGAGAACAGAGCTGGTGTCACTCGGGTCCCAGCGGGAAGTGAGCGTGACCTTCTGGCACCGAATGCCCTGTTCTTCCCACCAAGCTGGGCCGGCGGGCGTCGGCACACAATAAGCCGGGTGCTTCCGACAGTAGGATCCGAAGGCTGACATCATATGCTAACACTGCTTAAAAGTCACCTGTCGCATCGTTCATTTACGATTCACTCACACGAGGGCAGCATGGCCATGTGCCCGAGCCACTCCCTGCCTGTGGGGCTGGGGGCAACTTAGAACACCTGACTCCTGGCTTACTTCTTTGTAAATAAAGACGGTGAGCACCCGGTGTGTGGGGTTGGTGAGAACCAGGTGAGTTGATGCGTGTTTAGTGCTGAGGTCTGCGCCTGGCACAGGCTGTGTGTGAGCCATGTGCCTCTCCGGGTGATGGCTCCTCAGGGAGCGCGGGCCCCGCCGATCAGTGCTGGCTCTGACAGTAAGGGACCGGTGAGGGGGGTGGCAGTCGCACAGCTCGGAGCCGAGAGGAGAGTTGGCAGCTTTCCAGTCCTTCCGGTCCGTTTGGGTCACAGAGCTGAGACGTGGAAAATCTGTTTAGAGCTTTATTCGTCCAGCTTGACAGTCAGCGGCCAGCACGTGAAACTGACGTTGCCAAGTCTGTCATTTTAGATGAGCGGACAGCTAATCAATGAGCAAATATTAGTGGTCACCTGCTGGGTGCCGGGCCGCCCGCCGGTTTAATAGTTCAGCCTGTGAATATTCAAGTGGTGGGAGAGCAGAACGCCAGCGGCGGACGTTGCAAAGCAGAGTGTCATTAAGGCCTGAAAAGAGCAAATTTGTGTGTCGCCCCAAAACCTCTGTCTCTACAGCTGCTAAAGTGTATTTAAAGCTGCCAGGATGTCCTTCCCTCCCTTCTGCTCAGCATCTGGCGGAGATGTTAGCAGAAAGCGGCTGCATGCCCCCAAGGGTGGGAGAGCACATCGTGTGGAGGGTCCCCACCTGAAGTCACCCCCAGACCTCAGCCCTGTGCCCTCTTACCAGACCTCAGCAGCCAGTCCATCTGCTTGGCACTGCCCTCATGTCACCAGCAGGAGGTAGCTCACGGGAGGCGGACTTGCTGCCACATCCGTACAATCACAAGGTGGCAGTCACTTGGAAACCGATTCTTTATCTTCTCTCTGGAGGCCTCGCTCTGGGCAGTTAGTTACTTTCTCCGTGTCTTCGTTCCACAGACCCGGGCTCACAGTTGAGTGGCACAAAATTAAACTTTTTGTGGGATTAGCTGGGAGCAAGGACATAAGGCAGCAGTGAGAGCAACGTAGGACATTCTCTGTGCTTTCTAGAAACGGAGTCTGGAACATTCCAGCCCGTGTGTGTGTGTGTGTGTGTGTGTGTGTGTGTGTGTTCGTTCACTGTTATTTGCTTGCAAAGAAATTGCAGCCCTAAATTCACATTTGTTCTGTTATCTAATATTAAGCTTTGCTTTGCCTACCCTGATTGTGTTCATAAATACAAGCTTGATGGAGTTTCTTGTTAGGAAACTTCTATTTCCTTACGGGGAGACGGGTGCCTTTCCTATAAGCAAGTGTTTGGTGACGCGTGTTAAGTAGACAGTTTATCGAAGATGTCTGCTGTGCACACTTTTGTTTAGTGAACAAGTGATTCCTCTGTGTCTGTGTTTGCGGAGCCCAAGGCGACCGTGGGAGACTCGCTGTTAATAGATGCCAGTCGGTGATCATGGCTGTGTGCGCTCAGAAAAGACCTGTTG
The DNA here is from genome assembly GCF_000412655.1 of Myotis brandtii. Taxonomy (NCBI): domain Eukaryota; kingdom Metazoa; phylum Chordata; class Mammalia; order Chiroptera; family Vespertilionidae; genus Myotis; species Myotis brandtii. The sequence goes on from NW_005367588.1 coordinate 81,683, forward strand.
AGTTTAAGAAGACGATTGAGCACATGCACAGACAGAGGTGCTGCCAGTCTGCTTGGACTTCGTCTGCGTTACAGAGGCTCTTCATGTTCCTCTCAAAAGAATTTAGGATTTTCAAAATTTCGTCTAAAGATAACAGCCTAGGTAGTTAGAAGACAAAGGTTTGAATTATTTTTCACTCATTGTCCAGTTCTGCAGTTACAACACCCTCCCCTGGTGCTGGGACCCTCCGCGTCTCTGGAGAATTGCAAGGTCATTCTTGTCTGTGGCAGCTCGGAAATTGCCCAAATAAGATAACTCCTCTCAAGTGAGAACTTGCAAAAACATGTTGATTTTCAGGTAACTGTGTTGATAGCGGATGGATGACCAGAGCCCCGGGTGGGGAGATGGGGAGGAGGTAACCCAGGTCAGCCTCCAGCGCCCAGGTCAGCCTCCAGCTCCCAGGTCAGCCTCCAGCTTGCTGCTGGGAGCCCCCTGCCCAGTGCAGTGCCAAGCAGGGGCATGCAGGCACCAGGGGGCTGCGCCCTGTGGCCCTGTGCTGCCTGCTGGCCTCCAGCCGGCCCTCCTGGGGGTACGAGGCACCTCTGTCTCTGCAGTCATTACAGCAGAAGGCCCCTGGGGGAGGGGCCCTGGGCTTGCCTCCCAGAGGTTCCCAGAGGCACTTCGTAGGCGCTGTGCACCCGAGGACGCCCCATCCAAATACAAACTGACGCGGGGACTGTGATAAAATCTTTCTTTGAAAAACACACCATTCCTTTATCTGTCATGTCTCACCTTCAGCCTTTCTCCTGAAATACTGTAGTCTTTTGTGTGGGCTGTGCATTCAAGGGAAGGTGCTTTTCTGTTGTATATTTTCTTAAACTTTTTTAATGTATTGATTTTAGAGAGAGAGAAACAGCGAATTGTTGTTCCACTTACGCATTCATGGGGTGATTCTTACCTGTGTCCTGACGGGGATTGAACCCTCACCTTGGTGTTTTGGGACGATGCTGCTCTCACCAGCTGAGCTGCCTGGCCAGGACCCTGTTGTAGTTTTTAAGGCCTCTGGGCTCCATGGCCAGTTGCAGAAGCAGGAATGCTATTCTTTTCCTGGTTAGGTTTAAGTAACAGGCGAAGCGAGAGGCGTGATGTCCCGGGAGCGGGTTTCTGGAGACTAGGAATTTCGCCGTGCACCTGTCAGCAAGCAGCATGGAGTGCACACGACCACACAGGCTTTTACATCACATCTGAGCCGTTCTCACCTGTACGGTGCAGTGGTGCTGCTCTGCATTTTTCATGACTGACACTCCGTAGCCATCGACAACTCCTCACTACCCCCCCACCCCCCAGCCCTAGGAACCGCCACCCACTTCCTGTCTGGATTTGACGGCTCTGGGTGCCCCGTATATGTGGAACCCCAGTATTTGTTTGTAACTGGCTTGTTTCACTTTGCATCGGGTTCTTAAGGTCCATCCATGTAGCTTGTCAGAACCTCCTTCCTTTCTGAGGCTGCACGGCTCCATGGCACGCACACAGCACGTGTCGTTCATCCGTCCCCCGTTGGTGGGCATTTGGGTGGTTCCGCCTCTGGCTGCTGTGGATGCTGCTGCTGTGAGGGCGGGTGTGCCTGGTACCAGCTTCTCCCTGCCTCCATCTGGAAGCAGCCTCGTGCGGGCGGCTTTCCCGGGAAAGGCAAGGTTGTTTGAATGCACCGATTCCTCATCAGAATTGATGCCTAAAACTCACATTTCAGGGAAATGAGTGATTTCCTGTCTTTTGGAAAGAAGCAATTCTAGGAATATTTTGAAATGTGTACAAGCAACTAAGAAATTACTTAATCATAATGGGCTGTCTTATCAACCTTTTATTCTTTTTTTTTCCTTTTTGCCTTCCTCCCTATTTTCTTCAATTAATGGTGCCAGTTGATTCTCAAATACTACCTAGAATACCATCTCTACATACAGGGGTGGGCAAAAGTAGGTTCACAGTGTGAGTATGAGAGACAGCTTATTCTTGTATTACCTATTTATTAATTATTATTTATTATGAACAATTGTAAACCTAATTTTGCCCATCAATGTATATACACATACATATTTATATCTGCATATAATACAAACGTCATTTTTTTTAAACTCCATTTTTTTTCTTTTTGGTAACAAAAAGGAATGCCTGTGTGAAACATTTAGAAAAAACACAAATTCCCTCACGCCTACCCTGCCACCCAGGTGTCCAGTAGCGTGTGGGGCAGGCACGGGGGGGTGGGGGCGATTGTGTCAAGTGTTTGTGTACATATTCTCTCTTGTTTCAATACGAGGGACCAGCTGCATGTGTCATTCTGGAAGGTTCCCTTTTTCATTAAGTCGTGCGTCCTGGCACTGCATCGTGCCCTGTGACTGTCGGTGGCTGGTCCCGCAGCGACCGCGCTGCCCAGGAGGAGCCCGCAGGTTCTGCACCCTCAGGCCCAAGTCGGGTGGCTCCTCCCGCATCAGGAGGAGCAGCTCCGAGCTCCACATGCCGGCCTGACCGGGACGGGGCTGGAACAGAGACCAGATCACTCCCTGCCTGGTGCTCCTTCATGCGGTAAAACTGCTCTCAAGATCACTATCAGCGGAAATTGTTTTCCCTGATCTCCTGGGAGTGTGCTTTCATAATTTTATGTTTGCTTAATGGTTATTTCAATTCCATGTGTTTTTCTTTCTCTCTCTCAAAAAAAAAAAAAAAGAAAGAAAGAAAGAAAGGAAACTGTCCAGGCTTCTTGCGAGGACTTCCTGAATCTCTCCTCGCCCAGAGCTGGAGATCTTTGAGGCCACAAAGCTCACAGAGCCCTGGACCCACCCTCGGAGAGTCCAGGCTTCCAGGGGCCCAGCTGTAGCCAGTTTCTTCAAAGGCTGGTTAGAGACACAGGGTCTGTTTTATTTACCAGATGCCTCCTTTTTCGCGTTTTATTACCTTGTTCAAAATATGCTGTAAAGTTGCACAGATGCCCCCCTGCTGGAATCATTGGTTAGATCTGTCCGCTGTCATCGGTGTATGGTAATTGTTTTGAGGGTTTGGGGTGCTGATTATTTTGGTTTGTTCAGTCATTCAGCAGGTATTCACTGTGCACCTAATATGAGGTGTAGCCCTGGATGCAGGGAGCCCTGAGTCACGTAGGAGAGCCAGACAAGAACATGCAGGATAGTGCAGGGCTGCGGTGGCAGAGCTCTGCTCAGGATGCCATGGGAGCAAGGAGGGACCCTATGTACAGAGAGGGTGCAAGGGAGGACGGGAGAGGCCACCCCCAGCAGGGCCCCTGCAGCCCAAGGTGTGCTCTGGGGGAGCTCAGCAGGTAGCTTTGCCTCATTGGAGGGACGGGTGTGTGGGGCGTGGAAGGAGACCAGACGTGCAAGGGCTTGTGCCCTTGGTCCGTTCCCACCCTTAGGAACAACAGGCAGGTTCCGTGAGCACTGAGAGCCGAGCTGGCAGGTCCTGGGGTGATGCCCGCTATTGGGGCAGGACGGAGCCAGGCAGTTCCTGGGCATCTGGTGACTGAGGCCAGTTTCCTTCCAGAGTTTAACCAGCCCGTGTGGAGCTTCAGCTCTTTGCCTCCCTGTGCTCATTGCAGCAGGAAGGTGGGAGCAGCCCCGGTGTCGTCAGTGGGTGAATGTTTGCACACGGTTGGTATAGGCTACAGTTCAACCTTAAAGGAAAGAAAGGACTCTTCCCCCCTCCCCACGTGGGAGTCTGTACTTCTTCAGTAAATTTCCACCTTTGCTATCCTATATAATAAAGAGGGAATATGCAGATTGACTGTCACTCTGCCACAAAGATGGCTGCACCCACAGCGAAGGCCGAGTTCCTGTAACGAGCCTTAACAAGCAATCAGCAGGGACCTGAGGCTGCATCCCTCCCCCACCCGGCAGGATTGACGGGGGACCTCAAGGTGCACCCCCTGCCCCAGTGCTGGGCCAGGGGACCTCAGGCTGCTCCCCTTGCCCCGGGCTGGGGGACCTCAGGCCACACCCCCTGCCCAGAGGAGCTTGACGGGGGACCTGAGGCGAGGCTGAACCCCCCTCCCGGTGGGGCTTGATAGGGGACCTGAGACTGTGCCCTCCGCCTGGCGGGGCTTGACGGGGGACTTCAAGGTGCACCCCCTGACCAGTGGGGCTTGACAGGGGATCTCAGGCCACATCCCCCACCCAGCGGGGCTTGACAGGGGACCTGAGGCTGCGTCCCCCTCCCGGCAGGGCTTGACAAGGGTGGGACCGGTCGGGTCTGTATCTAGCCCAATGGGGAGGGGCCGGCCGGTCTGGGTCTCGCGTGATTTTGAGGTGCACGTGGGTGGGTGGGGACTTGACTCTGGGCCCCATGGTGCGCCCCAGAATCTGACAGGAAGATTTTTATATACATTTTACTAATTTTCTTTCATCTCTGACACTTCCATTGTAGAGAAAGGGCAAATAGCAATATTAAAATATTTCCTCTAATCTCCTTTTAATGTGCATGAATTTCGTGCACCGGGCCACTAGTATCATAAATTAAAAAAGGAAGGAAATTCTGACACGTGCGTAGAATGGATGAACCTTGAGGACGTCATGCACAGTGAAGTGAACCAGTCACAAAAGGGCAAATGCTCTGCGACTCTGCTTATAAGAGAGTTACCTACGCGGTCACATTTATAGAACTTTATGCACAGGAGAGGGGTGGTTGCCAAGGGGGAGGGGCGACAGTTTCAGTTAGGAGTGATGAAGAATTTCACAGATGGATGGCAGTGCTGATCGCACAACAGGGTAAATGTACTAATGCCACTAAATTGTACACATAAACATGGTGAGAATGGTAGCGTTAGGTTATGTGTCTGTTTTACCACAGTCTAAACATTATTTTTAATGGAAAAAAAAGAAAAAGATGTGGCCCCGAGCAAAGCTGTGCCCCAGCCAAAGGCTGACTGCTGAGCCATCAGGAGATGCCCCCCTCCACCTCCCTCGGCTGAGGCCTCCCCCGTCCTGAGGAGAAAAAGGGGTCTGTGCACCTGCCCATCTCACCAGAGGGTCGCCCACAGGACCAGGATGCATGCTCTGCACAGGCTCCAGCCGCCTGGAGACCTGATCCGACGATGGAACTCGGGACTCTTGTGTGGTCAGACAGTTTCCCAAGAAGCCGCCTGGCCTGCCAGGAAAGCAGTCATTTCTCATGTCAGTGGGCCTGCAAGTTCCAAGCGCGGCCCAATCCAAGGTTCCAAAGTTAACTTTATTTTTAGACCCGTCATTGCTCCCTCCTTGGGTAAAACTTACTTATTTCTTTGGCAAAATAACTTTCATTTGAAAATAAACTTTGAAGTGGTTTGAAGCTAAAACAGCTTCCCTTCCAACACGGCAGGAACAGAAAGCGCTTCAGTTCCTTTGAAACAGACTTCAGGAGAGCTGGTCTGAATTTGAAAGGACGGGAGAGGTGTCCTGTGGCTCAGAGAACTGCGTGAGGGGGTTGGCGTGGCTGTGACCTGCAGGGGCTCTCCTGCGATGCCTTTGAAATCCCCTTGGCTTCTCCCCTAATTGGAGCCGCCACCATGTGGGAGCCTGGGGCAGCCTGGGGCGGAGGCTGTGCCTGGGCTTGGCGGTGGCCCCGTGGGGCTGCCAGCGCTGTGGGAGGAGAGGTCACTGAGCAGCCTCCCTACCTGCCTAAGAGACACGGGTTAGCTCTACCCAGGTGCACGTGTGGGGAGGAGAAATGATTTTTATTCGGCCTTTCTAAGCTCTTCCAGCTGGTTTAATGCTCAAATTTCCATGAACAGGAGAAAATGACTAAGTGTATCCTCTGTACGTACCGGGGCTTCACAACACTGAGACCAAGGGTGGAGGCTCATCTGCACCCGGGACTCAGGCAGAGAGGAGGGCTGTGGTTGGGGCTTCAAAGGGCAGGAGGCAGTTCACATGGAGATGGGAAGGCAGATGCTTGGGGGCCAGTGGTTGCATCTGTAACAGTGAGACCAGAGGCCCTGGAGGAAACGGCCTTGCTAGGTCCCGCCCTGTCTCACACACGACTTCATATCACACCGGACCTGCCAGTGACGATCTCGCCCTTCCCAGGGCAGGTCCTCGACCCAGATTCTCTCAAACAGCCAGGGAGAGGGAAGGTCAGAAGTTTTTCCTGAATCTTTCATTTCTTAAAAATAACCACCTTAAGCCCTAGCCAATTTGGCTCAGTGGACAGAGCGTCAGCCTGCGAACTGAAGGGTCCTGGGTTTGATTCCGGTCAAGGGCACGCACCTTGGTTTCAGGTTCACCGGCCCTGGTCAGGGCTTGTGCAGGAGACAACCAATCGATGTGTCTCTCTCACATCGATGCTTCTCTCTGTCTCTCCCTCTTCCTTCCACTCTCTCTAAAAATCAATGGAAAAATGTCCTTGGGTGAGGATTAACAAAAAAATAAAAATAAATAACCAGCTTAAAATAGTCACTGTCTTTTTTAAAGGACACATTTTGGGGTAGCAAACTCTGCTGCACCTCACAAAAAGGCATCTCTTTGTCAGAGTGACACCTCGGAGTGCTTAGTTCTCTGCCCTGTTCCTTATCTACACTACCCCCTGGCTCTGTGGCCTTGGGCAAGCTACATTCCATGTTGGAACCTCAGTTTCTCCATCTGTAAAATGGGAGTCAGAATAGTACCAGCCTTACAGGAATAAGAATTAAATGCAAAGATGTCTGTAAACGCCTTGGCAAAGTGCATGGTATGTACTGTTTGCAAAATGAAATATAAACTTGTAACCAGGGCCTGGGCCTTCCTGACTGCTGTTTGCAGGAGTGTGAGGCAGGTATAGGGCGAAGGCCCCTTTCTTTCTCATCTTCACTCTGACCTCGGAGGGCTGGGCGGCAGGGCGGCTGCCACGCTGTCCGCTGGGTTGCCAGGTCCCAAGACCACACCCACAGCTTCTCGCAGCATGTTGACCGGCCGTGGGTCTGTGTCTACCCCTTATGCTTTTTATTCATTTAAAATCAGGAGCAGAGGCTGGGTTTTCTAGACCCGGGGAAACGGGCTTGTGCTGGTTGTGAGGCCTTGACTGGAGCGAATGAGTAGGCAAGTCCCGCCTCGGAGTGAGCCCTGTGCGTCCTGACACTCGACGGACGTCCGTCTCAGAGGACACATCTGAACATGCAGGAACGGAAATCCTGTGGACTGAGCAGGGAACGAGGACCAGTTTGAGGGCCTTTTCCCATATGTGTGGGTTGCAGGGAGGTGAGGTCTGCTTTGCCCTTAGAGACGAAGGTGAAGTGTCGGGGCCGGTGGCCTTTGCTAACACGCGACTGCACAGCTGGGCGGGTGTTCTCACCAGGATTCGTGGTCTCCCAGGTCCATCCCAGCACTGACCCCAGGGACCTTCCTGTTTGCTCCTCCTTGGCCCTGCCCTGAGGCCTGGGGTCCCCCTTCTTGCTCCCTCAACACCTCAGACTCATCTGTCAGTGCACTCTCCACTTCCATAATTCTCTCTCTTTTTTTTTTTTAATATATTTTATTGATTTTTTACAGAGAGGAAGGGAGAGAGATAGAGAGTTAGAAACATCGATGAGAGAAAGACATCGATCAGCTGCCTCCTGCACATCTCCTACTGGGGATGTGCCCGCAACCCAGGTACATGCCCTTGACCGGAATCGAACCTGGGACCTTTCAGTCCGCAGGCCGACGCTCTATCCACTGAGCCAAACCGGTTTTGGCAATTCTCTCTTTTTTATGTCTTTATTGATTTTAGAAAGAGAGAGAGGAGAGAGAGAGGGAGAGAGAGAAACATCAGTGATGAGAGAGAATCATGGATCAGCTGCCTCCTGCACACAACCCGGGCATGTGCCCTGACAGGCCTTGAACTGGGGACTTCTTGGTTCCTGGGTCAGTGCTCAGCCCCTGAGCCACACCCACCGGCCATATTCTCTCTCTTAATGTGTGTCCCCCCCCCCCCCCCGGGAGCAGGGACTGTGCTCTGTTCATCCTGGATGCCCAGCGCCTTGTCGCGGGTGCTCAGTAGGTGACATGGATGACGGCACGCACACATGCGGGACAGTTTGTCGTTCTGCTGAGCTCGGGGCCGGGTGGTGGGGGAGAACGCTCACGTGTGTTGAACCATCCCCGATGGAATACTCTGTTCTCATCAGCCCTGCATGTCTTGTTTCATGCCTCCATTCTTGGCAAAGTTGTAGTCTTTCTGTTTTGCTATCCTTTCTTTTCCCTTTGACAGATCAAAGTGTTACTGTTTCTCCTTAGGAACCTACCCGATTTCAGAGTGGGGGCCCCACTTCCACTCTGCTGTGGCTTACACTCACCCTCGGCTTTTTCCAACATTCCTGCCACCCACTGACCCCTAGTGGCCTGGCCCCCACGGAGCAGGTCCTCACTGGGCACTCCCCCTCCCCACGTCCACCCTCACGGAACTCTGGGTCCCACCCCCATCGGCCTTGCATCCCTGCTGGCCAGGGCAGGGCTCTGAGCTTGATTGCATCCCAAGCTCTGGTCTGTATTTAACCAAAATCTTAAAGATTTTAGAGCTGTGTCTGCCGTCTCCATCCTGGTCGTGAGCCCCCAGAGCAGGGACCAGCTCTTACCTTCCTTTATGCTTCTTTGTACTCTCACACCTAGAAGGGGGATGAGGACATCTGGCCTATGGACCATATAAGACCTGAGAAATCATGGGGTCTGGCCCTGCCATGGTGTTAGGGTGAGTTCATTGAAGGCTAGTTTCTAAGCTGATGATTCTGTGTGGCCCTCGAATGGTGTTGTAAACACCCACGTGGTCCTTGGCAGGAAGAAGGGCCCCTCCCCCGCCCCGAAGAACCTTGAATCCTTGAATGTGGGGATGACTGTGACAATGACAACTTGCTCCAAGTCCCATGATAGAGACAGAAGTGGGTCTGGAACCCGCCCTGCCACCCCCGCTGCCCTCTTAGCACCACCTCTTGCCTGATAGCAGGGCTTCTGGTCTTTTCTTGGGCTCATAGAGACTAGAAAAGAGGGGAAGTGGACATAGGTGCACACAGGCGTGCTCTGCCCGATTTTAGAAGATGCCCAGACCCTCGGTGGTCCAGGGACCGCAGGCCACAGGTCCTGCCCTGAGGAATGGCACCATTGAGCCCTGGCCGTGGCTGGGTTGGATTGTTGTCCAATGCACCAAAAGGTTGTGGGTTCCATTCCCGGTGGGGGCACAACCTCAGTCGGGGTGAGTATGGGAGGCAACCGATCAATGTTTCTGTCTTTCTCTTCCTTCCTCTCTCTCTCAAAAAAAAAAAAATCTAAAAAAATAAAAAACAACAACATATCCTCGGGTGAGGATTAAAAAGAGAGAGAGAGAGAATGACACCATTGAACCTCCTTAGGAAAATAAAATGGCAGCTGATTGCATTTATTTTAGTCCATTGCTTTCTGAAAACATCAGTTGAAAACGGTATACCCCCAACTTTCAAGTAGTTCAGAATGTATTCTTTTCCATAATAACCGCGTGGTATCATACCTGAGCCCTGACATAAAGGGACCATTCAAACCCTTGGGTAGGCTTTTGCCAAAGAAGCCGTCAGCAGACGCCACGTGACAGCTGAGTGAAGATTCGTGTGGTTTCAGGCTCGGCTCTGGCTGCAGATTCGCGTTGGAAACCTTCCCTGAGCAGCCTGCACCGGGCGGCTGATGATGTCCACGGCGAGGCAGCTGCACTAATGATATATTTCCACAGAGTCCGCACAAGCTGCTGAAAGATTACACTGCCTCCCCAGACGGACCCCGACAGAGGCTCCAGGACATGCCCTGCTCCTCCTCCCCCTGGGACACGCGCCGCCTCCAAGTGGAGCGTTTGCACGTGTGTCTCAGTGAAGGAACCGGCGCCTCAGCCCCCGAACAAACCCCGCTCTGACGGGTGCCGTCGGGAGGCCCCCTTTGTGCTGTGGGGAGGCAGGGAGCAGGGTGGACGGGGGGCTGTCGGCAGGTTTGGGTGATGCAGCTTCAGGCTGACCCAGTGAACCTGAGGAGCTGCTTTCCATGCTCACCTGGTGCCTGGCCTTCGTGCTCACCTGTGCCTGCGGCTGAACGTCCCTCCCCCACATGAGAAAGGAAAAGGGGGGGCGTTGGCTCTGCGATGAGGTGGTCTGGGCCGATCCTCGCCCCCCACCATCTAGCTCTGGCCTGGGCAGGTCAGTCCAGCTCAGTCTCCAAGGGGCTAATCAAAGGAAGCGGAACCGATCCGTTGTTTTCAGAATTCTATTCTCTAGAGCCCAGGGTCTCAGCACGGGCGTTAGGTGGTCCACCAATGGCTGATTCATGTCGCCATGTATTTTTTCCAAAGTATGTCTTTCTTACATACGTACATTTTATAATATGTAAGTTTTATAATTGTGTGTGTAAGTTTTACATATATAAATTTCATATAAGTTTGAACGGTTTGATGAGATGTAATTCGTACACCATTCATTTAAAGCGTACTATTCAGTGGTTTCTAGAATATTCACAGAGTTGTGCGACCATTGCCGGTATCTAATTTTAGACTACTTTCATCACCCAGGAAAGAAGCCCCATGGCCATTAGCGGTCACGCCCCATCCAGCCACTCCGCACGCCCAGGCCTGGGCAGCCACGAATCTCCTTTCTGTCTGTGGCTGGGCCTCTTCTGGGCAGATCCTATCCGTGGCATCATACGCGCTGTGGTCGCTTGTGGCTGCTGCTTCGTTTCGGTAACGTTTCCCAGGTTCATCCATTCCGTGTCATATGTCAGTACTTCTGTCCCTCCTGTGGCTGAATAATAGTGCATTTTATCCATCCACTCGTCCGTTGATGGGCATTCGGGTTGTTTTCACATCCTGGCTCTTGTAAAGAATGCTGCTGTGGACATTCGTGTACAGACTTTTGTGTGGGTATGCTTTCGTTTCTCTTGGATTATATCTAGTAATGGAGTTGCAGGGCACATGGGGTAATTCTATGTTTAACATTTTGAGGTTTGATTTGTATGTGTACATATTATATACTTACAGACATATATAGTGATATAAAGTATTTTTAAAACTGCAGTAAATATATAAACCCAGCAGTGTTCTATAGCAAACCCTGTCACACTGGTGACCATCAATACATTTGTTACACATTAATTAACTTGTGCTGCCAGAATCATGTGATTTTGTGCAAGTGAACTTCACCTGCCACATTTAATTGAATTGGACGCTGAGATGTTTAGAAACGGTTGCCATGGGCACCTACTCATCCGTGTCTGTTGGGATCATCTCCATACTGTACAACAGACCAGAAGATAAGCCAGTCAGATGCTGGGATTGACCTGGGACTGCAAGTGCCAGTCACAACTCCTGGTTTCAGATCTATTGTTTATCAAACTAACTATGTTGCTCTAATAGTGATTGAGTTACAAGGAAATGTGTACGTTCAGATTTATAAGATAATTATTCTAATCTAGTCTAAAAATTTATAATTATTCTAGATTATGTTTGGGGGTTTGACCTAAGGCTTACTTTGAAAGCACACACACACACACACACACACACACACACACACACACACACCAATATTCTGTTGCTCAAAAAACAACTGAGGCCAGCGGTCTGAGGCTCTGAGGCCGGCTTTGTTTGGGGCCTCTTCCTCGCATGGGCGGGGCTTTGCTGTCTTGCTGAGTCTCTCAGAAACGTGCTCCTCCGACTCCGGGAGAGAGAGGAGCCAGCCCTGCCCCTGGTGGGCGGGTGTGGGCAGCTGTCCATGCTGCACTTCGCATGTGTTGGGCACCAACAAGGGAAGATGCTGCTCGTTGAAGGGGATTCAGAGAAGGGATAACAGCAATCTGGGTGTAAAGGCAATCACTCTGCAGGTGTCCAGATACGAATATTTCCAAATACGGTGAAGACACCACAGGTAGGAATTCAGAACGTGTCAGGGACAGCTTTGCAGAGCAGGTGGCAGCACCCGGCGCCTGGGGAGGGCTTGGGCGGGTGGATGGAGCAGATTCTGAGTTTTCCTCTGAAGTGAGATTTGGTCACCCTCGGGCACCCTCACCCCGTTACTCCCTGTGCAGTCGGGTCTGCTGTGCCCATTCGGTGTATAGCATTGGGAATGAAGGTCGGTGGTCAGGGAGAAACAGGCATTTTTAAAGGTTTCCAGAAAGGAATGAGCTCATTTCCTGGAAGGAAAAGGGAAGTGTTGGCTGAAGCTGGATGGATAAGGAAGCATCAATCATCATTTCCATGAGCTGCTATTGAGCACAGGTCACCATGAATCTGAAAAACTACAAAATAAAGATGGATGAAATCCCATCAATCTTGAATCTGCTAGAAATGACTGTGGGGTCTCTCCAGCTCCCTCTAGAACTGGCCCTGGTCTGCTGGGGCCCAGCTGCCTCCTGGCTCCTGCTGGCTCCTGCCCTGGCTCTGCTCAGGGAGTCCTCTGGGCCTTGCACACACTGGCTGCTGCATCGGGTTCGGCCCCTCCTGGGCAGCGTGTGTGAGAAGTCCTTCCTGGCTTACCCCTGAGCCGTCCACACGGGTCTGGGCAGTCCTTCTCGGGGGTACTCCCCTGTCTTCCCAGTTAAACGGGGCTCCCCTGTGAGCTCACGGCGCCTCCCTCTGCTTCCCACGCGCCACACCTGGTCTGTCCTGGCCGTGACCTCTGGGTCCACGTGCAGGACACCAGCCACCCTCCCCGCCTGGCTCAGGGAACCCTTTTCACAGGGAACACTGGATTCGATTCCTTGAACGCTGATGCCCACCCAGAACACACGCGAGTTGACCCAAACTCCTTGGACTGGTTATGTTAGATCAATGGGCTCTTTTTCCTCGAGGATGAAGCTGGCCCTTTATTCTGAGTGGTTTTCCGTTGCTGTGTATCCTTCACACCTGCACCCTGTCCTGGCTTGGCCCTCACGTGTCCACCCCCCACAATGGGCATCCAGCATGTTATGTGGCAAGGACAAGGTGGTTCGCCTCATCAGCCTCACAAAACCCCAAACTTTCCTGGATCCTGCACACACACACACACACACACACACACACACCCCGCCACAACTAGTACAACTGCTTTTGGTTTCTCTCTTCTGCACACTTGCTCAGCTGGCTCCCTCAGCTGCAGGGCAAGGCTCCGCCCCAGGGGTGGGGCTGAGCAGGAGTTAGAGTCGTGGCCCCCTTTCTCTCCTGCAACCCAAGGCCTCTAGGAGCCTGGGCAGGTGCCTTCGGGAGCCTTTGAACTTGTTCCCAGAGGGAATGAAGTGCCTCTCCAGGTGGGAAGTGGCACGACGGACAGGGCACCGGGAGACAGGAGTGAGTCCCCGGCCAGGTTTTAAATTCTGCTCATAAAGCCCTGGGTGCCGAGATGACCTCACACCTTCGTTTTCCAGAATTTGACGAGTCTGATGAGAACCTTAAAACGGAGGCAGACCGGCAGCCGAGTGCCTTTGTATTCTCTGTAAACATTCAGACTTGTTTTCATGACCTGCTTATAAAAATGTAGAAGCAGATCCTGTTTGAACAAGGATTGGCAGTTCTCGGTGTATTGAGTTATTACCTGACTTTTGCCTGATTTGTCAGCTGGAGACTTGAAAACAGCCAGACTCGACGTCCGTTCCCTGCGCTTTCTCCGTTTCTGGATCGTGCATCTCCTTTTCTTAAAGGTGACCCTATTTTTCATCCTTTACAAGGAAGACTCCTGTGACTGGTGGGCAGTTTGAAATGCTTCTGTCGGCGTCCTGGGTGTGGGTCCGGCTTTAGGCACCGAAGCGCCCTGGGGAGAGGAGGCTTTTCCCTCACAGGCCGGCCAGCCGGGTGCCCGTGGCAGGGTGGACGGGCCCACAGGGTGCTCTGTGGGTGGCTGCAGCCTGCTCACCTGCCCAGCCGTCTGCAGGGCCGTGTCGGAGCCCGCGCTGCCCTTGGGATTCCCTCTCAGCCCGTCCAGCAGCCGCTGCCAGGTGAGCCGGCAAGGCCACACTCGGTTCATCAGTGGCTTGGCTGCGAGACAAAGCTCAGACCCACGGCCGGGAACTACGTCGTGTCTGAGGAGGCGTCGCCAGGCCGACGGCGCTTCTGCTGCGAGACTCTGTGGTGTCTGCTCAGAGGCGACAGCTGCCTTTTCTGTCTTCATCTGTGAACACATATGTGTTGCTGCAAAACAGTTTGCTCCTTCAGTGAACACAGTCTGATTTGACTTCTGCTCTAAGAGCATCTGGAATCCTGGCTATGGGAGTTGGCAGATCACAAGCAAAGTTGTCATCATTTAGCAGCGGAGTCGGGAGAGCGAGCGCATGGTGCTGCCACCTCGACAGCTCAAGCTGCTAGAGAAACAGCGGGTAAAATCGTGGCGTTTAGAGGGGCCTTTGGCCTTCGGAGAGCCTGGTATTTGAAAACCAGCATTTGTACCAAAGATGCATCGAGGAAAGTTAATTCCTGGGTGTGTGGAGGTTCTTCCGTCCGGACCTCGGTCTGCAAGGTACAGCCCAGCCCTGCCCGTCAGGAGCACTTGTGCCCAGCAGTTCCCAGGACAAACGTGTCTGATGAGAAGCGGACGATCTTAGGACACGTGACGGGGGCTCTGTCTGCTGAAGGGCAGCCCTGCTTTCTAGGCTGGTGACCCAGGCCCTTTCCTTCTGGGCCCTGGTGGGGCCGTGATGAAAGCTTGTAACTCAAGTCAGAGAAGGAGGCTCAGAGGAAGCCTGTAGGCTCCCGCCCTGCCCGGCCCCTCATCGTCCCGCATCCCCTCCCCCCACCATGCCCCCCTCCTCGCTGGGCCCTGCAGTACCCGCCCCACCGGGACAGTGGGCTAGTCCTGGTAGCTCTCCCCCCTTAGAGTGGTCTCAGGCCTCTGCTCCCACACCTGCAGCTCCTCGTGGGGAAGGCTGCTGGGACCGCAGGGGTCACCAGGCCTTGGGATGAGGTTGGAGCCCTAATCCTACTGCTGGTCCTTCTTCTCCCCCGCCCCGCCCCCCACCCAGCTGGTGTGAGCCACCAACAAGGGTCCTTTATGTGACAACTCTTCTTGCAGCCTCACCTACAGCCAGAGACTGGACAGAACCGGGTGCCCAGCCCAGGGAACGCCTCCCGCCTGGGGAGGAGCCCAATTCCCTCCCGGCTGCTGTCTCCCGAGACTTCGTTCTCCTACCCGCCCCGCGCTCCTACCTGCCCCGCGCTCCTACCCGCTCCGCACTCCTACCCGCTCCGCACTCCTGTCGGCTCAGACACAAGTGTTGCCAATGGTGGAGCCAGGTTCCAGCTCTGTCCTCGTTGCCTTTGTGTTTGAAAAGACAGACCTTTTCCTTTTCACAGTTCTGACGACTGACAGGGCACACGCCAGACTCCGGGCCTTGGGTTAGCAGATCATCCTCAGTTTCTACCTTTTTTTTCTTTTTTTTTTTCTCCATCAATAAGAAATTTACTTGTTTTTAAAAAAATCCAAATGCTGGCATTGTCCAGAAAAATTTAAGAGGTTTATTTATATTGTTATAAAGTTGAACTGCTGAAACTTGTTCACTGAAACATTTGACTTGCATTAATGCTTTGTGTCCCCGCATTTATATTAAAAAAATTCACACACAAATGAAAATGGAAAAACTGCCAAACACCTGATTTCTGTCCCCTATTTTCAATTTGCAATCATATACTTAGGCACCTTTTGACCCCATGGAAAAAAACACCTAACGTTCAGAACTACCAATAACAGGAAGAAGAGAAAATTTTTTAAAAGAATGAAATGCTTCCCAGCATAGCGGGTCTTAAGCACGTTCTCCAGATGTGCGGCGTGCTCGCTGGATGTCTCCTGGCGTAATTGTTACACGTTTGGCGTGGAGAGCACACAGGTTGGGGTCTTCAAAAAGGCCACCCGCCTCCTGCAAAGCACCCATCGCTGCACTCGGGAAGCGCAGGTCTGTGTTGAAGTCCTGAGCAATTTCTCGCACCAGAGGCTGGAAGGGAAGTTTGCGAATGAGAAGCTCAGCGGACTTCTGATAACGCCTGATTTCACAAAGTGCCCGGTGCCAGGCCTGTAACGACGCGGACTTGTGACTTGCGGGCGGTCTGCTTGGTACGAGCCATGGCACAGAGACCTCTGTACTTACCCCTTCTCCTTCGGCTGGAGCTCGGGAGCTGGGGGCAGCGCAGGCGTTGGAGAGCGACGGCGCCTGCGAACACGCTTAGTTTCTACTTTATGCATTTCCTGGTTTGATTTTTTTTTAAATATTGATTTTAATATATATATTTCAGAGAGGAAGGAAGAGGGAGAGGGAGATAGAAACATCAATGATGAGAGAGAATCATTGATCAGCTGCCTTCTGCATGCCCCCTACTGGGGATTGAGCCGCAACCTGGGCCTGTGCGCTGAGCGGGGAATTGAACCCTGACCTCCTGGTTCATAGGTCAGTGCTCAACCACTGAACCACACCAGCCGGGCCTGGTTTGAATTTTTTAAAAGTGAGGCATATAAAATTCCATTTGGAAAAATGAACATTGAATAATCTTAAGTAGAAGAAATGCATTTTAAACAGATCCCGCCTCATCCCTGTGAACTGCACAGCTGTGCCTGGGGGGGCTGACCCTCCCCCACCCGCCCCTCCCGCTGCACGGTGTCTGCCTCCCTGTCCTGCTTGTAGTGAGGGGCTGGGAGGCTTTCTGAGGACGACCTCAGGCTTCTGGTGACGGGCTGGCAGCCTGTATGTGGACGGGAAGGCCCGGGGCAGCGTGTGCAGAAAGCCGTCGCGTGGAGGTCGGAGGTCTCTGGGGAATCACAGACGCCTGCCCCCTGACACGGGAGCCCCGGAGTCCTCAGCCTGCCCTTTGCTGAGAGACCCTCCCTGGGCGACAGGTGAGGCGCGGGGTCCCTCCAGGAGCAGCCGACTGTCTGGTGTGGTTCAGTCCGTCGAGGGCGGGAGAAGGTCAGTGGGAGACAGACACGGTGACCAAGCAAATAAATTACAAGTGTGGGGTGTCAATGACTGTGAGTAAGTTATTTTCATGGTTGGGGTTTTTGTCGTAATAACTGTCTGGACGAACCGAGGTCATCATGACCCGGCTCCCGTCACCTGTGTGATCTAGGTGCGTGAAGCCCTTGCTTCCCCCACTGTGGCCTGTCTGACAGCCGAGGGGGCCCTGCGGGGGGTTGGGGCGGGAGAGCCACATGGGCATGGCCTCCTGTGAGGAGGGAGGTGGGAGCGATGGTCACCCCCATGGCCTGGGGTTCTGCCCTCAGAATTTGCTTTGCCTCCAGAGATGTTAACGCTCCCTGGGAGTCCGGATGCACCAGGGGGAGCGCATGGACCCAGTTTAACCTCCTCCCTGGACACTGAGGCCAGGGCCACCCTCCTCGCCATACGGTCCTACCTCTCAGACCGGAGTGGGCCCTGTGGTGCCCACAAACTCACATTGTCTCTGGGCTAAACTGCCCAGGTTACCCCACAAGGGGATCAGCCACGACGAGCTGGCACTGCTGGTCCCATGGTCTCCCTGTCCTGCCTCACCGGTCAGCAGGGACAGCAGTGAGCCCAGAGTCCTGCCATGCCAGCCCTCTCTCCCAGGGGCTCTGCCCACCAGTCCAAGAAGAGATGCCCTGCTTTCCAGATGCTGATGGAGGCGCCCTGAGCCCCGCTCCCACCTCCCCCTCTCTCTCCTGGGTCCCCAGGATGCTGTCCATCCGGACGATGGCAGAGCTTAGACCAGGCTGTGGGCTGTTTGCTCCCAGTCATCATTGTGGATGGTGGGTGGTCAGTGGGGTGGTGGGTGGTCAGTGTGGGTAGGTGGTCAGTGTGGTGGGTGGTCAGTGTGGTGGGTGGTCAGTGTGGTGGGTGGTCAGTG
>NW_005367588.1:99903-102296 GCF_000412655.1 Myotis brandtii
CTCCTGCCCCCAAAATGGAGCCAGTGACAGTTTTGTGCTAAATGACACTGGAGGACGGCCCTGGGTCCTGCCTCGCCGCGTCCTCTCTCCAGCGCCCGCGTTCCTGCTGGTTCCTCTCCTCCCAGTGACCCCTCACCTTCCGTGCGGTGCGTTTATTCTGCCTCCACGGTGAGGGGCCGGGGCCGGGACGGGACTTGCCTCCCAGACGCACCGTTAGCCCTGGCGATGCGGATCCATTGGCTGTGGGTGTGCTCCCAGGTGCACAGCCTCGTCCCGGCTGACGATGCCCTCGCTCGGGCCGAGTGGAGCAAGAACGAGGTGACATTCCGGAAGGATCTGGGCTTCGGGGAGGCCGCCTTCCCTGTGGGCGCTGCCTGGGAACCACACGGCCTCAATGTGCTGACGGCCGGGAGGAGGGGCAGGTGTCATTGTCAGACAAGACGGGACCTGAGGACTCGCTCTGAGGACCAGACGCAGACGCTTCCCTTTGACGACGTGGCACCTGATGCTGTTGTTTTGTCTGTCGGCCTCTCACTGGCGTCTGTGGGCTCATAAGGGGCAGGACATTGTGGTCCAAGACCAGGTATTGTCCGTCATTACAAGACGCAGACCTTGCTTGTTGGCTGTACCTGGTGATGCGGAGTCTGCCTGGCACTGGGCTTCGTGTGTGAGGCACGTGTGGGTGGAAAGTGCCTGGTGAGGGTTGGCGCCTGCCCTGAGCCTTCCTTCCGTGGCGGGCTTTCCGGGGACGGGAGCAAGGGGAGAGGTTGCTGCATGGCTTGGGAGGGCCTGGCAGGGGCCAGAGGGCAGAGGGCAGGGGTGAGCTCCCTGTGCTACCACCACGGGCAGGCCCTCGAGGCAGCGAACAAGCCCCTGTTTACGCAGCAAGGGCAGCCCCGCGTGTCTCCATGGTAACGGCCAGGGGTGTCCTTCCCAAGCTCTGCATCTCGGAGAAAACGCTGCTCGTTCCTCCCACGAGAAAGGGAAGCACGTCGCCCGATTTAAAGGAGCAGTCGGGTGGGGAGGGGCTCATTTGTAGTTGGGCAGCGCGTCAGCAAAGGTGGGCAGTCGGGTGGGGAGGGCTCATTTGTAGTTGGGCAGCGCGTCAGCAAAGGTGGCCGAGAGGTGAACACGCGTAGAAGGAGCAGGGTCCCAGGGAAGCTCAGGCACAAGGCCTTTTGGGGTGGAGTTAGTTCTGCCGAGAGGTGAACACGCGTAGAAGGAGCGGGGTCCCAGGGAAGCTCAGGCACAAGGCCTTTTGGGGTGACCCTGCCCCTGACTGGGATGGGGGGGCAGGGCTAGGACAGCCCCCCGATCCGGTGGTTTGAGGGGAAGGCAGGTCAGGGTGCATCTCCAGTGGAGGAAACGAGTGTCAGTCAGAAACCCCGTAGCTGCATGTCAGCAGCTGCCCTGCGTCGAGCACTCCGGTGCCTCTGCTTCCTGCTCTCACTTTCCCATTTCATGGACGAGGACACTGAGGCTCCAGGATGAAGGCATTTGCTAAGCTCCAAAGCCTCCACCCCAGGACTGACGTGCATGGCTGACGGCACGCGCGCTCCTTGTGGAACTGCCCTGCCCTTTGGATGAGGCGACGCGGGCCTGGCGGGAGGGGTGTGACCTGCTGGGCGTCGGGCTGTCCCTCTGGGGCTTCAGACCAGCCTGGGCGAGGACTGGGAGCAGCCGCGCCTCAGCTGTGGCCTGGACGCTTCAGAGTCACAGCTGCGAGCTGTTGTCCTAGGGTCCCGTGAGCTGCGCCCCAAGTTGCAGGGCTGCACAGACAAGCCCCGTGGACTGGCGAGTCGGCGCCTGTAAAATTAGCTCCCGTCCCTCAGGCCCCTCCGCACCTTTGCAGGCAAAACCAGTGTCTCGTCTCCCGGAGCCTGGCCTCCGGTCTGGTTGACCGTTGGGCATCGGGCAGCGTTGCCGACATGGACGTTCCTTGTGAGTCGTGGCAGAGCTGAGCCTCAGGCCGTGCAGAAGTCCCTGTGTCTGAGGACTCTTGGTTCTCACACACCCACAAGTTAGGCAGCTCAGTGACGGAGGAGGGGGTGTGGGGCGAGCATTTTAGGAAGGACTGGAACATCACAGATGAGAAAAGGCTCTTAGGAAGCTGATGGCGCCTTTAAATAGTTTGCAGAAATGAGCTTTCTGAGTGTCTCCTTTTATATTATTTTGTTCTTTAGAACAAAGTTGAACGTAGTTATAATGGCATGTTCTTATCTAAGTTGTGTCAACTGTAACACAACATAGAATTATCCCTCTAATTTTAGTCCTGCTTTTTCCAAGGTGAAGAGAGACCCATTCAGACTCTTCCCACCCCCTCAGCCAGACCACTTCCTGGGAAATGATGTCCTCGTGCAGGTGGATTCGCTGTGACATTCCGGCCGCCCCAC
>NW_005367588.1:102550-111751 GCF_000412655.1 Myotis brandtii
GCTCTAACTGCTTTTGAAGTCATGGCCCTCAGAGACCACCACGTCTTTATTGCTCCGAGTGATGTTGTCGCACCCGGATTGCGACTGTGTTTAACAGGGTTTTGCAGTGTCATACTCATCAGGCAGCCTGTACAGACGACTAACGTCCGAACACGCAGCAGCGTTGTCTGACGCTCGGTGCCGAGTGCACATTGTAAGAGCCACCTTGTCTTTTTTGGTCCTTGGGGAAAATTGCAGCATAAAAGGGAGCAGTCCCTTCCCTAATCGCAAAGCAGCCCTGGATGGACGGCAAGCTGGGCCCGGCCTTCAGGGTGCGGCTGGGGGACGCGGCCTCGTAAAGAAGCTGCTGTCTGATCTCTTTGGACTTTATTGGACTTTCTTTCTTAGAACAGCTTTCGACGTACAGAGCACCCGGTCCCTTTCACAGGCAGTTTTAACGCCCAGGCTTCTCCCTTCTCTCCGCAGACGCCGGCTCCTCTCCCAGAGGTCCTCGCTGGAGACGCTGGAAGACATTGAGGAGAACGCCCCCCTGCGGAGGTGAGTGTCCGGCTGGCGTTTCTGTGTGTAAATCGCTCGCTGGGCAAGGTCACAGCCACAGTTAAAACTCCTGATCTGCAGAATTAAGTGTTTAAAATGACTTCTGAGCCCCAGGGTCATAGTTTGGACACCCCTGCCCTGAGGACCAGGAGAACAGTGTGGGGCCCTTCTCCCTTCCCTGTGAAAGCTGCTGGCGATGAAGACAGCCCAGCCTGGCCCCCGTCAGGTGCCATGTGACCCAGCAGACACAGGCTCGCTTGACGGTGCCCGCAGTGCCCTGTGCGGCCAGGTGCTGTGAGGGGAGCTGTGCCTGCTGCCTGGGGCTGGTCCCTCCCTCCCTGGAGATGACAGAAGTGCTGGCGGCACCTTTTTGGGTGACTGCAGTGCTGAGCTGTGCCGTGCCTCCTCTAACCCCCTCTGCCGCCCCGTCCGCACCGCGGGCCAGCCAGGCCTCCTGGAGGAGGCAGCACTGGCTGCCCCCCAGCCCGCCTGTCTCCTCCTGGCTCCTGTCGCCACTGGCCACCCCCAGGCGCCATGCGTCCCTCTGCAAGGCCCACAGGCACTCAGGGCACACGTGGCAGGGGCAGGGGAGCCTGCGGAGGGTGTGCCCTCAGCTCGCACCAGCTCCTCCCGGAACCCACACCTGCACCCGTGGGTCGGGCCGTGGGTCAGGATTGGGGCGTCCCGGGCCCTTCCCTTTGGGCCTTGGAGATGCTCATGTGGAGGGAGGCAGCTCACCCTGGAGCCGGCTCCTTCCGGGCCCAGAGCCTCCCCCCAGGTCCTGGGTCTTGTGCACAGACCACCGGGTGGAGGGTGGAGCATGGACAGGCCGGCATCGGGTCGAACGTGTCAGATGCCCTGAGTCCCATCATTGACTTTATTCCAAAGAGACAGCGGGGCTGACGGTTCAGTTTCCGCTTTTGAAAACGGTTGTGACTCGGGGCCCGTCCCCGGTGAGTGCGTGTCGCTGCGGGACGACGAGGCGTGGTGCGTGTGTCCTTCTGTCCTGGCTGCTGTCAGTGTTGGGAGAAGGGCTGCTTCCTGGAGGGAGAGCTGCAGAAGCGGCACTAAAGTCCGTGGGGGCAGGCGCTGGCCCAGGTGATCAGCGAGGGGGGGCGGTGCTGCGAGCAGGTGCCACACATGGGAAACCAGTGCGCAAGGGGCCCGGTGGGAAGACGTCGCTCCCCTTTAGGGGCTCAGGTGGTGAAGGGGCCGAGGAGGCGCTGGGCACGCGCTCCTGGTCACACGCCCATCACCCTGCCCCTCTCAGAATTGGCCCAGGCTGAGCCTGCTCTGCCCTTGTGTCCTGGTGGCAGCACAGGCAGAGTGAGACCGGGTGTCTCCCTCAGCTCTTCCAGAAACTGCTGAATTCCCAGCAGATCTTGTTCAAATCCAACATTTAACCATCAGTCAGAAATAAGGGAATCGAGGCAGTTTAAGAAGCCTTCATTTTCCCCTGGACTTCTTTCTTAATTAAAAATTTTTTTGCCCTGACCGGTTTGGCTCAGTGGATAGAGCGTCGGCCTGCGGACTGAAGGGTCCCAGGTTCGATTCCGGTCAAGGGCATGTACCTTGGTCGCGGGCACATCCCCAGTGGGAGGTGTGCAGGAGGCAGCTGATCGATGTTTCTCTCTCATCGATGTTTCTAACTCTCTATCCTTCTCCCTTCTTCTCTGTAAAAAATCAATAAAATATATTTTTAAAAAATTTTTTTTTCTTAGAAATATACTTGTTCCTAGGAAATAACATCAGCACGGCATAGCAGGAGGGACCTTAGGTTAGGAGTCAGGGGATTTGAGGGCTTGACCCGATTCTTCTATAAACCAGTCACATGGCCTTGGAAGTTCCCTTAGCTTCGCTTGGGCCTCAGTCTTCCCATCTGTAACGCGGGAAGGACAAGGGGCTGATCGCTGAGGTCCTTCCCAGCTCCCGGGTTCTGTGAAATGAATGTATCATTAACGGCACTGAAGTTTTTGGGGAACTGGGGGTGGAATGCTAATGCCCAACTTGCTTTTAAACTCAGCACATTGAACAAGTGGCTCCAAGGCATCTATTAAAAACCTTTTGCATAATTACGTGTGTCCTATAATCAGTGCTAACAAGAAAGAGCTAATCTTTCATTAAATTAGTTTTTAATTTAATCCTACCCTAATTTAATTTGGCGTCACTTAAAGTGTATGTTTTAAAATGGATATTTACATGTTAATTCAGGCGGTTTCGAAATTAATTCATTCTTTGCTCACCCTGCCACAACACGTGCTCAGTCTTCCGGTTTCCTTGGCAATGGTTGCTAACGCCACGATTCCCTAGGGTGTCCTCAGGCTCCCTGGGGGTGGAGTTGAATGCTTAAAAGACCAGGACAACACACTGCTCCTTGAAAGGGAGCCCAGGCAGCTAGGATCGGCGCTGAGAGCCCATAAAGCACCTTTGTTACGTTCTCCTTTTGAAAGTCTTGCTTTTCTCTTGTGCATCCCAGTGTGTTAGTAAGTTTCCAAGAATTGAGCATTTACAAGGAGGGGGTTTCCTCTGGCCTGGTGGTTACCGAGTGTCCTAGAAATAAGAACCCAGGACTCCCTAGGTGTCCAGAAAAACCTCGTTTACCTGCACACACGTGGCAGCCGCTGCCGCCCCAGTTTCCAGCCTGTCTGGGTCGGTGGGGGCTGGCTGGTGCCCTATTCAGCGATTGCTGCACCTCCTCCTTCCCCTGCTGGTGCTGACAGCCTCTGATGACTCCCAGTTCCTGCAGAGGCCTGTGGGGCTGTGTCCCCCGACCTGCAGCCCTCTCTGCAGGCCCAGAGGCAGGGAGCAGCCGGTGTTCCTCCTCGGGCCTGAGATTGAGTCGGGCTTCCGGCCCCTGGGGCAGGATGGGAAGGTGCTCACAGCCCTGCTCACTTTGCTGTGGCCACTGTCCTGGACTGGCTGGCCGAGGAAGCTCTCCAGTGGGGAAGGCGGGGGAGGGTGTGAGGCACAACTGACCCCTCGGCCTGTGCAGAACCCCCTGGGAGCGTCCTTGCACTCTCAGAGGCCCCTCGCCAGGGACTGAGCTTCGAGAGTCCTCTGCCGTGTGTGAGAGCGACAGTGGGGACCTTGAGTGACTTGCAGACTCCAGGATTGGTTTCTGGGGGTAGAAGTGAGGCCCGGGGGTCCTGGGCCTGCCCCACAGAGCTGCCCGAGAAGGCGGGAGGAGCCCCCAGGAGACTGAACCTGGGTTAGAGCCTGCGGGGGAGTGGGGTTTGGGGTGCTTCCCCCCCGAAGTCCACAGGAAGCTCTGCTGAAGGCCCTCCAGCAGGCAGTGCAGGTCTTTGAAAGAATCTATTTAAAACCAAGAACTCAGGACCCTTAACAAGGACGGCACTTTCAACAACATAGGGGGCAGGTGGTCACCGAGTGTGCGCCATTTGAGGCCACTGGTCTTAAGAACCACGACACCTGAGACGTGTGTGCATATTTGCATCCACGTGCAAGTGCACGGCTGTGCATGTCTCCATGTGACTGCATCCTGCGCCACCTACAGATGGCGGAGCTCTGTACAGGCCATCGCGGGAATCCTCACAGCAGCGCCAGGGAAGGGACGAGTGTGCGGGTCGGGGCTGCGGACCCTGCTCGGATGCAGTGACCTGACTAGACCCCAGGCCAGGGAACCCCCTTTTCCTCGAGAGGCACCACGTACCTGGTGTCACGCCTTTGCTTCGTCGGCGCTCACGGCTTCGCTGTGATTGTTCCCAAGCTAAGTCACATTGTAAGGGGCTGTTTCTTAGAAAATAAATAAATGTCAGTGCCCTTTGGTGAAAGGCTTCTAGAAAGACTGGCCCTTCCTAGAGGTGGGGAAGGGGCTTGGGGGATGGACACCCTGAGGTCTGGACTGATTTCCCCTGAGCTTGGCCCTTGGGGGATGTTAGAGGTTGGGCTGCTCTGTGGGTCTGTGACCCGGCCCCCACCCCCACCCCCGGGTCCTGAGCCCGCCTGCCCACACCCACCTGCTTGTTAGTTACCTTGGTACTCTTGCCCCTGAAGCCTCAAAGCTCAGACCTGACTGAGGTTGGGGACCCAGCCCGGACCTCGCTGTGGCTTCGGCAGTGGGCACAGCTCCTGGGACTTCCTCTCGGAGGCTTACTTCTGGGGTCCCCACTCCCAATGGCAGAATCAGCCCTGGGGTCAGAAAGGTCTAAGTGAACAACAACATTTGGCAGCAGAAACCAAAACAGACCAGTCAGCTCCCTTTTCCAAGAAAAGACTCGTGTGTGGGGTGTTTTGCTTTCCTTGGTGTTGTTGCAGCTGTGGAGCTTGGAATGCACCGGTAACTGTGGAAACACACACACAAGTAAGGGCTTTCAGCCCATGGAAGCCCATGTCGTACATTCCAGGGAAAAATAATTTCAATCCAAGTCGTTCTGTTCAACAAGTATTTATTTAAAATTTATCTTAAAAACAAAAAGGAGAAGAAGCCGCCCCCTCGCCGAGGCTGATCCTCATTCGAGTGAAGCCACGTGAGAACCGCAGCAGCTCAGCTCAGGCCAGAGGGCTGCTGACAAGAAAGGTGGCTCAGGGTTGTTTCACACGGACTTTTCCCGTGTTGTTTCCCCTCCGAACCCTTTAATTTACAGTTTTCTGTTTCCGTTACCTGCGTTGACACAAGAGGGTTTCTTTTTTAAGATGACAAGAAAGACTGATGTCTTTGGAACCGGTGGGTGGAGTTGTTGTACCTGAGGACAGTGGTTTTCGTGAGCTGGGTTTTGGAGACTCATATAAACTGTTATCAGCATCATCAAGGAAGTTGTCTGTCTTCGGGTTTTTTTTAAGCTTCCTTGCTCCCAGCCATATTGTCCTCATTATCCTGGGGTGACTCACCCCGTTTGTCTGGTCTTTCCTTCCTGTCTTTGTGTGGAGGTGGCTCAGCTGTCCAGCGGGCCACTGACTGTATTTTTGAAATGACTTTGTTTTTCAGATGTCGAACTCTCTCAGGTTCGCCCAGACCAAAGAACTTTAAGAAGATCCATTTCATCAAGAACATGCGGCAACACGACACGAGGAACGGCAGGTACCACACGCACAGACGCCGCCCTCGGCCTCCTGGTTGTAGGAGGGGTGGGTCCAGGGGGAAGGGCGTGTGGACGCCCGATGGCTGGACCTGGCCAAGTGAAGCGCAGGCTCTCCCGTGACCTTTCACCCCCTCCCGCCAGAACCGTCCCAAGAAGTCTGTAGAAGGCAGTGCTTCCTCACACTGCCCAGAGGCTTGGTGAGGTTTAGATTAACCACACACCGTCTTTTATTTTTTACTATATTTTCATTGATCTCAGAGAGGAAGGGAGAGGGAGAGGGAGATAGAACATCCATGATGAGGGAGAATCATGGATCGGCTGCCTCCTGCACGCCCCCTACTGGGGACCTGAGCCGGCAACCTAGGCCTGTGCCCTGACCGGGAATCGACCCCGGTCCCTTCAGTCCGCAGGCCGACTGGCTCTATCTACTGAGCAAACCGGCCCGGGCCACACTGAGTCTTTAATACCACGCACATATATTTGCAGGGAAATCTTTGAAGAGAAAAACAGTTGAAATTTCGTGTTCTGTCTTTTCCCTCTTTTTCTGCTTTGTTGGGCTGTTTTCTGTTTTCTGTCTTCACCTGGGCGGTGCGCCTTGGTCAGCGGATGCCCCCCAGGCCTGTGCTGGGCGCGTCTTGGTGCCGCTGGGGAGCTGCAGGAGCGTGGAGCCACGCGCTGCCTGGCTGCTGGCACTGGGCGCCTGTTTCTCCAGCTCTTCTTCACGGGGCCTGTCGGAAAGCGCTGTTCACTGAAAATTTACACGACCCCGATATGAACACTGTCCCGTGACACGTAGATCGGAGGCATCACTGCTGGCGCATCTGCGAGGGGGTGGCCGCGTCCATTCGCGGCAGCGAGAGCAGCGTTGGACCTGAGCCCAAGGCGGCTCGGGGTCCCTGGTGCTGCACCCTGAGGGGCAGCTCCCTCTGCTGACCTGTGACCTGGGCAGTGGTTCCCTGAGCGGGGAGTTAGGGACACTGTCCCAGGGCAGACCACTTCGCTGAGCTTCTGTTTGCAAAAGGCCACTCATGTCTAGTCCAGTGATGGCGAACCTTTTGAGCTCGGCGTGTCAGCATTTTGAAAAACCCTAACTTAACTCTGGTGCCGTGTCACATAGAGAAACTTTTTGATATTTGCAACCATAGTAAAACAAAGACTTATATTTTTGATATTTATTTTGTATATTTAAATGCCATTTAACAAAGAAAAATCAACCCAAAAAATGAGTTGTTTGCGTGTCTCTGACACACGTGTCATAGGTTCGCCATCACTGGTCTAGGCTGAAAACAGAACGGCCTCAGGGCCGCTGTGCTCGCCTCCTCCCGCCTCCTCCCGCCCCGAGAAGGGAGCCTGCTCCCCCCGACTCTGTCCTCTCAGGACCCGGCTCCCGCCTCCTGTGACTCAGGCTGCAGGCCGGACGGGGCTCCTCAGTCCCCAGACCTGCTGCCCGTGGGCAGAGGCTCCGGCTCCGTCAGGACCAGAGGGCGGCTGGCGGGAGGGAGGGCAGCTGTCCTCGGACAAGACGCCTGACCTGACCCGGAGTGTTCAGCACAGTTTAAGGTAGAAAGGGGGAAAGATCAGAAACTGAAGGCCAAGCATGATAAAGGACAATCCTGTGTTTCCTGGAAAACAGCACAAAACACCTATGTCAGCCTCGTGGTCAGTAACATCAGGGCAGCTGCTTGGAGATACAGCTGGGGCCTCGGCATCTCCGCGTTCACCCGTCCTCCCCGCGTTCACCCGTTCTCTCCGCGTTCACCCGTTCTCCCCGCGTTCACCCCTTCTCTCTGCGTTCACCCAAGGGGGAAAGATCAGAAACTGAAGGCCAAGCATGATAAAGGACAATCCTGTGTTTCCTGGAAAACAGCACAAAACACCTATGTCAGCCTCGTGGTCAGTAACGTCAGGGCAGCTGCTTGGAGATACAGCTGGGGCCTCGGCATCTCCGCGTTCACCCGTCCTCCCCGCGTTCACCCGTCCTCTCCGCGTTCACCTGTTCTCCCCGCGTTCACCCCTTCTCTCTGCGTTCACCCCCTTCTCTCCGCGTTCACCCCCTTCTCTCCATGACATCAGACCCCAGGCATGTGGAGGGAAAGTGAGCCTCAGCGGAGGCGTGGTCCCATGGAGGGTGGATCTGCTTCGAGTCAGAACCACCTCCATGTGTCCTGAATCAGTGAAGCCGTGAGGCTGGATTGGGGACCTGCTGGAGTGAGTGGGTCAGGGAACGGGTGCCAGGACCGCGGCCGCCACCAGCCGCCGGAAGGGGCAGGGGCCTCGTTAGAGTTCAGAGGGTTGTGGCCCTGCAGACGCTCGGTTTCTGACGTGCAGCTCCAGCACGGGGCGGGCACAGTGTGCTGTTGAAGTCGCCCTGTTGTGGCGCATTGTGGGGCAGCCCCAGGGAACGGGCAGCGGCTGCAGCCACTTCTTCCCAGCGTGCTCAGCCCGCACCTCAGCCGCTCAGCTGCTCCGGGCCCTGCCACGTTGGCGGATGCATGGGACATGCTGTTCCAGTTCAGGGGCTGGAGGAGGGAAGGCGCCTCAGAGAAGAGGGACCTAGAAGACTGGCCGTGGAGTGGGCTGGGCCGGGACAGGTCCTGGAGCAGGAACGGGGGCCAACAGGCGGGCACGGGAAAGGGAGAGCCTGGACGAAGGGAAGCATGGCCAGCACCGTGGTGAGTGAGGCTGCACAGGGCGTCGGAGCGAGGGGGCGGGGCACCGAGCTGGCACAAGTCAGGTGCCTACGCACGCCATGCAGGCTGGTGGTGCTGTCATCACGGAGCTGCTAGCCGTCTTTTTGTGACTGCCCACTGCCATCTCCGCAGCCATTGATTTCAGAGAGGAAGAGAGAGGGGGAGAGAGAAACATCAGTGAGAGAGAATCACCGATCTGCTGCCTCCTGTACGCCCCCTACTGGGGATCCAGCCCGCAGCCCGGCATCCACTTCGTAGTCTGAACTCTATTCTCCCCAAACCCAGCCAAGCTTTGCTTTCTTCTCCAACTGTCAAGTCCAACATGACTCCCCACCGCCGACCTGTCTCCGTGTGAAGGCAGAAAAAGAACTGGGTGTGTATGAGAGGCAACCGATCAGTGTTTCTCTCTCTCTCCCTCCCTTCCTCCACCCCCCACCCCCCGAAAAAAGGAAAAGAACTCATCACACCATCTTCAGCCACATGGTCTGCGTTGTGGCGCCAAACACGCGCTTGTTCTCCGCACGGGCCACACACTTGCTCGGCTGCAGGTCCCTCTCCTCCGTGGGCGCCTTCTCGCTCCACCTCCCCATCTCATGGCCGTCTTCCCTCGGTGTCTGGTTTCTCCAAACCCCTCTCCTGGTGAACCCAGTCCCTGGATCTCGGGCCCACCCCTCCAGCATGGCCTTGTCCTAGGCTGGTTGCATCTGCCAGGCCCCTGGCTCCAGCTAAGGCCGCACACACAGGTCCCGGGGTCAGGACTCCACACGTCCTTCGGGGATCACGGTTCGACACATTTTCAGTGTGTTCCTTCCTGCTCCCTGGGCACATGGAGGGTGAACTGCAGAGTTTGAGAGTGTGTTTCTGCCTGTGTGCCGGCACCTCGCGTGGACGCCTGGCCCGTGGACGCCCGGCACCTTGCGTGGACGCCTGGCCCG
>NW_005367588.1:111937-114334 GCF_000412655.1 Myotis brandtii
TCGCGTGGACGCCTGGCCCGTGGATGCCCGGCACCTCGCGTGGACACCTGGCCCGTGGACGCCTGGGCTGTGTTCCTGCGTCACTGACTCGGCTTCCACGTGGTGCGTGCCGTTCTCTTCGCTCCAACTTCTGAAGTCGGCTGCCGGTTTTTCCGTCTGGAGGAGAACGTTTCTGCCCAATTGGAACATTCCACCTGCAGACCTCAGGCCTCCTCACGCCAAGAGAGACGCCTCGAGGTCTAGAAATAGAGCAAGATGCTGGTTTGGGGCATCAGAGGCAACACCTACAAGCCCTGGATGACCCTGGACGCCGTCTGCTCAGACACTGGGCACCGGGTTGCAGGGTTGAAGGCAGATGCAGTGCACGTGGGCCATGGGCTCTGTCGGCTGTAGGAGCCGTGTGCATTTCCCGGCCGTCCCGAGCCCTCCGGCATCTCACCAGGGACGCAGGCTTTGTGGCCTGAAGCGCAAGTTCCCTCAGACCAGAAACACTTTCCTAAGCACAGAAAAGGGGCTAGTGAAGAAGAAAGTAGAGGGTGCCTCCTGGGAGGGTTTGGAAAACCCTGGACCCGAGGGAGCCCAGCCATGGGCCTGCCGCGCTGACAGACTCTGCGTATGGGAATGTGATCTCTATTCCCTCAAAGGCCCATCTCTCTGGACTTAGTGCCTCTTTGAAGCCCTTCCCTTCGTGTACCGCTTCCTGCTCATCCTGACCAGCTCCGGCTCCGTGTCGCAGACGGGAAACGGCTTCACAGGCCTCTCGTGCAGGAGAGAAGGCGCCCCCGTGGCCGGAAGGGAGACGTGGAGGCGGCCGATTTCCCAAGCCCATCGGGCCATCGGAACGGAGCGGGCTGTCATGTCGCCCCGCGCTGCCTCTGATCTGCTTCTGCAAACGCACACGCGCGTGTAGGGGCTGCGAGTCTGACGCCCTGTGTGTGTGCAGGATGGACGCTGCCTGGCACTCACAAAGAGCGAATCGGCACCTTCACAGGAACCCCAGGTCTGGACCCCGCGTGGGGCTTAGTCACTGCGTGGAGCTGCCGCTGTAGGAAGCAGAGGCACGAGCTCGCCGCGCGTGGTATTTGCTGCTCGGGCGAGGCCTCCCGTCCCCCGGATCCCAGAGCTACTTCAGGACACACGTGGGCTGTGTTCTTGGCAGCTGCGTTGACGATGGCCAGCTCCGTGGGGCGTGAACCGCTGCAGACCTGTGGGACTTCTCTGTCCCTGAGACAGTGGGCGGGTACGGATGGCGGCCGAGAAAGGACGGGACGTGCCCAGGGGCGTGTGGTCCTCCCTCGCCTCCCCCAGCCCAGCTGCTGGACCAGAGAGGCACCTACTCGCTGCTGAGCCTGCCCTGTGCTTAGAGGAACATGCTTTTCTGAATGAGACTCGAGCTGTCGGCCGCTCCCAGGCCTCCTGGCCAGACCACACAGTGCGAGCTCTCATGTAGCGAACAATGCAGCTCATTTACTGACGGGCACGTGGTGGCTGCAGCCTCGGAAAGAATGCTCGCGTTTCACAGGCATTACACGCTCTCATTCTCTTGTTCTAGTAAAAACGTCCAAACAAGTTCGGTGTGTGGGAAGGAGGACACTTTAGCCCGAGTGACGAGATGCCGTCCGCTAAGCCAGACGAGTCTGTCCAACGCCTTCCTTCCTCACGTGGACGGGGAGAGGGCGGGGCTCCAGGCTTTTCTCCTGGTGGAAAGCGGGTGGGGGTGGGGGTGGGGGTGCAGAACCCCTCTCCTCCCATCTGGGCAGGGGCCCAGGCTGTGCAGAGCGGGGGACACAGAGCCCTGATGTCACGGCTGCTGTTGGGGTCGGTCACCCTCTGTCCCCACCCCACGCTCCGCCTGGTGACCTGCAGGCCAAGCTAAAAGACACCCTCAACACCGGGTGAAGGCAGATCACTGGGTGTCCGAGGAGCCCTTGGGTGCCCAGCCCAGCCCACAGGAGGAGCCTCTTCTGGTCTCAGAGAGGAGCGTGGCCTCAGGCACCCGGGGTGATGGGGCCCACGGTCAGTCACACCCGCGAGTGTGTCACCTCCCGTGCCCCCTTGGTTACAGTGTTTAGATCTGGCGTCTGATAGACACTTGTGAGTAGGAGCTATTACATCTACTTGAGCAAATCAACACGGTGCTGCAGGCAGCCGGGTCTCCGGAGCGGACCAGGGAGCAGCGGGGTGTGGCCTGCAGGCCTCGGCCGCCCCTCCGGGTGGACACCAGGTCCTTGCAGAAGTGGCCAGGCCTCGGGGCTGTGGCGGCCGATGAGAATCCCCCTTGGGAGAGAACAGGCCCTCTGTGTGCGTGTCCGTTCACAGACAGGCCACACGTGTGGTCCTTCGTCGTCCGTGGGGCACAGACTGCAGGGTTCTCAGTCTGAGACTCTGCTGGTGAAC
>NW_005367588.1:114507-124250 GCF_000412655.1 Myotis brandtii
AACGGGCTCCAGGGACTGGGACGTCCTGAGCTCTCATCGCTGCTGTGACGTTCCAACAAGGCAGTTACAGTTCCTCTCCTTTCCATGTGGGACACGGGGCTCGGAGGAAAGCCCCCGTGTGTGAAGCTGGGACGTAGTTGGGTCCCCTCGGCCACTGTGGACGGGAGTCACTGTGCAGTGAGCAGCCTCAGTCCTGTCCCCGGTGATGGGGACTCGGTGCTCCCAGGGCGTTGCGGGGGGGCTGCCAGGTGTCACGGCTGCACCCACCGCGGGAAGAGGGGAGCAGCCCCTGGCTCGCCGCTCTGGGGTCCGTACCCTCCTGAGGAGGAAATCGGGAGCAGAAGCAGCGCTGAGGGATGAGTAACGGGGAGGGGACGGCGGAGCCAGTGTCGAGGGACAAATACGAGGTCCCCGAGTGCCGTGTGGCACAACAGGCAGAAGGAATAGCAAAGGACAGAGGCGTGCAAGGCGGGACTTGAAGGTGGGTGTGCAAGTCCTTTGTGGTGAGTGAGGGGCGTGGGGGGTGCCGTGTGTGAGGGCCAGAGAGGCAGGAAGAGCGAGGAGACAGGCCGGTGCCGTGCTGGGAAGCCCGACTTGCGAGCGTGGAAGCCACGGAATGTCCCAGTGAACCAGGTCAGAGCCCCCCAATCTGATGCCAGTGGTGCTGTCTGCTCCGCTGGCTTCAGGATTAGTTACCGAAGGGAAAGATCACAGAAGCCAACAAGCTTCGCATCTGATGTGTGTTGCCATGGCACCAAAGAATGTTGTTTTTTCATTTCCACTCCTTTCTCCATTGTTTCCATCCGTCATTCTCTTTCGCAAACGTTATTCTCGATGCCAGGGTAAGTGCTGCTGAGAGCTCGCTAATGCCTGTCTGCGTGCCCTTCGATCGATCACGTGAGAGCGTCGGTGCAGGGCCGTTTCCAGGAGTGTCTGTCGCAGGGATGGGGCTGAGGCTGCTGGTCCTTGTTCCTTCATTGACCCTCAGAGCCCGTGTGCCGCAGCCTGGGAGACACACCCAAGCATCTGCGTGTCTCTCCTGCTCCAGGTTCCTGGCCCGTTGCTCTTGCTCCGTAACTGCAGGGTGGGAGCCAGGGGTTTAATGTGGCTGCGGGCACAGCACCGGGCACCCAGCTCAGCCCTGCGCCCGTCTGGCCTGTGCAGCCCAGAGCCAGCAGGTCGCACAGAGGACTCGCTGCGCTCCTTGCAGACCCTCCGAGCAGGGTGTCTCGCTGGCTGACGGGATCAGAGGCAGCGGAGGCAGAGGCGGAGGGAGGGGCAGACGCCGCTGCGAATCCCATGAGCGCTTCATCGCTCGGGGATTTTTAAATTTAAGAGTCTTTGCATTTAGTTGTTTGTTCTTTTTCTGTTTTTATTTTGTAGAATCGTCCTCCTCAGTGGCAGGCGATCCTTCTGCAGCGTGTTCTCAGTGCTGCCGTATCGGGACAGCGCCCAGGCCGGGTACGTACCTGCACTCGCCATGGCTCTCGGGCGAGAGGCTGTGGGACCACGTGTGGGAGGTGCTGCCCTTCCCTTCCCAGCAGCTCGCCTCTCTCTGACACTGGACATTCAGGGAAAGTCGAAGGAAAGAGTTCTACCTTCTTTTCAGCCAGAAAGCGTCCTTGCAGGTGTGTGTGTGTGTGTGTCCGTCCCCGTGTTTATCTGTGTGTCTCTGTGTGTATCCCCGTATCTGTGTGTCCCCGTGTTTATCTGTGTTCCTGTGTGTATGTCTCTGTGTTTATCTGTGTTCCTGTGTGTGTGTCCCCGTGTTTATCTGTGTTCCTGTGTGTATGTCCCCGTGTTTATCTGTGTTCCTGTGTGTATGTCTCTGTGTTTATCTGTGTTCCTGTGTGTGTGTCCCCGTGTTTATCTGTGTGTGTGTCCCCGTGTTTATCTGTGTGTCTGTGTGTGTATCCCCATGTGTATCTGTGTGTGTCCCTGTGTTTATCTGTGTTCCTGTGTGTATGTCTCTGTGTTTATCTGTGTTCCTGTGTGTGTCCCCGTGTTTATCTGTGTTCCTGTGTGTGTCCCCATGTTTATCTGTGTGTTTGTATCCCCGTGTGTGTCCCCGTGTTTATCTGTGTTCCTGTGTGTAACCCCGTGTTTATCTGTGTTCCTGTGTGTGTCCCCGTGTTTATCTGTGTTTGTGTGTGTATCCCCATGTGTATCTGTGTATGTCCCCGTGTTTATCTGTGTGTGTGTCCCCATGTTTATCTGTGTGTCTGTGTGTGTATCCCCGTATCTGTGTGTGTGTCCCGTGTTTATCTGTGTTCGTGTGTGTGTGTGTGTGTGTGTGTCCTCGCTATGCTGCCTGCTGCTTATGATGTGCACGTTGGCATATCCTGATCCTGTGAAGCAAGAACAATGCAGGGCCCACCCCACCCCCCGGGCCTTGCCAGCTCTGGAGACAGGGAGGTCAGGAAAGGAATGACACAGCCGTGTGCCCACTCTGCCTCCTTGTACTGGGCTTGGGGCTGGAACCCGACCAGCCTGCGGAGCAAATACCAGAGCAGAGCGGACCAGAAGCAGAGGGGGAACGCCACCTCTCAAGGTCAACAAGCTCCTCCTTTGGTCTGAAAAAAACGTAGGTAGTGAGGCTCTGACCTTGCAAAGCGCTGCCTCCTTCCCCAGCCCCAGACTCTGTGCCTCTGCTCTGAGTCCTGCCCCTCACCTGCACCTGCTCCCTGCATCTGTGTCTCAGGGAGCTGCAGGGGCTCAGGGCAGGACGCTGGGAGCGCCGTGGGTGGCGGGAGCGCCGTGGGTGCTGGCACTGGCCTCTGCAAACTCACGCAGGGCCTCCTTCTGGGTGCTGTGACGGTCACAGGCTGTCCACAGGACCTGGCCCGAGGGAGGGCGGCAGGTCCTGGTGCTGCTTCACCCTTTACGGTGCCCCCTGGTTCACGGGAGATGCATTTTAAGACCCCCGTGGGTGCCTAAACTGCGGGTAGTACTGACCCTGTATATACCATGTTTCCTCCTGTATGTACACAACTATGATAAAGTTTAATTATAAATTAGGCACAGTTAGAGATTAACAACAGTAACTAGTAATGAAATAGGACAGTGGTAACAATCTGCTGCAATGAGTTATGAGAACGTGGCATTAGTAAGTAAAACCAGGGCCGCTTGAGCACAAACCCTGCGGACTGGACGGGGTCTGGTAACGAAGGCGGCTGCTGAGTGACCGGCAGGCGGGGGCGTCTGTGGCGTGAACGCACTGACAAGGTGGGTTCCCATCGGGCGGGAAGGAGCGGACACAGATTCCATTCTGGCCTGAGGATGGCACCGAATTTAAACTTACGAATTGTTTGTTTCTGGAATTTTCCATTTAATATTTTCGGGCCCCAGTGGACCAGGGGTCACTGAAACCGCATAAAAGCGAAGCCGTGGATAAGGGAGGACGGCGGTATTTAGGGGGGTCACCTGTGGGGTTATTAGGAGACTCGTCCTGCCACTTGTCCCAGATGCAGACGCGGAATGTGGGAGGGCTCACGGGACGTAACCTCACACCTTGGATACGAACAAGCAAACTCGCCACTCCCTCAGCTTTTATAGATGAGAAACCAAGATGCAGAAAAGGTAATTTCTGTAACAAAGCCCCCGGCCGGGCCCCCATGTCACCCGCCCGCGGGGGCGGCACATGCTGACGTCCTCAGGAGAAACTGGCAGCACGAGTCGGATTGAGCAGCGAGACTCAGCAGTGTCCTGCTTGTCATTTTTTAAATATATTTTCACTGATGTCAGAGAGGAAGGGAGAGGGAGAGGGAGAGAGAGAGAAACATCCATGATGAGAGGGAACCATGGATCGGCTCCTCCCGCACGCCCCCCACTGGGGATGTGCCTGACGGGGCATTGAACCGTGACCTCTTGTTTCATAGGTCAGTGCTCAACCACTGAGTCACGCTGGCTGGGCTGTTCTGCTTTTTAAATGTTTTAATGAACAGATACCCTATTTATAATAACTGCCACTTATAATTATGATCTTTAAGCTAATTATTGGGAAATAATTATGCTTAAATGACAAGTGTTTATGCTAGTAAATTTATACATATACATATTCTTAAACTCCTGCAGCTCATGTGCATACTAACTAGTATGTTTTCACTGTGGAAAATTCCTTTACCTTTACGCTAAAGCCTCTCCGTGACCAGGACGTAAGTCCTAGGATTCCCGGGGTGGACAGGGGGCTTCCCTGCCTTGCAGCTCGAGCCCGTAGGCTCCCTGCCCCCCCGCCCCCCCTCAGCTGAGCCAGCCACCCGACTCCGGCCGCTGGGCTGCTCAACACGCGGTTTCTGGCTCCTGTGGTTCCGTTGTGCTTGGGCACGTGGACCAGGCCACGTGTGCCCGAGAATTCAGACAGGCGCAGACCAGCCGCGGACGGGTCCATGTGCGTCCCAGCTTCATCCCAAGAAAGATTTAAAGACAGGAAACTCAAAAGTCCCTTCACTGCACTTGAACCCCCGACTGGAGAGCATCTGTCGGGGTGGCCTTATCTCTTCTGGGTCTGTCTTCTGGCCCCTGCAGCTGCCAGAGCGTCCCAGCCCCTCTACCCCCCCCCACCCCCCCCAGCTTTGCTCTTGGGTTTAAGCTGAACTGGACTGACTTTGGCTCCTGACATCTGCTGAGCGAAGCAGACAGGCCGGCCCAGGGGAGGCTTCACAGGCGCTCGTGACAGTCGTCCTGCTGGGGCCCCACCGACACAGAGTCCAGCTGAGTCGGAACAGTGGTTCTCCACCTTCTGGCCCTTTAAATACAGTTCCTCATGTGGTGACCCAACCATAACATTATTTTCGTTGCTACTTCATAACTGTAATGTTGCTACTGTTATGAATCGTCATGTAAATATCTGATATGCAGGATGGTCTTAGGCGACCCCTGTGAAAGGGTCGTTCGACCGCCAAAGGGGTCGCGACCCACAGGTTGAGAACCACTGAGTCGGAGGGAGAGGCTGTCCAGCCTCCACCCAGCCCTCTCACGTACGTGGATTCGTACTCAGACCTCGCCGGCGCTGTGACCCAGCCCATGTATGAAAGCCCTGAGGCCTGCCCCTGACTAGAGAAGAAGGCGAGCAGCCCTACGCCTGCGGCTTACGGAGGCTCTCAGCTCTCGGCTCTCAGCTCTCCGCTAATCTGAAGAGCAGGTGGGGTGGGGTCCGAGTCCTCAGACGCCCTCCTGTCTGTAGGTTTCCAGGTTCCTTGCTGACTCTCTTGGTGCAGATTCGTTCTCAAGGCCCCTGTTTACTTTGTGTGGCCTTCCCAGAATTCCCAGAATCCATGAGAAGCACCTGCCCCTTTGCCTTGCCAAGCCCCAGGCTGCGGCTTCTCTGCGGGAGTGAAAGGGCCCTTTTCCCCTTCCCCTCCCCCTCCCTCTCTGCATCCCTCCTCGGGGAGCTTTTAACCCTTTGCTCTCTCGTCCTGGCTGGGGAAGACCATGGCTTGTTAGTGACAAGCTGGCTGCAAATTGCCCACACTGTTTGGACTTGGTTTTTTGTTTTGTTTTGGTTAATCCTCACCCTGGGATATTTTTTTCCAATGATTTTTAGAGAGTGAAAGGCAGAGAGGAGGGGAGAGGCAGAGAGAAACATTGACGTGAGAGACACATGGATTGATTCCTCCTGCACGAGCTCTCACCCGGGCGGGGGATCAAACCTGCAACCCGGGTACGTGCCCTGGACCAGGAGTTGGACACGAGACCCTTTGGTCTGCGGGCAGATGCTCTATCCACTGACCCACACGGGCCAGGGCTGTTTGGCCTTGCTTGCACTTTCCTGCCTCAGTTTCCCTATTCCACTTGCCCTGGAATTTTCCTGGCTCCTCACTGCCCTGTTAGATAGGAGATGCTTCTAATAACTGTCTTCTTTTCCGGTTCTTTCCCGTTGGGAATTCAGTCTTGCCCGGGGCATGATGGGCATGGAGGGGGGGTGCAGGGCGGGTGCATTCAGACAACTCCCAGCTCCCCAGTCGCTGTCCACACCCCTCAGGTCTCTGGCTGTCGGCAGTTGGCTGGCCTCGCCCTCCGTCAGCTCCGTGTCACCTCCCAACCGAGCATCCTTCGGTCGGTGGGAAATGTCAATAGCATGCAGCCCTGTGAGCAGATGAACACACGGCTCTTCCCACGGGCGCCGGGCTTGCGGGAAGCAGGGGCGCTCTTGGCTGCACGTTGAGTTGGAAGCGGGTGGTTTCCCCAGGTCCGTTCTGGGTGGGAGTCGGGAGGTGGGAATAATGCAATGGGGGGTCCGCCCGGGACCCAGAGCTTCCTCCTGCTTCCCGCCCTCTACCACCCTCTGGCCTGTCCCTCCTGCGGCAGGACCTCCTGCTTGGACCCCAGGCGAGTGCAGCTGCATTACAGGCCAGAAGGGCGTCCTGTGGGGCGACTCCATTCCCGGCGTCCCGTCAGCGGGAGCAGGCACGCCCGTCCCAGACACCAACTCCAGAGCTTTGGGAGCGGGTCCCCCTGTGAGGGGGAGACTGCAGGCCTGGAGTTGGAGCTGCCCCCGCCGCCCCGTGCACACAGCTGCCATGAGAGCCAGATGGTCTTCAGTCCCTGGAGGTGGGGCATCCGCAGGCATTTTGCACATACAGGGCGGGGCAGGAGGGTTACAGCTGTTTCCATGGGAAGCAATACAACGTTGATAAATACAAGAATAAGCTCTTGTTTCTCGTACAACCGTAAACCTACCTTTATTTTAAATTGACTCCAGAGAGACTGGAAGGGAGAGGGAGAAACATCCGTTGGCTGCCCCCTGCACGCCCCCTTTTGGGGATTGAGCCTGCCACCCAGGCCTGTGCTCTGACTGGAATTGAACCAGCAACCTTTGGGGCGATGCCCAACCAACCGAGCCACACGGGCCAGGGCTGTGAGCCTACTTTTCCGTGTAGATCCCATTGGAAGGAGGTCGGAGCGAGTCCGGGTAGCTTGTGGCTGAGGATTCTAGAAAATAACCACGCTCGTGATCCCAACAGAATAGCGCCTGCGAGGTGTGTGTGTTGGGGACAACCCACTGAGAGAAGCATTCCTGGTTGACGGTGAGCCGACTGCACGGTCGGAGCCCCAGTGTCTCTGGACGTGAAGCTTTAAACAGCAGCTTCCGTGTGGCGTTCGTGTCCCCAGCCTTTGTTGCTGGGCCCACTTCCTGAGCGTCGGTCACTCGGTGACACAGAGGACGGCCCTTCCAGAGAGAGGCCTCCAGCCTCCACGCCCCTCCCCCACGTCCCCCCAAGACGCCTCTTTGTTGTGGGAATTACACACTCACGATTGTGCTGCTTTCTCACACCGTGCATGTTCCCCCAGCGACCGGCTCTGGGATGATCTCATGGCTGAACGATGCCGTGATCGGCTGTTTGTAGGAGCTGCCTCAGAGGCCCCTCATTGCTGCCAGTGCCCGGGGGGTGGCGTGTGGATGGCGAGCTCAGTGGGGGCGGGCAGGACTGAACGCTGCTCTGATTGTCCGTGGCCTGGTGGCCTGGCCCGTCCGCTGCTTCTGAACTGAGGGCAGCGCTCTGCTCTGGACCAGCAGGCAGACTTGCCCGATGGCAGGTGCTGCGGGGGCGACAGCGAGGATTCTGGAGCCGCGTTAGCCCTTGTCGCTGAGTCTGGGGTGCAGCCCCCAGTGGTGCCGGGCTAGAGGCGGCCTTGCTGCCCAGCCAGCCTCACACTCTGCTCTCTGTGAAGCAGATCTCGGGCCTGTTATTTTTTAAGCGTCTGGAAATCCTGTTAACATTTAATTAGCTTTTAAGTTATTTACACATCCACGTGTTCAACGCATTGTCCTTTAAAGATCGATGCCCAGAGGGGCTCCCGGCCGGCAACCCCGGCCCGAGAGGCAGCCCCGTCACAGAAGTAAATCCCAGCGGCCGTCCCGGAGGCGGAGGCCCGGAGACGAGCTCATTGGCCACAACACACTTGGGTCACCCACTTCCCAGGTGCTGATGCTTTAAATCACATGCACGTACGGCTGCTGCTTTCATTGAGAGGAATATCGGTTCATTAGCCAAACGCTCCCTAAGGAATGGGCCTTGGCTCGGCCCTGCTGTCCAGTTCCATGCGGTGCGGCTCAGTGAGCTGGAAGAGGACACGGGAGCACTGTGCTGCCCACAGGAGGGAGTCAGGAGCTGGCCCTGTGTGGCCTTGAGCACCGAGGGGACCCCCTCTGGGCACCAGGAGAGCTAGACCAGCCTCTGCTCTGACCAGACGACCCACCACGATGAAGTCGAGTACGTCCGCTCTGTCAGGGGACAAAACTAAGACGGGCCCCGGGGTTCCCACCACGAGGTGACGGGCTTCCCAGGAGACCCACGGGGTGAACTGCAGTGCCGTCTGCGGGGCTGGCTCCGCCCCAGAGAGCCCACCTCTGCGTCTGCTTCTTGCTTAGAGGTGTCACTGTTGTGGGGCTGTCTCCCCAGGTGTGTTTTCATCCCCTCCCCCATCTTCTGTGGCCCCTTCCCTGTCCTCCTCACACTACCTCCCATCCCTCCCACCCCCATTGGCCAACCTTCGTAAAAAAAAAAAGTGTGTGTGTGTGTGTGTGTGTGTGTGCGCGCGCGCCCTGGGTTTTCAAAGTGTGTTTGTTGCTCACAGCCTCTGCAAAGGTTAAGAAACTTAAATAGGCCCAGCTGGTGTGGCTCAGTGGTTGAGCATGAGCCAGGAACCAGGAGGACACGGTTCGATTCCCGTCAGGACACAGGCCCAGGTTGTGGGCTCCATCCCCAGTGTGGGGTGTGCCCGAGGCAGCCGATCCATGATTCTCTCTCATCATCGATGTTTCTGTCTGTCCTTCTCCCTTCCTCTCTGACATCAATAGAAATATTTCTTTTAAAAAAATAAACAAATAGCATGAGAAACGAGGTCTTGTAGCTAAATAAGACCTGGGGCTGTGGGCGCGGAGGGAATGGGAGCAGCGGTCCTGTCAGGGCATCTCCTCCCACGGGGTCCTGTCCTGAGCCTGACCGACCGTGCCCTCCTGCGAGTCCAAGTGACACGGAAACGGTTCCGCTCTCGGTTTTGGACAAGACCCACATGGGCGGTGGAACTTGCCTCCGTTCCATGCTTAGAAGGAGGCGGAACATAAGTAAATTCATTTTTGAACTCAACATGCATCTGGGAAAAATGATCTCTGAGGCTTTTCAAACCAATTGCAAAGCCCAACTTCATTTGCTTTTAAGACTTTGAGCTGCCGTTCCCCGGGATCCGCCTCCGGTGCCGCAGGGTCAGCGCTGGCACCCCGTGATGTCGCCGTTCCCCAGGGTCTGCCTCCGGTGCCGCAGGGTCAGCGCTGGCACCGAGTGATGTCGCCGTTCCCCAGGGTCCGCCTCCGGTGCCGCAGGGTCAGGGCTGGCACCAAGTGATGTCCGTGTTCACGCCCCGTGTTGATGGGAGAGATGATCTGAGAGGGAACGTGAAGACTTGATCACTCGTCAGTCCTCTGCCTTCGGCTGCTGCTCCGCTGGGTGTTTTCAACTCTCCCTTTGGGGGAACCAGCGCACCTTCCAGGCCTTTCTGCACCCTTCCCACCCTCTCGGGTTCACAAAGAGGGGGCATCAAGGCCACGGTCTCTGGCTTCTCCTCGCTCCCCTGAGGCCTGTTCCAGCTCCCCTCCGGGTCTCCCCCGGGGGCCTCGCTCCAACCCACAGGCTGTCAGCCTCAGTGCCCGGACCTTGCTCGCGATTGGTGCATCCGCTGTCCTCTCTGCTGGAGGAAGTGAGGGCTGCCATGGAGGCTCCTGGAGGGGGCGGGGCAGGTGGCCC
>NW_005367588.1:125803-130790 GCF_000412655.1 Myotis brandtii
GGGGGGGGGGGGGGTTGGAGGCCAGCTGCTGGGTTGTGAGCTTCCTGTGGGCACGGCACCTCCATGAAGTGGGGAAGCCTGGACCTCGGAGCCCTCAGGGAGTGTGGTCCCGGCGGGGCCGCCCCCTCCCCCGGGGAGCTCGATCTCTCCTGAGAGCACTTCTGTGGCTCAGGACGCCGTGGAGCTCGTGATGGACGAGCTGCACCTCTGAGTGACCTCACAGTTCTCTGACTGTCCGTGGAGGAGTCTGAAGTCACGGACAGTCACATCCGGTCAATGGGGCGGGGGGTGCACTGACCAGAGTTTGCGTGTGAAGTGCGAAGACTTTAGTGTCAGTTCCAAAGGGGCCCAGACGCTCTGGGCTGGCAGAACTGGCCTCCATGTGGCTGCAGAAAGCAGTCCTGGGAGCAGGTCGAGGTGGGTCTTTGGAAGCTGTTGCTGACCTCACTCCGCATCATAAGATGCGGGAGCCAGTCCATCATGGGAGCCCACAGGCGAGGAGGACTGCTCAGCACATCAGAGGGTCCTGGGTTCCTCCATGGGGGGCGGGCACTCGTCTCTCCTCCCCCCACTCACCTGGCTCCAGGGCACCTCGCTTTCCCATCGATTCCTTTATCATTTTAAACCTGTTCGTTCTTGCGAAACAGCCCCCGTTCTTACAGGAGACAGCCCTGAGCACGGTGCCTCTCCGGCACACAGAGGCAGCAGCTGGAAGGCGGTCCTTCCTGGATATGGCTGCAATTTAGACCCCTGGAGCGTTCAGAACTCCTGCACCCAGGTTGCACCCATGACAACAGAATCAGCATGGCTGGGGTGGGAGCCAGACCGCAGGAGTTTGTCAGAAATCCCCGGTGATTCAAACACACAGCTTAGTGAGAACTACTGTAAGGAGAGGGGACGTGGCCAGCCATCTGCCTACTCTGGGCCTCGTTTTTCTCATCTGTAAAATGGGACAGTAATAGCAACAACAGTCTGATAAGGGCAGCATCAAGAATGAAGGGGCCTGCGGGCGCGGCTCAGTGGTTGAGCGTTGATATATGAACCAGGAGGTCATGGTTTGATTCCCGGTCAGTGCACATGCCTAGTGCGGGCTCGATCCCCATTAGGGGGCAGCAGAGGCAGCTGATCCATGATCCTCTCTCATCACTGATGTTTCTATCTCCCCCTCTTCCTTCCTCTCTCAAATCAGTAAAATTATATATTTTTTTAAAAAGGATGAAAGGGATGGTGTGTGAAAGTCTGTGTCAGGTGTGAAGTGTGCTATGACTGCTTGCTGTTCACACTGGACATTGTTTTATAGGAAGATACTCGTGTTCCAGGTGGCCTGGCAAGGTAGGAGGGTGACTCTTGTGGCGCTGGTTCTCTCATGGCCAGCAGTAAGCCTGAGAGCTGTCCAGGATGAGAAATTCTTTCTCCTCTCTAATAAAGGGGGGGTCGAGAGGGGTCTCCCCAGATTTAAGAAGAAGCCAGCAGCGAGAGCCCAGCAGAGTGTAGTCCCTGTGCCATGACCGTCTCAGAGAGGAGGGACTTGCTGAGTGGAGGGAGGCCGGGGATCCACACTCTGCACCCGCCTTTCTCCCTCAGGCCCTCGTCAGCTGCGCGTCCTTCATGTCAGAGAGGGGGGCGTGGGGGGGCTGCCCTTGAGCCGCTGACCCGGCCCGGCGGAGGGGCGAGGGGAGGCCTGCTCGGTCCCATTCGTCAGCATGACTGGCGCCTCGCGTAGTGAGCATCACAGCACCTCTTTTGGGTGCAAACAGCAGCTTTCCTCTCTGGCTTGTCCTCCAGGGACTTGAAGTCGGACGGAGGGAGACAGTCAGCAGGTGCCGTGAGCCTGAAAGAGGTCGTTGGCCTGGAAGGCGTGGAGCTGGGCGCTGACGGGAAGGTAAGGCTGCCCGGCTCCCGTTGGCGAGTCTGTGCCCAAGCCACAGGGTCAGGAAGCAGAAGAGGGGGCAGGCTACGCACCTTGGTCGAGGGGTGGGGGGCACCTTCCTGGGCTCCCAGCGGGCAGGCGAAGTCCATCGAGGCCGCGATTACATAGCAACACAAGGTTTCCCTGCCTGCATGTGCACACATGTCCACATGCATGCTCTGGGGTGCAGGGATGTGGGTAGTGTGAACAGCAGTAACGGATGGTGCCCGCAAGCCGCCTCCCCACGACTAGACGGGGGTGTCGGCCTCCGACGGAGACCCCAGGCACCAGGGCTGCCACGCCTCTTCCACACGCAACTCACCAGGCTGCGGGGTGACCTCTAGGGTGTGAAGGGTGAATCCAGTCTTTCATGAGCCCCCAAAGCCTGTTGGGGGAGACCGTGCAGGGTGTCCTTGGGGAGACCGTCCCAGTCGTTTGCATGCACAGGACCCCCCGGCACAGCTCCCCCAGGGCCTGAGCCGTGGTCCCCAGGCCGGTGGAGAGAAAGATACATGTGCTGCTTTCTCTTCTGAAGGCTGAGTGTCCACCCAGGAATTGGGGGGGGGGGGGGGTTGCGGGGAGGGACAGAGCGGAGGTGAGCCCCGTGGATGGATCTGCCGCAGGGCACGGGGTCACGTCCCTCGTCAGGGACTCCAGCCGTCGGGGCCTGGAACGCTGCGGGTGCTGGTTCATGGAAAGTAGTGCCAGTCTGTGCCTCACGCAGCCACACCATCCCACAGCGTCTAGGACAGTGATGGCGAACCTATGACACGCGAACTCATTTTTTTGGTTGATTTTTCTTTGTTAAATGGCATTTAAATATATAAAATAAATATCAAAAATATAAATCTTTGTGTTACGATGGTTGCAAATATCAAAAAATTTCTATATGCGACCCGGCACCAGAGTTAAGTTAGGGTTTTCCAAAATGCTGGCACGCCGAGCTCAAAAGGTTCGCCATCACTGGTCTAGGACAACACGTTGTTATCAAACACACATCGGCCGCGTCACCTGAGCGTTCTCACCAGGGGGGTCAGGGACAGCCACAGGCAGCGGTTCTGGCACAGATTTGGCCGGAAT
Organism: Myotis brandtii; assembly: GCF_000412655.1. Lineage (NCBI taxonomy): Eukaryota > Metazoa > Chordata > Mammalia > Chiroptera > Vespertilionidae > Myotis > Myotis brandtii. Next base: position 128,793 of record NW_005367588.1, read on the forward strand.
AGAAGTCACCTTCCAGGTCCCTGATGTCAGTCGCAGTGGGAGACGTGCAGCGTCGCTGGGTCGGGCGCAGCCTCACGCTGCCCGGGGATGTCCCTCACCTGCCCTTTGTCTTCCTTCCAGACGGTGTCGTACACCCAGTTCCTGTGGCCCACAAACGCCTTGGGAGCCCGGAGGGGCACCATCGACTCCACCTCCTCCTTCTCCCACTTCCGCACCCTGAGCCACCGCAGCCTCTCCATAGGGCGGGCCAGCAGCACCCAGGGGAGCCTGGACACAGGTCTGGGGGCTGCGGCAGGAGGCGTCTGGGGTACAGTGTGGGTGGGTCTCCTCTGTGCAGACGGGAGGGCCGGGTCCCTGAGTGTGAGCTCATCCCACAGGCGACGTGATTGGGCGAGAGGGTTTCAGCCTCACAACCGGCCAGAGGGTGGCCTCTCCAATGAGATGCCTCCGCCCAGCCCCTGAGCGCCCCCGGGGAAACCCCACGCCTCGTGCAGAGGGGGCTGGGCAGGATCCGGCTTCTCGCCACCTCTCTGCGCCTCAGTTACCTCCCTGTTACCTGCTTCTTGCCTACACTTTTCAGTGCTCAAGTTGGGCTTTTCTTCAAATAATTGGGCCAGAAGCCCAGGATCCGGTGTGAGAACACCCCTTGTGGTTCTCCTCGTGGGAGCGGATGGGCTGCGGAAGGAGGCTGGGTGCTTCCTGCTCGGCCTGAGCGGCCCTCTGGGGCTGACGGGAGCTCTCGGTGAGCAGTGCCTCTGCTCGGAGATCCCAGGCGATCGGAGGGCTCAGCCTGTCCAGGTGCTGAGTCGGAAACACTGTCCGTGCTCCCGCCACGCTGGTCCCCAAGTGCATGGGCCTGCTTTGATCCGTGTTTATGTGGGCACAGTAGTCTGCCCAGGAGGGTTCACCCCAAAACGTGCTTCTCACGGGGCCCAGCTGCCAATGACCTGCAGGGTTAGAAACGAGCCTTTCGGCGCCACGTGTTCTGATCCGAGTGTCCCTGTGCTGTTCATGCTCCGGGGTCCTGTGCTCTCGGGTCAGGGAGATTCACACGTCATCGTCATGTGAAGAATCTGGTGCCCCTGTCGGAGAGGACACGCCTCCTTGGCTGCAGAGACCGTGACTACATGTCAGGCAGGCAGGCGACCGAGCTGGTGCCCTGACCAGCCCTCAGTCCCCCGCACGGGCGTTCACCTCTGCGCTGCCCGGAGGCCTGGCCCTGACTGTCCCTCTGCCTGCGGCCCTTAGGCAGCGACCTGGGAGACTTTGTGGACTACGACCCGAACCTCCTGGACGACCCCCAGTGGCCTTGTGGGAAGCACAAGCGGGTCCTCATCTTCCCTTCGTACATGGTGAGTAGCGTGGAGGCGGCAGGCAGGCCTTCCCTCGGCTGCGCTGCCCAGAACGGGGCCCCTTCAGACCCTGCTCAGCCTGGAGACCCTCCAGGTGCTGTGCTGACGGGAGACCAGAACGTGTCCGGTCCAGGGTTCTGCTGGTCACTGGCCTGCACACATCACATTAGCTACCGGCTCACTCGCCAAGCGTGGCATCTGTAGACCCACTGGGAGAGGGTGGGCCACCGGCCGCGCTGAGGTCAAGCCGGCTGGTGGAGTCCTCGCAAGGGTGGGTCTGCAGTGCCCACTGAGCAAACACGTGGCCCGGGCTCAGGGCGACCGAGAAAGTGACGCAGGACAGTGTGGGTGTCACACGCAAGCTGTTTCTCGGGCTTTTCCTGTTTTCCTCTGTGAGTCTGGTTTCGGCTCCTGGCTGACCACCTCCCACCGCTCTGCTCCTGGCGGCCATTCCCCGAGATCAGAGGGTCTGGCAGGGCCCGGGTACTTTCCTGGGGAGACGCGCCAACTGGGAGGCAGGCCGAGCCCGGGATGCCGTGGGGAGAGGCGCGAGGGCTTTCGGGAAACCGCTGCCCCTGGGCTGCACACAGGAATCGGTGGGAGAGCACGGCCAGAGCGCCCTGTCGCCTCCCTGCCGGCCGGGGGG
>NW_005367588.1:130853-134757 GCF_000412655.1 Myotis brandtii
GCCTCCCTCCGCCCGTGCGGTCTCTGCACCCGGCCCAGCAGTGAGCCGGCCCTTCTCCTGGGACAGGCCCCGTGTCGTGTCTCAGAAGCTGTAGTGGGCCCAGCCTACATATGAAAGGGCGCCTGGCACCCACTCAGAGCTGAGCGGCCTCCGGCCTCTCCTCACAGAACATTGGCAACGGGCCGACGTCAGAGACACCTGGGGCCTGGCCAGCTCCGCCCGAGTCTCCTCCTGTAACGGGCAGGGAGCCAGAGACATTCCAGTGCCAGAGTCGGGACGAATTACCAAAGGCATTTAGTGTATTTATTAATTTTTAAAATATATTTTTATTGATTACAGAGGGAGAGAAACATCAGTGATGGGAGAGAATCATTGACTGGCTGCCTCCTGCATACCCCACACCTCAGCCTGCAACCCAGGCATGTGCCCTGACTGGGAATCGAACTGTGACCTCTTAGGGCGATGCTCAACCTCTGAGCCACGCCAGCCGGGCCAAAGGCATTTAGTTTAAAACTGGCCCTACTCCTTGCTCTTTCCTCCGTATTCCCCAGCTGCTGACACAGAAAGCGAACCAGACCTGTGGGTAGTTCTTTTCCACTCTGACCTCTGTGAGGTCATTTGCTTCTTTAAAAACAACCACCAGAGCTCATCAGTCTGAGCCAGCGCACAGTGAGGAGCTCATCCTTCTGAGCCAGCGCACAGTAAGGCGCTCATTGGTCTGAGCCAGCGCACAGTAAGCCTTAGTAAACAGTCAGATGGGCTTCCTGCTCCCCGTGCCGCCTGCCCGTCATGGAAGTTGCGGGAGGGAGGCTGTTAGAGCAGCTGAGGCCACAGTGCCCCCCGCCCCCTCCCATGAGTGTGGAGAGCAATCAGGAAGAGAAAGAGCCAAAGAGCTGACGAGGCAGCGCCAACAGGATTAACCTGAGCTGAATGGGTTTCTGGACCCTTTTCCTTTCTCAGGAAAAATAAACCCTCCCACTGTTTGGACACAGACCCTTTGGATGGCTCCCGGGGCCAGCTCTGGGCCGAGCTCCCTGACCCAGTGCCTGCTCCCGATGGAAGAGAGCAATCAGGAAGAGAAAGAGCCAAAGAGCTGACGAGGCAGCGCCAACAGGATTAACCTGAGCTGAATGGGTTTCTGGACCCTTTTCCTTTCTCAGGAAAAATAAACCCTCCCACTGTTTGGACACAGACCCTTTGGATGGCTCCCGGGGCCAGCTCTGGGCCGAGCTCCCTGACCCAGTGCCTGCTCCCGATCACTAACTGTCACAACCTCGGTGCCCACAGACCCTCCTCCCGCCGTCCCCGAGGGTGGCGGGAATGTGGCTCAGAACGCGATTTCGGGGGCGGCGTGCGATGCTGAGCGTGAGAAAGGCAGACAAGTCCCTCCGTGGGCCCTGCCCACCCCCCATGCACGCTGCCTTGTCTGTGGAAGCTCTCGGGACGCACGCCTGCGCCTGCCTGCACACAGCTCACGGAGCAGCTAGAGCAGCTGAGCCGCGGCCTCCCTTGCAGTCCCTTCTGGGCCCTGAGGTTCGAGGTGCACGGAGCTTCCTCAGGTCAGCAGACCCTGTTGCAGAAAAGCCACGCCAGACACTGTGGGTGCCCCACCTCCCGGACATGAAGGGGACTCCCCGCTCCTGGGAGAACCTGCTCCACGTGCGCAGGGGGAGCAGCAGGCCTGTGGGGCGCCGGCCTCGGTGCGGGTGTTACACATAAAGTGCTGACTGCGTTGTGGTGGTTTCTGCTGCTCTCTTTCGGGGGTGGGAGGCTGTAACAGCCTTATTGGATACTAGAGGCCCAGTGCACAAATTCGTGCACCAGTGGGGTCCCTCGGCCTGGCTAACCAGCTCTCTGACATCCCCCAGGGGTCCCGGATTGTGAGAGGGTGCAGGCCAAGCAATCGGGACCGCTGGCTCCTAACTGCATGCCTGCCTGATTGCCCCAAACCATTCTGCCAGCTGGCCTGCTCACCCCCCAACTGCCCTCCCCTACTGGCCTGATCACCCCTAACCACCTCTGCTTCGGCCCCACCACCATGGCTTTGTCTGGAAGGATGTCCGGGAAGGTTTCCCAGTCTAATTAGCATATTATCCTTTTATTAGTATAGATAGAAGCCTGGTGCATGGGTGGGGGCCAGCTGGTCTGCCCTGTAGGGGGTCCCGGATCAGGGTGGGGGTCCCCTTGGGGGGCAGGGCCAGCCTGGGTGAGGGGCCTGGGGCAGTTTGCAGGCTGGCCACGCCCCCATCAGGGTGGAGGGCTCCCACTGGGGGGTGTGGCCAGCCTGGGCGAGGGGCTGAGGGCCATTTTCAGGCTGGCCACACCCCAGTTGGGGTGAGGTCCCTGCTGGGGGTCGTGGCTGGCCTGGGTGAGGGGCTAAGGGCTGTTTGGGGGCAGTTTGCAGGCCGGCCAAGTCCCCGGCTTTGTCTGGAAGGACATCCAGAAGGTCTCCTGGTCTAATTAGCATAAAACTCTTATTAGTACAGATAACTCACATATCACACAGTTCACCTTTCAATGTGTACAGTGCAGCGGGTTTTAGCATGTTCACAAGGCGTGCAGTCATCACCACAGTTGAGTTGAGGACATTTTTCTCCCCACAAGAAGCCCCATAGTCCCCACCCCATGGGCCCCAGGCAGCACTAACCACTTTCTGTCATAGACTTGGCTGTTCTGGGCGTTTCATAAAATGGAGTCGTACGCCATGTGCCTTCTGCACCTGGTCCCGGCGTCACGTGCGCCCCTGTCACTGCAGCGTCGGTATTGGGTGGCTTTTTGAGAATCTTGTCTTCCTTGTAGAAGGTACACAGTGAAATACCAGCTTTTCACTCTACCCAGCATGTGGCAGCAGCTACTCCTGGTGTGTGCATCTGTCTCAGACTTTTGATAATCCAGCTACGTGACCTCCACACACAGTTCGCCGGCTCATGCTCTGAGCTCACCGTGCATTTGAAAGTGCGTCCACATCCTGCCGGGTGAGCGTGAACTCGGGCCACATGCAGCCAGGGTCACCCCGGGAGCTTCTACAACGGGAGCTTCTACCCCGGGAGCTTCTACAACGTCCGGTAAATGTTTGACAAATATCTGAAGCTGTGGACCTGCTCTGGCAGCACCTGTTAAACCCATGCAGACGTGTAAACACTGGAAGTGGAGGCCGTTTTTCCTGCGTTTCTCTCCTCAACGTTATTTCTGCAAAGGAACATGAAGAGCTGCTCCCCTCTGGATGGTGAGCGGGAGGAGACCCAGGATTCTGTGTTTGGAACCAATGGGTAGAAATAGCAGCAGATGCGCCGGCCGCCTGCCCGTCCCCATCGCTCCCTGTGGTTTGCTGTCCTCTCGGGGGAAGACTTACTGCTCAGCGCAGCCCGATGCCCAGCTGTTGGTGGTGGAGAGGTTTAGTTGAGGGTCGCCGGCTGCTTAGTTCGCTGAGTGAGCGGGAGCATGTTTCCCAGCTGAGCTCAGCGGAGGTGTCGACGGGTGCGATAGGAGCAGGTGAGCCTGGCTGGGCAGGGCTCGGTGCTGGGAGAGCCGCAGCGCTCCCCCCTCTCCCCCCTTCCTCCAGGAGTGAGGGATCCAGGAACCAGGCCTCCAGAGGTGACCTGCCTGCCCCAGCTCCCGGGGGCCCCTGGGCTGGACCAGCCTCCCTGGACATGTCCTGTCCCAGGCCCCTCAGGCCCAGAGGGGAGCAGTAGGGAGTCCACAGCCAGCTCACCCCGTTCAGGCTGCCCACGCGGATCCGGGGCGATGTGGAGGGCAGGGGGTGGGGAGGAAGAGGAGAGACCAGGAGGCTCCAAGGTAGAGCACCTTTTAGGTTGTTTCTGTTCCCATCAGCGGCCTGTCAGCCGTGAGCCCCGCTGTCTCCAGTGCTGTCGCGGGGCCTGTGCCCCCCCCACACCTCCCGCCC
>NW_005367588.1:134867-142159 GCF_000412655.1 Myotis brandtii
CCGCCCCCCCCACACCTGCTGCCACCTGCTCTCCACTCTGCCCCCCTCCCCTCCCGCTGCAGCCCCCCCAGCCCGAGAGGCCTTCGCTTGGGCATCGAGACGTTGCCGTGGGCCGGGACGGGCCCTCATTCAGCTCCCTGGAGGCCCTCCCTGCTCTCCTGATGACTCAGTCCCGTAATTGTTTCCCAGCAAAGGCTGTCTCCGCGGTAGGTGTGGGGACAGCGTGGTCTTACCCTCTCTCCCTGTGACCTCAGAAGGGACTTGGGGTGCCGGCCCTTCCTTCCCTAAAGGCCTCCGGCGGGCGGCGGGCGGGCTCCTCTGGGCTGCGTCTCGGACCTTCTGTGGTCAGTGGCCTCCTCTCAGCGGCGGTGCACACGCCGCTCCCTGCAGCCGGGCAGCTCCCTCTGCAAGCACGCAGGTGCCCTGGAGCCGCCACCATCGCCATGTCACAGCCGGCCCAGGTGTCAGCCGCGGCGGCTGCACAACGCCCTGCGTGACCAGGAAGGGACCGCACAGCCTGGGTGCTAGCACCTTGACTCTGTAACATAAGATCACGGGTCTGGGCGTGGCGCGTCGCTATGGACTGCAGTTAGACTGAGAGGAGAGCTGGGGAGAAGCCTTGGCCTCGCTTTTCACGCTCTCTCGGGCCGGGAGGAGGGTGCCCAGGGGCCATGGTGACCCCGTGGCCGGCTCTCAGGATGGTGGGGAGTTGGTCTTCCCTCCGAGGGTGGCATAGTCCTTCCCAGGCGCATGGTCCATGCAGAGAGTCGTGGCTGCTGGACCCCAGAAAGCGTGCCTGAGAGAGAGACTGGGGCTGAGGACGGCAGGGCAGTCACCCCCTGGCCCCCAGAACCTGGGCTCAGGAGGACACAATTCACCTGAAGCTCCCTGGGCAGCGTCACCTGCAGAGCGGGCCCAGCTCAGGCACCGACTGTGGGCCGAGCGAGCGGTGCTGCCCTCCCTGCGATGCTCTCAATGAGATGCCCATGGCCTCTCGGTAGGTTCTGTTCTGTGTCCTCTCGGTCAGCCCCTGGGGCAGCCGCCAGGGGTTCTCTCCTGTGCAGAGGAGCAGCGGGGAGGCTCAGGCCAGGTAGCCACGTTCTCAGAGCGACAGGGGGCTGGCGTGGGAGCCCTGACCCCACGCAGACCCACTCCTGCTGCTGTTCCATCGGATTAAGGACAGAAAAGCAGGGACGGGGGCGGGACGGGGGCCTGGAGCCACACTGGTCCTGCCCGCGCTGCTGAGTCTTGCGAAGGAAGGAGATGCTGACACATACCACATGTGTGCTGACACGTGCCACAGCGTGTGCCACGCGTGGATGGGCCCTGAGGACCTGTGTTCAGTGAGACAGCCAGTCTCTGAGGGACAGACACAGCATGGTCCCACTCGTCTGAGGACACGGAGTCGTCAGTCACAGGGACAGAGGTGTCGTGGCCAGGAGGAGCCGAGGGAGGAAGGGGTTTAATGGGACGAGTCTCCGTGTCGTGTGTTCTCCCACAATTGGAAAAGCACTCACGTTTGTTGAGTGCGCGCTGAATGCCAAGCACGACAGACGACTCCCGTGGTTCTCGAAGTAGCCCTCCGGGAGGCAGGGCTGCCTCACTCTCTGGAGGTGCAGCCTGAGGTTTGGTCACAAACAGTCTCTGGTGGTGGCCGGAGTGGGTGACACCCGTGCGCGTCCGCGGTGTGCGAGTGGGGCTCCCTCCCTGCCGGGCGCTGGCCCTGGAGATCAGAGGCCCTGTGCTGCGCGTCCCCCGGTCCTGAGAGCAGGGAGTGGTCCCCCTCTGCCTCTGCAGGCTGGGCCTCCTCGGGCTCAGGGCTCCCCGGTTCCCCGGGGCGTGGGTCGTGGGGGTCACCGCGGGCATCCACTGCAATGGCCTCGGTGGAGGGTGTGACCCCACTGCCTTCCTTACAGACCACGGTGATCGCCTACGTGAAGCCCTCGGACCTCAAGAAGGACATGAACGAGACCTTCAGGGAGAAGTTCCCTCACATCAAGTTAACGCTCAGCAAAATCAGGAGGTAGGTGGCCGTCCGCGCGAGCTCCCTCAGCCCCTCCCAGCGCCCAGCGCACTTGTGCTCTGGACGGCGGTTCAAGCGAAAGGTGGGCACGTTCAGCAAAGAGGCTCCTGAGCCCTGGCGGAGGCTCAGTGGTTCGGGCGCCCCCGAGGGTGTTTGCTTTTCAGTCAAGGGCCCGGACCTGGCTGCAGGTTGGATCTCGGCCTCGGCCTGGGGCGGGGAGGGCGGGGGGAGGGTGGCAACCAATCGATGTGTCTCTCACATCAATGTTTCTCTCTCCCTCTCTTCCTCTCTCTCTAAAAATCAATGGGAAAATGTCCTTGGGTGAGAACTAACAAAGGCCCACGAGGGGCTAGCTGCTGGGAGGGCCTCTGTGAGCGCCAGGGCAGAGGGCAGGGGGCAGAGGGCAGGGGGCGGTCTCATGGCAGGAGCTGGCAAGGACCAGGGGAGGCTCCTGTTAGGGAAAAATCGTTTCTGCTGTCATTTCCGCACCCACCGTTCAGTCCGATTTATGTTACGGGAAATGGCATAGGAGTCACGTTCTCAGATGCAGGCAAAGCAGCAGAGAGGAGCTGGGCCCTGGGTCTGAAATGGCTCCCTGCCCACAGCCACTCCCAGGAGGGACGGCCGAGCCCTGTCTTGCAGCAAAGCAGCCGAAGCAAAATCACGTTCCCTCATGGCCGATGGGGGCGCATGCCTGCCGGCCAAGCAGTCTCTGGCTGCTCCGGAGGGAAACCAGCGTGTGAGGCCTGTGTACCAGGAGAGTGTGTGCGTGCATGTGGGCATGAGTGTGCATATGGGCATGTGTGTGCGTGTGAATGCATGTGTGTGCGTGTGAATGCATGTGTGTGCGTGGTAATGGGGCTGGACTGCGTGTAACAACGCCATGTTGGAGTAAGTGCCAGCATTTATGTCCGCGTGAATCTTGGTGCTGAGCTGGTGCTGGCGTGTTGGGTTTGACCAAAGGTCAGGAGAGCTCGGGCTTCACTTTGTCCTCTCGCTGGGCAGCCGCTCTGAGCTCACGGGGCTGCTGAGCCTGACCGTCTGACGTCAGTAACGAACGTGACTGTCACTCCACAGCGCTGACTCCAGACCCCCACCTCACGGCCGTCTCTGTCTCTGGCAGGACCTCGTCCCTCCTGTGGGGTCCCTCTTCCGTCTGGGCAGCTCTCCGAGTGTCCAGGGACTCCGCCCGCCCTGGGGTCCAGTGTGCGCCTGTGCCGTGTGGTCTAGACCACGGCCGCCAACCTCTCGGACCTCGCGGACCACCGGTTGGCGACCGCGGGTCTAGACGAGTCTCTTCCCCATGCGACGCAGCATCTCACGGTTTAGTGCCCGTCCCCTGGGGGGCGGCAGGCAGTGCTTTCTGGGTGAAGTCTTGTCCTCGGGGCCTGGTGCTCAGGCTCCAACAGGCCCCTCCCGCCCCTCCAGCCTGAAGCGCGAGATGCGGAAGCTGGCGCAGGAGGACTGCGGCTTCGAGGAGCCCACGGTGGCCATGGCCTTCGTCTACTTCGAGAAGCTCGCCCTCAAGGGGAAGCTGAACAAGCAGAACCGGAAGCTCTGCGCGGGGGCCTGTGTGCTGCTGGCGGCCAAGATCGGCAGCGACCTCAGGAAGCACGAGGTCAAGCACCTGATTGATGTGAGTGGCCGGGGCCGGGCCGGCTGCACCGCCCCACCCAGTGTCACTGTCTCAGCCACGGAAATGCCACGGGGTCTCGTGGGCAGTCACCCCAGGACGTCCATCACACGGGTCACTGGCCTCGGCCTCCGGGGGCCTCGGTGGCCTCCTCTTCGGGGGAGGGCGCGGGTTTCTGCTCTCTCTCAAAGGAGACCCCCTTGGCGTAAGGAAACACTCGTCTCCTTAGGCGAGTACATGAGGCCTGCTTCACGGCACTGGGTTCACGGAGAACGTGGGGGGAGCCAGCAGGGAGGGGGCCGCTGCCACCGAAGAGAGAGTGTGTCACCGTTCCTACGAGGAGGAGTGTGCTAGCTCAGGCTGCCACAGACAGCACCCCAAAAACCACAGCCAGTGCCCCACATGCCAAGCCAGTACCCCCACGCCACAGCAAGTACATACATACCACAGCCAGTGCCACCCACACCACAGCCAGTGCACACATACCACAGATAGTACCCCCCACACCACAGCTAGTGCCCCCCACACCACAGCCAGTACCCACACACCACAGCCAGCACCTACACACCACAGCCAGTGCCTCACACGCCATAGCCCGTTCCCACATGCCATAGTGCCTACACTCCTCAACCTGTGCCCCACACACCAGAGCCAGTGCCCCACACGCCACAGCACTAGTCCTGTCGTGAGAACTCCCTCTGCTCCTGAGCTTCTCCACAGACTTGCCCACCAGCCGTTTCTCTGTAAACCTCCCTGGCGGTGGGTAGAGGCATCACACGTGCTTTTGGTTTCTCTCTTTCTGTTGCAGAAACTGGAAGAGAAGTTCCGGCTGAACAGACGAGAGCTGATCGCCTTCGAGTTCCCGGTGTTGGTGGCCTTGGAATTTGCCCTTCACCTGCCAGAGCACGAGGTCATGCCCCATTACAGACGCCTGGTCCAGAGCTCCTAGCACAGGCCTGAGGGCCGGGCGCTTCCTGGTGTCAGCAGAGCTGCTAGCACAGGCCCAGGGGCCTGATGCACACTTCCTGGCGCCAGAAACTTCCTGGTGGGGGGTGGGAGGGCGGCTCCTAGCACAGGCCTGGAGGCCGATGCTTCCCCGCGCTGGAGAGCCGCGCTGCTGCTGGAGACTCATTCCCGAGCAGAGCTCAGCAACACAGGACTCTCCTCCCAACGCGCTTGTGCAGAGGCTGTGCCGGGGACCTTTCCAGGAGCCTGGTCTGCTGGCTGAGAGCCCCTGGGAGCTGTGACTACCCACCGGGCGAGGGGAGGCCTGGGCGGAACACACGGTGGCCGTCCGGGCTGTCCACCAGCAAGAGTTCTTACCCCCCACCCCACCCCCAGTCCTCCTCCCGGGCACACAGACCTGCCGGCCGGTCCAGAACTCTCCAGACCCACGCCACGTCTGAGCGTCAAGCCAGAGCAGAGCAGGGACGACAGCGTGGACAGGTGGAGGGAAGCTTTACAAAGACGCCCTCGCGGTGTCAGAAGAGGGTGCCAGTGTGTCTCTGTACCAGTTGTTGGAGGGCACTGTCCCCGGGGGCGTGTGCTCGCGTGAGTGTCAGTGTGTCTGAGAGATGCTGCCTCAGCCCTGAGCCCCAGCCAGCCCTGCCCCCTTAGCACAGACCTCACCTAGGGACCCCTCACCTGGGGACCCCTCACCTGGGGACACCTGGTCTGGGGACTCCTCACCTGGGGAAACCTCGCCTGGGGACCCCTCACTTGGGGACACCTGGTCTGGGGACTCCTCATCTGGGGACACCTCACTTGGGGACCCCTCGCCTGGGGACCCCTCACCTGGGGACACCTGGTCTGGGGACTCCTCATCTGGGGACACCTCACTTGGGGACCCCTCGCCTGGGGACCCCTCACCTGGGGACACCTGGTCTGGGGACTCCTCATCTGGGGACACCTCACTTGGGGACCCCTCGCCTGGGGACCCCTCACCTGGGGACACCTGGTCTGGGGACTCCTCATCTGGGGACACCTCACTTGGGGACCCCTCGCCTGGGGACACCTCACCTGGGGACACCTGGTCTGGGGACTCCTCATCTGGGGACACCTCACTTGGGGGGACTCCTCCCTGGGGACACCTCACCTGGGGACTCCTGGTCTGGGGACCCCTCGCCTGGGGACCCCTCGCCCAGGGCCATGAGCCAGGCTGGCCCTCACGGTGGTTTCTGGAGAACCTCTGAGTAGCCATCGCTCTCTCAGTACCAGGTGGTCTGACAGCTGTGCCCCCAGATAAAGACCTGGCTTCTGTCGCTTCCGCCCCCCACGGGACGAGCCAGTCCTCGTGTTGGGGTCCCGCGGGAAGGGTGCTGGCGGCTCCGCACCTTCCTGCATCCGACCTCCGTGCAGGTGTTTACCCCGCCCTTGCCCATGGGGCCGGCGGGGCAGCGCCCCGCAGTGGGCTCGGTGCTCTATGTTAGAGTGCACGCTAGGCACTTTGTTGTGCTGTATGTACATACGTAACCGTGTTTTATAAAATCAGAACAAGGGTAAGACACGGCTCATACCAGAGGCTTTTAGCCCCTGGCACCAGCTGCCTCGGGCTGAGGCTGTGCCCGTTGGAGAGGCGGCGAGCTCGCCCCTGCGTGCGGGCTGGTGACGGCTGGGACTGCCTGTACGTGACCAACCTGCATTCACCGCCTGTAGTCACCACGCGTCACCTTAAAGCCCAAGAGAAGCGCCCACCGAGGTCCACCCAGCGGGAAGGCCTGTGGCCGTGTAAAGAGAATTAAAGTATTTTAATGTTTCTATATCCGTGTGTGTGTGTGTGTGTGTGTGTGTGTACACACGTGTCTCAGTGGTCACGCCACCCTGCATCACTGATGCACCTGCCGCCGTTCCCACTGCAGACCTCACACAGGAAGCAAAGCCTCACACATCTCCGGGTGGGGTGGGCAAGGGGGGTTGGGCGCAGCCTGGCCCGGGCAGCCCAGTGACACTTTTGTAGCTGCCACACTCCCCTTTCCTCATCAAACCTGAGCAGGACCCCTCCCAAAGCCACGCGTGTTCCTGATGTGGGGGGGGGGGACAAAAGACCCTGCCATGGCTCCCTCACCCCGCAGGCCCTTCTGGGGTGAGCCCTTAGCTACACCCACCCCTTCCCCCAAACCACAGACACTGCCTCGCTGATGTGGAAATGGGGTTCCCCCAACAGCCAATAAAGCTGCTTACTGCCCGGCTGCTGAATCCTTTCTCCCTCAGACATTTCCGGGTCAGTGCCTACAGCCAGGCCTCCCTCCTCCGCCTGGCCTCCCCTAACCCGTCAGGGCCTGGAGCCTTCGGGGTCCCCCTCCACCCCCACAGTCAGTGACTGCAGAGGAGGCTGGGCTGGGGAGCAAGGCAGGGCTGAGCCAGGCCATTCTGTCACCTGGTGATGGTGTTGTCTGTCCAGCTACAGAAGTCCTTCAAGTAAAGGGGTTTGGGGGGCGGAGGGGGCGCCCCAGGGTCTCCCCTCTCCCAGAGGGGCCAGAGCTCCGCCCCAAGGGTCCAGGAGGACAGCTGACCAGGCCACAGGGGGAGGCGGGAGGGAGAGTGCTGAGGGCGGGACAGGAGGACACAGACTGAATCGGGACTCACAGGACTTCAAGGACTTAGAGGACTGGGAGGAGGCTTCCCGCGGGGCGGCTG
>NW_005367588.1:142228-146194 GCF_000412655.1 Myotis brandtii
GGGCCGCAGGGGTGGGAGGCAGACACGAATGAGGTAAAAAGCTGTCAGAGGAGGAAACGGTGGGGGATGAAAACGGTAGCAGCTCCTCCTGCCGCCCAAGGGACCCAGTGAGAATGCGGCAGCGCTGGCTCGCTCTGAGCTGAGCGGGTGAGGGCGGCCTTTGCCCACAGACCCGCTCGCGAGAGCACCAGGCACTGATGGGAGCCCTGGCGGTGCTGCTCCGCGGAAGGGTCCCAGGTTCGATTCCTGGTCAAGGGCATGTGCTTGGGTTTCGGGTTCGATCCCCAGTCCCAGTCGGGGTCCGTGCGGGAGCAACCAATCGAGGTGTGTTTCTCACATCAGTGTTTCTCTCTCCACCTCCCTCCCACTTTCTCTAAAAAAAATCAATGGAAAAAACTATCCTCAGGTGAGATTAACAAAAAGAAAACGAATGGATGGGGAACGTCAAGAGGGTCCCAGCCCCTTCAGGAAAAGGCTGTTTGGCTGCCAGGAGCCCGACCCCGAGCATTGCCCCTCCCGCCCTGTGGCCGCCCCCTCGGCCTTCGGGTCCCTTTATGAGCGACTCCTGAGCCAGAGCTGGGCCCAGGGCGATCACAAAGGCCTCGGAGGGTGGAGCTGAGCAGGGAACATGGGCCCCTCAGAGGGTGCCGCTGACGGCCGTTCCTGCCCTTTGAGGCTCAGTGGGAAATGCCCGGTGAGACCTGCAGACTTTCATGGGATCTAAGTCAGAGGTCAATGCTTCCTGAGGCAGCTACCTTCGCTCGTGAAACCAATTTTCATTTTTATTTGCAAAATACAACCAAGACCCAAATGGGATGGCTGCTTTCCCGTCCTCCCGTGTGCAGAGACGCAGGACGGTGTTGGAGGAGAGAGAGCAGGAGGGCCCAGAGCAGAGGACGCGCTGCCCAGGGCGTGGGGCCCAGGCGGTGACCCCGAGGTGCAGAGGGAAGGTGTGACCCCGGCTGACGGGCCGCAGGATGGTGCCTGCTGCAAAGGGCGCGTAAGGGGCATCCGGAGGACACCTGAGCTGCCGCTGACACCCAAAGGCGCTCAGTCAGGGGGACAATTGTTACCGCCCACGGAACTGCATTGAGTTGGCAAAACTATATAAACAAACCCCTAGGAGAAACCAAGATGGCGGCATAGGTAAACACCGGAGATTGCTGCCTCGCACAACCACTTCAAAAATACAACTAAAAGACTGAACGGACATCATCCAGAACCACAGGAAGGCTGGCTGAGTGGAAATTCTACAACTAGAAGGAAAGAGAAAAGCATACCGAAACTCAGAGGAGACGCAGTGAGGAGGTGAAATACTAAGGTGCTGAGGTGCGTGCGGAGCGGGCTGGCGGCTGAGGACGCGGTTGTCGTTTTCAATCGGGAGGGAGTCTCAGGCTCTGAGCTCCAGTTCCGGGCGAGTCTCTAGGGACCCAGACTCATACGGGAGAAGCGGGACTGTCTGGCATCGGTCAGAACCCTAGGGCAGCTTTCTCTCCGAGGGGCTTGCAGCGATTAAGGGGACACTGAGAAGCAGAGTCTATGAGGGCAAGACTGAGAGCAGCCATAATTGCTAACCCCGCCCTGTTGATCCCGTGGGACCCGCCCCGCCCAAGCCCTGCAGGGAGACTTTTGCTGGATAGCCTCAGGCAAAGGCTAGATTAGCACCTCCCTAGAGATCCAGGAGCCAGGAAGCCTAGAGGTCAGAGGGGGACCATCCAGTTTGCAGCTCCGTGGAATCATAAAGGACACACTCAGGGGGCAGACTCAGTGAGCACCAAAGCCCCATCGAAGCAAGTCTAGCCCCAGAGGGGTGTCTCCAGCACAGAAGTTCTCCCACTGCAGACACAGCTGATTCTCACAGCCAATTGGCCTGGAGGTCAATTCCTCCCAGTGATAACTACAACAATCAAGGCTTAATTACAACAAGACTGTGCACAAAGCCCACAAGGGGGTGCACCAAGAGTGTCTACCTCAGGTAATTGGGACACTTAGCACAGAAAGGCACTCTATCGACACAGCGAAGCATAAAAAATGCCGAAACAAAGAAACAGGACACAAACGACAGAATTGGAGGAAAGCAAACTGCGGGATATAGAGTTCAAAACCACATTTTTAAGGTCTTTAAAGAACTGTCTAGAAGCCGCCGATAAATGTAGTGAGATCTTCAAGAAGACTGGTGAAACCCTCGATGTTGTGATAAAGAACCAACTAGAAATTAAGCATCCACTGACTGAAATAAAGAATATTATACAGACTCCCAACAGCAGACCAGAGGATCGCAATAATCAAGTCAAAGATTTGAAATACGAAGAAGCAAAAAACACCCAACCGGAAAAGCAAAATGAAAAAAGAATCCAAAAATACGAAGATAGTGTAAGGAGCCTCTGGGACAGCTTCAAGCGTACAAACATCAGAATTATAGGGGTGCCAGAAGATGAGAGAGAGCAAGATATTGAAAACCTATTTGAAGAAATAATGACAGAAAACTTCCCCTACCTGGTGAAAGAAATAGACTTCCAAATCCAGGAAGCGCAGAGAACCCCAAACAAAAGGAATCCAAAGAGGACCACACCAAGACACATCATAATTAAAATGCCAAGAGCAAAAGACAAAGAGAGAACCTTAAAAGCAGCAAGAGAAAGAAAATCACTTACCTACAAGGGAGTACCCATACGACTGTCAGCTGATTTCTCAACAGAAACGTGGCAGGCCAGAAGGGAGTGGCAAGAAATATTCAAAGTGATGAATACCAAGAACCTACAACCAAGACTACTTTATCCAGCAAAGCTATCATTCAGAATTCAAGGTCAGATAAAGAGCTTCACAGATAAGAAAAAGCTAAAGGAGTTTATCACCACCAAACCAGTATTATATGAAATGCTGAAAGGTATCCTTTAAGAAGAGGAAGAAGTAGAAAAAGGTAAAGATACAAATTATGAACAACAAATACACATCTATCAACAAGTGAATCTAAAAATCAAGTGAATAAATAATCTGATGAACAGTATGAACTGGTGATTGTAATAGAATCAGGGAAATAGAAAGGGAATGGACTGACTATTCTTGGGGGGGAAAAGGGTGTGGGAGATGCGGGAAGAGATTGGACAATAATCGTGCACCTATGGATGAGGACAGTGGGTGGGGAGTGAGGGCGGTGGGTGGGGTGGGAACTGGGTGGAGGGGAGTTATGGTGGGAAAAAAGAGTAACTAATGTAATGATCTGAACAATAAAGATTTAATTAAAAAAAATAATAATAAAAAATAAACAAACCCCTGCTTCGTGGGGTCACTCCTGGAGCACAGACAGGCATTGGGCAGAACGGGAAGGTAAACAGCTCCTTGAATTCCCTGGGCCTGGTTGTCCTCGGGTCATGGGGGTGCCGCCATACAGCCTGCCCAGCCTGGTGCCCAGTGGGGGGGCAGGAGGCAGGCTGGACGCAGCCCTCGCTTCCTTCGAAGCCCGTGTGTGGCCCGGCCTGGAGGAGGGGCCGCCTTTGATTGCTCTGCCCAGGACAGCATGGCGCCCGCCCGGCAGCTGAGAACGCTCCGGAGCCTTCTGAGGGCGGGGAGAGGGCATGCCTGGTCCCCTTGGGAGGCCCACGGGGCGGCTGGCTGCTGGGGCCTTGGGGTGCAGCAGGGAACATGGGCCCCTCAGAGGACTGTGGCCAGGGATGGAGAGGGCGTGAGGGTCCCTTAGACATCCCGGGGTCGAGCAGGAGCGTCAGGAGCTGCGGCAGGAACCCAGCTGCCCGGCCCGCTGCCGAGAGGAGAGGGTGGTGGAGGTGAGGGGGCGTGAGGACCAGGGACCCAGCTCTAACCTCCCCACAGGGTGTGGCCAGGCGGGGGGCGGGGTCAGGACTGGAGAGGCTCATCCTCAGCACCCGGAACCCCTCCCAGCTCCTGTCCATGATGCCTCACAGCCAGGTCACGAGGGGCCGGCCCAGCCCTCCAGCTGCGGAGCTTCTT
>NW_005367588.1:146231-158140 GCF_000412655.1 Myotis brandtii
TGTCCACGGGAAGGGCCTCTGGCCCCTGCCCCCAGTGCCGCGGGGGTTGCACTGGCCTCTGAGCCGCTTGCAGGCAGGTTCCAGGCCCCACCCAGCAGCCTGGCACCAGCTGGGCAGACCCCACCCCGGCTGCAGGGCATGGGTGGGAGGCTGGGAGGGACGCGGCTCCTGGGCATTATTGATCGTCTTCACCCGAGGATATTTTCCCATTGATTTTTAGAGAGTGGAAGGGAGGAGGAAAGATGAGAGAAACGTCGATGTGAGAGACACATCGATTTGGTTGTCTCCTGACCAGAGCGGGGAACCTGCAACTGAGGTCCGTGCCCTTGACCGGAATCGAACCCATGACCCTTCAGTCCGCAGGCCGATGCTCAGCCATTGAGCCACACGGCCAGGCACGATGAGAAGCTCTTGGGTACAATGTGTGTCCGTCAGAGACTTCGTCTTAGGAAAAAGCAGTCTGCTTGTCAGAAGGAAGTGGAGCCTCACGCTGAGACGGAAACAAGGATTTGCTGGAAAATGCCATCGTGGCGCCATTGCCGGGTGTCCCACGTGTGAGGGAGGCGTGGTGCCAACGCTGGGCGCTTCCCTGTGTCGGCTCTAAAAAGGCCCATCTTCACCACGGAGCTGGCAAGTGAGGGTTTAAACCCGAGTCCAACACAAGGCCACGTGGGCAAGATCCCGTTCCTGTGGAGCCCGGGGGTCTGTAGAGTGGACCGCACACTGCCCGGTCAGCGGAGGGGCGGAGGAGGATGAAATGCGCTGAAGGAGGCGGTGGTGACGGCTGCAGAACGCCGTGAAGGCACTAAGAACCACCGGACTGTCTGCGTGGACTGGGTGCACTTTCAGGCACACGAGTTGTATCTCAATAGAGCGGTTGGTTGGTGTGATTTTTAATTTCGATCCCTGGGTCTTCTTGCAGGCCCAGGCCTCCCTGGGAGCAGGATGCCTGTTGCTTTAGGTCTGCGATCGCATGAACGTCCAGCACCTCCCGCTGGGCGGTCTGCCTGCAGCTCACCAACCTGAGGACCGGCCACTCAGCTCCCGCAGGATGGCGGCCGCTCTGCTGGAGACAACGCAGAAGCCGAAGCTGTGGACACGCGGTGAGTGGTGCCAGAGGCAGGATGGTGACCAATGAAGGAGTGATGGACGCCACTAGCCAGAGTGCGGGACAGCCTGGGACAGCCCCTGGGGTCCCAGCTCTCCAGCTCTGACTTGGTGCCCTGTTACTAAGCAGCCCCCCCGCCTCCTACTTGTGTGAATCGCTGGCCCAGGAACGACTCTGGACTAAGTCCCTGTTTCCAGGGCCCGCGCACCCCGAGGTGCAGGCCGTGCCGGGGTGAAGACGGACAGCAGTGGCCGTGCCCTGGCCAGCCCCGTGGGCCTCTCACGCAGCCACGGGGGGCTAAGGGGCTGCGTGCTCCTCTGGGGTCCACCCTCGCTGCCAGGAGGGGCTGGGCTGGGCAGGGGCAGCTCCTTCCACCCTCTCTTCCTCCGTCTGAGAATCCATGGAAAGGTGCCCTCGGGTGAGGACTCACGAAAGAGGGAGGGCTCCCTCCCAGGGTGACGCCTGCTGGGCTGCCGAGGAGAGAAGCCAACCACCCACAAATACAGGCAAACGCCAGGTTTAGCTCCTCACGGCCGCAGCAGGTCAGTAACATGCCTCTCGACACAAAGCATATTCTTTGTACAAACAAAACCCTCCGACTCGCAGCCACCGAGGCCTCAGGGACCAGGATCCAGAGGAGTGAGCACACGGGTCCTTCGGGTGAGGGGGCCTGGGTGCCTGGAGGGGGCCCCTGGTTTACAGACCCCGGGCCCACCCTGCAGGCCGCCTCTGGCTGACGTCAAAGCAAGAAATCAGATTTTTTAAAACAACAGGACTCTGGAACATGAGGTTAAAGATCAAACAACAACAACAGAAACCCTTGCTGGAGACTCTTTTATAAAAAGGTCTACAGCTTTGCCGCCCAAGTGCGTGGGGTCCGTCCTGCTGGGATGGGGTCCTTTCAGCCCCAGGCGCCTCCTCATTCTCCGCAGACGCCACGGGAGACACACGGCGACCCTTGGACAGACGCCTCTTTCCACGAACAGCAGAGAAGTGGCCTCGGTTACAGTCTCGTGGAGCAAAAGAACAAGGAGACTCTGAACCCAGGTTTCCATCTGATCCTCCGTCTGCAGACG
The DNA here is from genome assembly GCF_000412655.1 of Myotis brandtii. Lineage (NCBI taxonomy): Eukaryota > Metazoa > Chordata > Mammalia > Chiroptera > Vespertilionidae > Myotis > Myotis brandtii. The sequence continues at coordinate 148,416 of NW_005367588.1, forward strand.
GCCGGCATCCTGGTGAAGAGGAAACTGACTACCTGAGGGCAAAGGTCACCTGAGGCTCGCCACCTGGACGGCCAGCAGAGACCAGCAAGGACAGGCACTCAAACTTCACCTTGTTCCTCCCAGGTGGAGGGTGGGCAGGAGCCTTCCCGGGGCTGGGGCTCCCATGGTGACCTGGGGGGGCTCCCATGGTGACCTGGGGGGGCGGGTCCTGCCCTCCTGCATCTCCGAGGGCCCCAGGCCGACACCGGCAGAGGTGAGGACTCACACACCTCCTCTGAGCAGAGACGTGGATTCGGCACTATTTCCCTAAATCTTCACTGTGGGCTCGGAATCAAACAACCGTTTCATGTAAATTCATTTCTTTTGAGTCCCATTGAGGCACAGTTTAAAGCTTTAATCCAACCTTTAATTGGCCTGAAAAGTATACTTGTGTTCAAAGACTGAAACCTCCTCAGATATGGGGAATGAATGGATTCAGAGCTTTAGGAAGTGACTATAACAGGCGTGTGTGTCCATGTTAGACGTCTGTTTCTTTTCCCCTTGCCCGGGAGGACACCCTCGGCTTATCCACCTCTTTGCTGTGGTGATCGTTTCGTGTCAGGTTAACTGAACGGTGAGCGAAAAAAAAGTGTGAACTTACTATGACACAACCCAACAGAAGGAACACGCGCACGTCAGGGCTTCGGCACCCGCTCTGGGGCGATGGCCCCTGCTGGCTTCTCATGCCTGAGCCCCCGCTCACCCATGGACGCCCTCGGGAGGGATCCCCGTGAGTGGGTGGGTGAGGCTCGGACCAGCCCGCACGAGCGCGAGGAAGGGATGTCCCGGAGGCTCCGAAGATGTAAACACACAAACCAAACCCCAAATGCCGGGGCGGCCCCCACGGAGCGTGAGCAGGGAGAGCAGCGCCTGTGCCGGCTCCAGCAGAGGCCGCATGCCAGGCAGGTGAGCGGCGCCTCCACGGGGCGTCCACGGGGCGTCCGCAGGCGTCCGCACACCCAGAGGTGGGGCTCAGGTGAGTCTCTCAGGGAAGAGGCACCAGTCCATTCTCTGCAGCAGAGACCCGAGAGCTCCTGGCGCAGGGGAAGCTCGGCTTCCTCACCCTCGTCCGAGCTCCGCAGCCGGGCGTCTGCTCCCATGACGGCCCGGCCCGTCTCCCTTTCCATCGTCACCTCGTCATCTCGGGGCGCCCCTCCTCTCTGAGAAAACCAGCAAGGCCTCTCCCAGGCCGCCGAGCAGGAGGCTGCAAAAGAGTCGAGAGGTCAGGAGGCTGCCGGGCGCCATGTTCTCGGGTGAGCGACGCCCCTGGTTCTGCCGTGGGGGCTCCCCTCACCCCACTTCCAGGTCAGGCCCAGGAGCCGCCAATCATGCCAAGTCCCCCTGAGCTGAGGTTGGGGGGCCAGTTTGCAAGGTGGAAGAGGGGCTGTGTCCACTCGCCTGACGGGTGGTGTGTGTGTGTGAGACTGCGCCTGGGTCACGCTCTGGAGGAAATACCGCGGGAGGGCTCCCCACGGAGCTGCCGGGCCGTCTGCTAAAGGGGCTGATGCCATGGAGTCTCGAGGTGACCCTATCGCAGAATTGCTAAGGTGACGACCTCTGAACCCATTTCGTTTAGATTCACTGCACATCACAGATGACCTGGCTTTTCTGTTCACCCAGAAAAGGCCTGCTGCACGCCCGAGCCCACACCTCGCCCTTCCCGTGGCACTGGGAGCAGAGGCAGCACCTGGCGAACCCACATCCACTTTCAGACTCACCATCCCACGGCCGCTCTGGTCAGGACGCCCTCGAACAGCAGCACTGACAAGCCAGCTGTGGCCACCTGCAAAGAGAAGCCCAACAGAGGCCGTCAGCACAGGACTCCAGAACCTTCTCTGAGCCCTTCACAAGCCGAGCGCCTGCTGGGCAGGGTCCTTCCCCTCCCGCCTCCCCACGCCCACTGCCTGTAGTCGGTGTTGCCTCTGAGGAAAGCACTGGGTGGGAAAAGCTAAAACCTGTCTGTGTTGGAGGTGGGCGTCTGCAAAGAAGCATTTCATTCCCAAACTGCTCAAGAGGCGGCAGGGCAGCCCCCCTCAGGCGCTCACCCCCCACCCCCCTCCCCCGGGGGGCAGAGCAGAGCACTCGTTTCCATCTTCTCCGGCTGAACCCAGGTCAGCGGGGCCACGACCGTCCCAGGTCCTCCCGACAACATGTCTGTGTCCTGCCTTTGCTGCAGCCCCAGCCTCCCTGCCTAGTGGCACCTCTGTCTCTGGGCTCATGTCACCCGTTGGAGGAAACCAGGCAATTAGATCATTAATTATTTGCAAACACAGAAGCCGGTGGGAGGGGGGCACTCCCACATCTGAGCTAGAAATTACAGAAAAGTCTCTGAGGAACGTCGGTAACAGGACCCTGCAGTGCCTGTATGTGAGCCCAAGGCCCTATCTGTCAACACGGAGAACGTCCGCTCAGGAAAAGATGTTCCCCCAGAACCTGCCCAACAGCGTCCAGGGGAAGTCACCCTCAGGGCTGACTTTCTTGCAAGAACAAGAAAGAAGCAGGCTGCATGCCCGCTGGCTCAGTGGTCAGGCATCCACCTATGAGCCAGGTCAGGGTTCGATTCCCGGTCAGGGCACAGGCCCAGGTTGCGGGCTTGATCCCCAGTGTGAGGGGTGCAGGAGGCAGCGAATCGATTCCCTCATCATTGGTGTTTCTCTCTCCCTTTGTCTTCCTCTCTGAAATCAATAAAAGCATTTAAAAAAAAAGCAGCAGCAGGAGGCTGTGCTGGGCGCCCTCTCACGGAGGGACGTACGCTGTCAGCGAGGCCTCTTGGGGCCGCAGCCCATGGTCAGGAGGAAAGTGCGTTTACTGAGTCACTGTGGCCCGTTTGCCATCTCAAGAGGAAGTCAGAGAATAAGCCAGGAGCGGACGCCTCCTCGCGCCTGCAGGTCGCAGCCTGAGACTCGCCTGTTTCCCTGTGAGTTCCTTTCCCTTTGGAAAAACCTCGCCTGCTCCGAGGTAGACGGCCGGCTGCTTGTACCGATGAACTGCACCTTTTGCCAAGAAAAACACACCTTCCATGGTCACACCAGCCCTACGTGAGCGTAAGGCGGCTCAGTAGCCACACTGGGGCCTCTGCCGTCTCTGCTCCCTGGGAGGCGTCATGGCCGCCTTCTCCCGGCCGCTCTCAGGCGGCTCCACATCTCATCTCCCGGAGCACGTTCTGCGGCTGACTCGCTGGCGCTTCGCAGACAGGCTTGTCTTGTTCTGCAGAGAACGTAGAGCGAACGCGCCTGCACTGAGGAGTCACATGGGCTACTGTGCAGTCCGTTCAGTAGGCACAGCAGCTTCTCAGGCTCCTCCCCTTTATCTCCATCACCAGCCCCAGCAGCAGCTCTCGATGGAGGCTCTCTCCCTCCCTCTCCCTCTCTCTTCCCCCTTCTCTCCCTCTCCCCCCTCCCTCTCTCCCTCTCTCCCCCGCACCCCCCACACACACTCACCAAAGTTCTAACCCTTCATAAAAGCCACCACGTAAGGATGAGAGCAGCCAGCTCCTGGCGGAGGGCAGCTGGTCGGCCGGGAGCACCACTCCACTCGGTGACTTAGACTCGCGGCTCCGCCTCCGTGGGAGGTTAATTCAGGCCGAGTGGCAGGTTTCTATGTGCCTGGCTGTCAGGGCGCTCAGGGCACTCAGAGGTGAGAATGACAGATCTGCTCATGCCAAGGGCCCGCCCCTTCCAGTTCCACCAAAGAACAGGAGCCGGGCGAGGCCAGCGACTGCAGGGCTGTGCAGAACGTCTCACGCAGTCACCTAAGGGTGGAGCCCGAACGGGGAGGGACGCCCTCAGCGCAGACGGGGAGACTGCGAGCAGAGAGGGTGTGGGGTCTGCTCCAGGCCTGGTCACCTCAGGCAGCGAGCAGAGGCACCAACGCCCGACTCCCAGGTCTGCCTTCTCTCAGCCAGAAACTCAACAAGGGTCTACCAAGCGCCCTGCAGCTTTTTTGTGGGGTTTTTTTTTGCGGGGGCGGAGGCACAAGGGGAAGAATCACTGACAGCAGGGACGCAAACAGGCATCTGCTCACCTATGTTCACAGCAGCACCCACAGCAGCCACCGCTGGGAAGCGCCCCAACGACCCACTGAAGGACGAGGGACAAGCGACATGTGACGACACACACGGAGTATTCCTCGGCCCGAGAAGGAAGGAGGCTCTGCAACATGCGACAGCGGGAGGGAGGCCGGGGGGCCCTGTGCTCAGACGCCGTGTGACCCCACCCGCGGGAGGTACGGGGAGTCACAGAGACGGGCAGGGAGGGGACGGGCTGAGGACCGGTCGTTTCTAACGGGGCAGAGTTTCGGTTTGAAGATGAGACGTTCTGGAGATGGAGGTCCGTGAGAGCAGGGCTTGGTCCTGAGCTTTCAAGTGGCCACAATCTGTTCACGAAAGACTTCACGTTGCTCCTGGAACTGGACACTGAAGACACACGGAAGCCGCAGCCATTGCTACCCATCGTGCTTGCTCACCAAGAGCATCTAAAGGACACATCTGTCTGCAAAGAAAGCAAGCTCTGTGGTCTGAGGAACGTCTCCGTCGCACACGCAGAGCCGAATAACAAACAGCAGGGCCCGCCACGCGGAGGGACGCCAACCGCGGGAACGCGGCCCCTGCGTCTGCACCGGCTTTGAACTTCCTGGCTGCGTGGAAGGATGGCACCACCTGGTGTTATTCACACGGGGCTGGCATTGCAGGCAGGCCGCGTTTGTTTTTGAAACGTTCATTCCAATCCAAAGATAAATTTTTGTGTTTTTTTTAAAGAAAATAAAGGGCAGCGGCTGTTAGTGGAACCTGCCAGATAAGTCACGTATTTGGAGGCGAATCCGAGATTCAGGCTGGCTGTTATGATTTGCTGCTATTTGTTGTGAATTTCTTTAACAAGTGCTGCCTGCAGGGTGCCCTCCACGGGAAGTGCTGGCATAACCCCCGGCTCCGGTTTCAAACTCGATTTCATCCATCCTCTCACCTGTGCTCGAAGTCCTCTCTGCCTGGGAGACTTCACCCGACACGTTCCTACTCACCCTTTGAAATCCACGTCCAGAAGGCCTTCCCTGCGCCGGGCCTGCCCACACATCGAGTGGACGAGGCCCCTCTGGGGCTCCCACACCTACTTGCCCGGCACAGGCCAAGCCACTGACCGTGTCTCCGGCAGGGACTGCACGCGGCGTCTCTGTGTGCCCGGGGGCCCCAGGGGAGACTGGCACCAGGCAAGCACCTGGCACACTTATGGGGCTGCTCTGACCATCAGCGCTGGGTGCACGGCCCGAAGGTCAGTGTGCTGTTTGTTTAAAATTCCTTTTCGTGTGTCAGGGGTGCCTGGGGCCTAGACCTGAGAACCCGGCGACTCCGCCCTGATGGCGTCTGTGACCAGCCACCCCTGTGGGTGGAAAGAGCTGCGCAGCGAGGACGGAGACGTCCAGGCCTCGGCTGGCACAGGAGGCATCCCCCTTCGTCTGCACCCCACGAAGGAAGAGAGCGCGGGGAGCAGAGTGCAGGTACCAGCGCTCTGAGCTCGTGAACACCAGCTGCGTCCTGAGAAGGCCTGTCTCTCTCACACCCTCTGACACTGGTCCCCTGGCTGCACCTTCAGAAACCGGTGGGCGTTGGCGCGTTCTGCTCCCATGGACAGTCCTGCAGAAGGTGCTCACTCCCCCCTGGCTGGGAGGCCTGGGGCTGTCCTGCTTGGGGAGCCGTGCGCCCGGGACCTCTGGGAGGCGTGTCCTTTCACGCTCTCGGGGGTGCAGCTCAGCCCACAAGACCTGGCTCGGTGGGTTTAGCTCGTCTGTTTTCCTATTTTCTTTAGATAAAGAGGCTGTACATTTGACACATACTCGCCAAGTAGCATAAAAAGCCCAACAATGTAGACGTCCTTAAAGCACTCAATTGCAGAAGACAAACGGGGAACTTGAGACTATCCTACTTCCCCCAAACTCATCCAGAGACGCCTGGTGTGGGGTCAGTCGCGCCTCCATTCTAGTCCTTGTCACTTTCTCAGCTTCTCGGTTTCATTTTACAGTAAATGTGCTCATTGCCTGTCAGCTCGCAGAACGACGGGGTCACCTTTGTCCCGTGGACTCAAGTTCCCAAGTGAAGCAGCACGCCGGGCCGGAGGGGCATGTGGCCGAGGCATTTTTATTTCCTAAGTTGTTCTGATTCGCTCAAAGGGCGGATCTCATCTCTGCAGCTTATTTTTAGGAATGAAATGAATTTAAGCTCAAAGGCGCTTTAAATAAAAGCACCACAGTTACACTTGCTCCAAGGCCGGGAGGGTTTCTTCATCTCCTTCTGATACAACTTCAATTATTGTTGTGCCGAGCAATAACGGAGGTGACAGAATACATTTGCCAAAAGATATACATGAACCACCTCCTGGAAATGCTCAAAGACAGAAAATGTGGTGCCCGTTCGGTAAAACCCTCCTGCCACCCTGGCAGCCTCCTTCCTTAACCCCCGCGACCCCTGCATTGGTGTCAGCCGGGAGACGTAGCCACGATGCCAGGCTGGGTCCTGGCTCCGGACCTGGTACAGTCCAACCGGACCGGAGAGAGAACCTTAGAGATGCACCTCGCTGGCCCAGGACGCGCCCACCACTCGGGCCACATCAGGGACACGCAGACCACGAGGACTTGCTAGCACCTGCCACACAGCTTGGCACTCACTGCAAATGTCACCAGGTCGCCCGGATGGACTGAACTGCCCCATCCCCTGCCAACCTGACCCCGGAGGATGGGGCCTTGGGAAATTAACTGGTGTGAGATGAGAGCATGAGGGGTCCTCATGACGGGGGTGGTGTCTCCCCCTCCTCCTCCCTCCCTTTCCCCTCCCCCTTCCCCTCTCCCCTTCTCTTCCGGTGAGAACACAGCCAGAGGGCAGCCATCTGCAAACCACGGGAAGAGCCCTCACCAGACACCTGCTCTGCTGGCATTTGGTCTTGGACTTCCCGCCTCCAGGACGATGAGAAATAAATGTCAGTGGTATTTGGTTACAGCAGCCTGAGCTGAGACGTATCCCTTGCTCTTTTGGAGAGTTTAAAAATGAAAGTTTTAAAAAAACAATGACTAACGGTCACAGAAGTGAAGCTGACTTAGAAGTAAAGAAGGAGAAGGGCCTGGCGTTGCTGCTGGATGAGGCTGAGGCCACAGTGTGCTCACCGATGCCACACGAGGCACCTGAGAGGCAAGACTCAGAGGCAAGAGCCTTGGCCTCACGGCAGCTCGGCCCAGCCAGCCGATTCCCGAGGCCCCTGACAGATACCGGAGCGGGATGTGCGAAGTGCTGAGACACGGTGCACGCTGCGGGTCGTGGGAGGAAGCCCCACTCCACTGGGGCTCATCTCGAAGGACTGATGAGGCTGCCCCAGGAATGGCAGGAGGGGGCAGCAGTGACAAGCTCAGCCACCTCTGAGCCCTGTGAGTGAGGGCAGCAGGTGAGGGGGCCGTGCACTTTCTTCTGAGTCTCTCCCAGGTGTAAAGTGAACACGGTGCGGACATTCACACATTCGTTTCAGAGGAAGCAGAAGCAGGTGGCGGTAAGTCAGTCGCTGCCACTAGACCCACGAAGGACCCAGAGGGAAGAGACGCGGTGCCCTGTCCCCATCCCACTTCCCGGCACACCCTCGTGAGGCTCAGGGACTTCGCCCTGGTCTCTGCCTGGCTTCCGTGGCGGAACCTAGGCACAGGTGCGGGAGTGGGCCACCCCCCCACCCCTTTCCCTAAAGAAACGGGGACCTTGGGGCCCAGGCCCAGGCCCAGGCTGGGATTCAGAAGGAGTCCGCATGCGTTCACAATCCCCCGCAGTCCTCCAAGGAGCCGGTTACTCCCTGCACAGCAGGGACCTGCCAACTGCCCTCCTGTGTCAGGTGCCAGCAACACCTGGTGGCCCTGCCCCGCCCGTCTGGGCATCTCCTAGCACCTGCTCCAGGTGACAACGCTGGTCTCCAACACAGAGCACACATAAAAAGTGCCCCTTGAAATGTTCAGAGACAGGAAATGAATGCCCTGTGGGCAGACCAGACGGCCCTCAGCACCTCCAACAGCGCCACGCGGGCCAGCCCTGCCCTAGGGTCTCAGGTCAGCTCCCTCGAAACCTCACCCTCCCTCGCCCACGAGGGGAAACGTCCCCAATACTGTTACATAGAAGCCAACTGGTAGAGAATACCCATCTCCGTGAAAACAAACAACCCCAGGTGTGTGTGCACAGAGAAGGCCACAGTGCTGGGATCACGTACGCTTTTCTATCATAAGCCTTTTGAAAATTTTTAAGTGAAGGGAGTTAAACTAAATGGTTTCTAAGGTTTTTTCCGAGGGGAATCAAGATTTAAGTCATGGATCAAAATTAAAGTGACGAATAAAAGAAAAAGCTGTTTGCTTCCCTAGTGGAGAACACACCTGCAGTTAGACACCAACCAGAAAACCGAAGGCCTCAGCAGGAGCCAGCGCCCTCACCCCCTGGCCCCACCAGCACGGCGCTCTGGGGTGGCCGGGGGGGTTCCCAAGCACAGCCCCCCGTGGCCGCAGGTCGAGTCCCCTCACTTCCTGTTTCCCATGAGCTCCCGGAGGGTTTTCCACGCCGTGGGTTACTGGTTAAGGAAATGGTAACTACCAGGGGTACAGCCTTCCTCCCCGGAGACACTCACCCCAGCGCACGCACTCACCCAGTCTCTCGCGTCAAGGAAGGCGTTGGGCGGGGGGGGAGCACCTCCTGCAGCCCCCCCCCCCCCCCCCCCCCCCCGCTCCTCTGCTCTAGCCCAGAGGAGTCACGCACATCTGTGCTCCCTCTCGTCCAAAGGGGCCAGAGAAGCACATGGTGGGGCCACACGGTCGTGATGGGGATTAAGTAAGAAACGGGTGCCCAAGTACCGACCACACGGCTGCACACAGAGCCCGATGGTGGCTGTGACCCGCCTGCACTCCATTGTTCCAGGGACCAGGGAGCAGCGGGTGGACCAGAACCTAAAGCCTGGCTGGTTGTTGAGCTGCTGTCTATGGAGGAATGTTTCTCTCTCTCCCTCTCCCTGTCTCTCTCTCTCAAAATTAATAAAGACACATTTAAATACATAAATAATCTTGGACAATAACAGCATCCATATAAGACCTTGCAGCCAGGAAATTTACAGAAATTCAAAGTATTTCCTCAATAAGCAAACTCATGCAGGTCAGAGTTGTGAAACCAGAATTGTTATCATATTTCTGCAGCACAGAACATTGGGATGATCAATGGCTCTAAAAATAGTCCAGGAAAAAATTAAGAGTTCATCATCGGACACAAGAAAAACAACCTCATCCAAAATAGGAAGGCGTCCATGAACATGCCTCGCTTCCCCATGAATTACTTTGACAATAGGAAATGGAATTTTAATGTTTTTCTTTAATCCAAAACTATACCCCCGCCCAAGTCACTCTGGGAAAACCGTGCTCATGAAGGAATAATTCCCAGATAAGTTTGTGCTGTTGCCACGCGGCTCCGCAGACGCCAGGGAACGACACGGACAGGCGCTGTGGCCGCCCAGCGAGAGGCTGTGAGGGGAAATGCGCTGCTGCTGCTAGGTTTTAATTTTCCACGGAAAACTATTCTCATCGCCACGGCGGCTCAGACTTATGAGGAACCAGCCATGATTAGGTTTTTTTTGTTTTTTTAAAATATATTTTATTGATTTTTTACAGAGAGGAAGGGAGAGGGACAGGGAGTTAGA
>NW_005367588.1:158165-166806 GCF_000412655.1 Myotis brandtii
TTTATTGATTTTTTACAGAGAGGAAGGGAGAGGGACAGAGAGTTAGAAACATCGATGAGAGAGAAACATCTATCAGCTGCCTCCTGCACAAGTGGATGTGCCTGCAACCAAGGTACATGCCCTTGACCGGAATCGAACCCGGGACCCTTCAGTCCACAGGCTGACGCTCTATCCACTGAGCCAAACCGGTCAGGGCTTCATGATTAGGCTTTAAAGTGCACTCTTTCCACAGGAAAGTCACTCACCGTGCACTTCGCTGCAGTCAGCAACCTGCCCTCCCAGCCCGTTCCAGGGCACAGAGAGGCAGAGCGACAGCCGAAGGGAGAAAACACAGGACGGACCTGCTCCCGGGAAAGCCAGGCATTCACGTGAGACTCCAAGTGCAACAGGAAGAAGGGGTGCGGACTGTGGAGGACGCTGACAGCGAACAGGGGGGCCTCCTCCTCCGAGATGGCTTCACCCCAGAACAGCAGCAAGTGTCTCCCCACCCAGGACGGTGCGGAGACGGTGAGACGGGTGGTGACGAAGACAACAGAGAGGGAGACTTGCAGCACGGACACTGGAACCAGAACGGCACGGGGATGAGCTGGCCGTGGAGGCCGCCGCACACCCGTGGCGCCCGTACTCTCCTGTGACCGTGTAAGGAGTGGGTGCTGACTACGCTGCGCGTGATCACTTCACAGGGCACACACACATCGCACCATCATGTCACACACCTGACACTCAGCGCTGACAGGGCCGGCTCAGCCACTCCGCTGCCTCAACTCAGAGCCCCCCCTTCAAAGACACCGCCAATGTCCCCCAAAGTGTACAAACCAGTAACCTTAAAACCCCGCTGCACACACAGCTGCTGCGCAGGCAGCACACCTGACCGTGTCGGAGGAGGGCCTGGGGCGGGGTGAGGCCCCCCGGCTGCATCATGGAGGGAGGCTTGTTCACTCCCACAGGCCGAGAATCCCGTCACACGCAGACACCACGCCGCAGGGCCCAGCCACACACAGCCACCTGGTCCCGGCCTAAAAGACGCAGCTCTAACTCCACCAAGTCAACAGACACTGCAGGCAAGGACAGCAAGCTGCTTCTGAGGGTCACAAAGGAGCAGAGGAAGCCGCTTCCTGGGCTGCCACTGCCTCCGGGAGGCGGTGGAGCGACACTGCATTCGCCTGAAGGAGACTCTGCCCTCTTGGGGAGCAAACACTGGGTCCTCAAGAGCCGGGCGGGGGCCGGAGCTGCTGTCTGGGGCTGCGTCTCTCCTGGTTCAGCCTCGGCCTCAGCGCACACGCACTCGGGCCTCGGCTGCCTCTTCCCCTGACGCGGAGAGCTGCCGTCCGCCTGAAGGATGAGACAAGACGCTACTCGACACGGGAAGAATTCTCACCAGAAAGTAGAGCTGCTGGAGCAACCCACCCGCCAACACGTCTTCCTTATGCGTCTACACATCATCGCTTTTCTCTTACACACGGCCACTTTTTTCCTGCAATGCTTTTCAGCACAAGTGGGAAGGGACCCCGAGATTTTATGCAGCTGCGTTAGAGCTCACTTTACCAAAACAAAGGAATTGAAAAAAGGTTGCTAAATATTGTTATTTCTAGCTTCTTAGAAGGCCCCTCAAAATCCCCAGGAAGAACAGGAATGACAGTGATGCCGACACAGTGACCTCGAAGGCACTTTTTTCCTTGCTGAGCATGAGACCCAGGGAAGAGGCAGCGAAAGACGAGGAACAGAGAGAAGCAGGGATGCCTCCTCTCCAAACTTGGACGTGACGACGCGGACTGACACCTCCTCGGAAATGGCAGAGCATGGGAGCTTCTGGGATGAGGAAGGTGTCCCAGGCCCTTCTGAACGGCCTCTGCCTGTGTATCTACGAGTTTTTCACAGAATCCAAATTCTCCTCTGGGGCCAACGGAGCGTCCTTCCGAGTCACGCTACACACTGGCGCCCGCAGTCCCAGTGACATCACGGGGAAGTGCTGCGTTGCTATGTGCAACTATGCTGGACTTCAATGTCAGCACGTCTGATCTGTAGGTAAATGCATGTCAGGATGGGTAAATATTATGCCATTGAGGGTCACAGAGTTTATTTTTAAATAGAAAAGAAAAAGAAGAGAGGAAGGAAGATTGTTTGCTGTACTGAGGCCAGAAGAATCCTTAATGGCTCATTTTATTCAATCCTTCACATTTAGGAAGGATTAAAAATCCTTCTACTTTTTAAAGAAATATATTTTTATTCTTTTTTTTTTTTTTAGAGGAAAGGAGAGGGATAGAGAATTAGAAACATCAATGATAAACATCAGCAATCGGCTGCCTCCTGCACGCCCCCTACTGGGGAGCAAGCCCGCAACCCGAGCATGTGCCCTTGATGGGAATCGAACCTGGGACCCTTCCAGTCAGCGGGCAAATGCTCTATCCACTGAGTCAAAGCAGCTACCTTCTTTTATTCAATCTCTCTCCCATTCCCTCTGACAGCTCAGTCTGTTCCATGCATCAATGCCCCTGGTTGTATTTTGTTCATTAGATTTCACATGTAATTGAGACCATATGGTACTTGTCTTCCTCCAACTGGCTTATTTCACTCAGCATAATCCTCTCCAGGTCCCTCCATGCTGTCGCAAAAGGTAAGGCTTCCCCCTTTTTTACAACCGAGTAGTACTCCATGGTGTAGATGCACCACAGCTTTTCTCCACGCATCTGCGGATGGGCACTTGGCTGCTTCCAGATCTTGGCTGTTGTAAATGCTGCTGCTATAAACATAGGGGTGTGTATATTCTTTGATTGATGTTTCAGGATTCTTAGTCCCAGAAGTGGCAGTTCCGTTTTTCATTTTCTGAGGAAGCTCCACACTGTTTTCCAGTGGCTGCCCGGGCTGCTTCCCACAGTATTGGAATCTTCAACTCTGACTGTTTCTCCTTCCTATTCTGTCACTTGTTGCTTCGTACCTGCTCCCCCACAGTATTGGAATCTTCAACTCTGTTTCTCCTTCCTATTCTGTCACTTGTTGCTTCGTACACTTTGGGCGGCTGTTGTTAGGTGTGATGTTTATAACTGTTCCATCTTCCGAACGTCTTAACCCTCTGTCATCACTAAGTGTCCTTCTCTAGTGACAGTTCCTGTCATGAAGTCTGGTTTGATAACAGAGTCACTCTGGCTGTAGTGTGGCTGCTGTTTGCATGGTTATGTTTTCCATCCTTTCACTTTCAACCTCTGTGTCTGAATCTAAGCTGTGTCCTTACAGACAGCAGACAGCTGGGTCTTGCTTTTTTATCCAGACTGACAATCTCTGACTTTTGAGTGGGCTAGTCTATTCCCATTTAATGTAACTATTGATATGACTGCTAGCAACAAATCCCTGTCTTTAATTGCGAATGTCTTTCTTTCTCGTTCATATTTGAAGGATAGTTTTGCTGTGTACAGAATTCCTGGTTGGAGATTTTCTTTCCGCACATTAAATGTGTTATCCTCCGCTGTTTTTTATGAGAAGTCATCCATTAATTAATACTATTTTTTTCTACCTCTCTTTCCTCTTCTTTTGGATTTCTTATTATATCTACGTTGCTGTGGTTGATGTCCCACAGATCTCTAAGCCTCTGTTTATATTTCTTCAGGGTTTTTTTAATCTTTGTTCTTTAGATCGAAGAATTCCCTTTGTTCTGCCTCCTGGGTCATCTCACATCTATTATTGAATAGAATCTGTCATTTCATGTCAGTTATACTGTCAACTCCCGATTTTCCACTTGGCTTTCTTTTTCAAAATCATTTCGGTCTCTTTATTGAGATTCTGTATTGTCTTTCCTTGAATTCTCTGAATGTGGTTTCCTTTCTGTGTCTGAACATATTTAAACAGCCGCCCTGCAGTCTTTTCCTGCTAAGCTGCAAATCTGAGGATGCAGAGACATGGTTCCTACTGACTGACTTTCCTGGCATAAATCACGCCTTCCTGTTTCTCGGAAAGCATCTAATTTTCTGTTGGACACCAGACACTTGACGTAACACACGGCAGCAGTTCTAGGCCTGACTTCCTGTGGAGCACTGTTGTCGGTGCTGTCCTGCTCGCTCAGGAACCTGCCTGGACTGAGTCTGTAAGATCCGTCTCCCGGTGAAGGTGCAGCTCTGAGGTCTTCACCACTTTTCCCATGTGTGTTCTCCAGCCTGCTCTTCGGGGTCACCCCCCGCCCCGCCGTGTGCACAGCCTGCTTTCCTTGGGGTCACCCCCCTCTCCCCATCTGCACAGCTTAGAGTTGTCGTGCTCACATACCCGGAGCCGGAAAGACTTCTGCTTCTGGCTGTGAGTGGACGGGGTGCACATCAAATCTCAGGGGGCTCATGCCGCCCGGCCTTCCCTTGCTGCTGGCTCGCTCCCATCCCGTGAGTGCGCTCGGGCTCTGCGGGCAGAGTGTGGGGGCTCCAGCGCACGACACCTCTGTGTCTGGTGCACAGACAGCCTGGGCACATGCAGAGCTGTCCAGCCCCTGATGGCCCTCTCACCCCCAGAGCTCCCCATGTTCCCATAGACCACTGTCCACCGCTTGTACCACAGAGGGCTGTGAGCTCAGGACAGTGGGGCCACTGGCTCTTCTTGCTCATTTACACTGACACGGCCATTTAACTGAAAATACTGCGCATGGAAGTCTGGAAGCACCAACCAGGCTGCTGGTTTTCGCAGCCGCCCGCTCTGGTTCCACTATCACACGGACAGAGCTGCGGAGAAGGCACGGGAGCAACCTCAGGCAAGAACACGCCACCAGCGCTGCCCGACCCAGAGCTGTCGCTCTCAGGGACAAAGCCTCTCCTGTGCCGCGTCCTGTGGTCTGTTTGCCTCGCTCTGGCTTTCTGGCTGACGTGGGAAGGCTGTGTCCACATGCTCCCCCGTTGCGGGAAGTCGAATCTCAGCCACGCTTCCCGTCTGTGGGGTCAGAATTAGTCATGCTCTCCCTCAGGAGACCACACAGGTGAAGAGGCCACTGTGAAGTCTCATTTCAAAGACATGCCTTTGTTTTCGGGGAGGGTGGTGGGGCGACCAATCAACATAAAGATGATAAGGGCACCTGTTTCGGTGGTTATTTCACTCCATCAAGTTCATTAACAACGGCCACTCCTTGCAGGCAGCCCCTGCGGGCAACACGACGGAACCAAATGCTCCACCAGGAGGACAATGATAAGGGCACCTGTTTCAGTGGTTATTTCTCCATCAAGTTCATCAACAACAGCCACTCCTTGCAGGCAGCCCCTGAGGGCAACACGACGGAACCAAATGCTCCACCAGGAGGACGGCCCCCAGGATCTCCGCGCGGGTCCTGGTCCCACAGCTGCTCCTGCTCCCCCATCTGTCTCCTCTCTCCCAGCTCCCTGCTCACGCAGAGCCGGCCAGCCAGGTGCCCGTGGGCGGTCCTACCGTAAGTCACCCTTTTCCGTCTTCATCCAGTGCCTGGTCTGGGCCCCCTGCCTTCCTCTGCCGCCTCTGATGTGAGACCCCTGGTCAGTTGGGCTCTGGACACTCACGGCCCAGGAAGGGGTCAGAACGCCCCGTGCATCCAGAGGCCAGGCTCTTAGGAGAAGCTTTCGAGATGCTGTTTGTTTGTTTATAAAACCTCCCGTGTTCAGATGGGAAACCAGGGTCAGGAGAGCGAGGGGGTCCCCAGCGCCCCTGCCAGGAGCACGAGGAGGAAGCGCAGACATGGACCCGAGTGGGGGTCAGGCGAGGGCCGGCGCCCAGAAGGGACTCGGTGGAGATACCCCTGACAGTGCCAGCTCTGGTCCAGCCCAAGACCACTCCCACCCTCGTCTCTTACCTGAGCCAGGAGCAGCCAGGCCGCACACTGCCCGGGGGCCACCAGGCTCTTCAGCTTCACGGCGCTGAGTGTGACGAGGAACCCCAAAAGGCCACTGGAAGGAGAAGCCACCTGTGAGTGAGGCTTGTCTTCTCGGAGCCAACAGGGAACTATTTCCTGTTACACTTCACCAGTCACTTTCTAATTGTCACACACCTAGTGCACCTGCTTCCAGTGATCTCTAGATTTAAAAAAGACAAGTTAAGACCCAGGAAGCTCTACTTTCCTCAGGAGCTTTGAAGAGAGCATTTACCAGAGGTGGGGAGGGGGCACGGAAATGTGGGAGGGCTGTTACATCCTGACCGAAAGAAAGGGGGGCAGCACCTCCCGCCCCCCCGCCCCCCATTATGCTGGAGCTTGGTGCTTGCCAAGCAGCTTCCATTTCTCCCAGCAGAACACAGGCAGGGACAGATTCCCAAGGGAAAGCACCACCTGAGGGCAGAGGGTCTGGGTTCGAGGTAAGACCTGAAAGGGGAGGGCTGGCTCCCATGACACGTCCCCAAGCGAGGTCACCACACAGCAGCGGCGCTCTAGGAACGAGCCTACCCCAGGGGTGACCGGCACGCGCCCCCACCCTGGGGGCCGCACGGCACTGACACGGCCGTGGTCGGGGAAGCAGTGGCCGCACGAGAGCCGTCTGCAAGGTCACCATGTGCCCAAGTGCAAAGCAAAGGGAACGCCCAGCAGCATGATGGCTCCTCCTGACATTGGGGGGCAGGGGCTGGGGAAGGGAGTATGGCAGGGGCCCATGACGGAGGCCGACTCCGCAAATAAGCGCAGTGCGGGCGGAGGGCGGCTCGAAAAGCAAGAGACACGCCTGCAGCTGTGCCCCAAACTACGGGCAGGTCTGGGAGTTGTGCCATTGGCACCCACAGGGCCCCGGGTCCCACGCTGCCCTCTGACCGTGTGGCAGGCGCTGGTGGTGGCTCTGACCTGACTGAGCTCTGGGAGGGCGGGGCCTGGCCTTGGCCGGGACTCTCTGGAGCACTGGCTCACGGCCTGCAGGCATTGGACTCACAGGCGGCCGCAGCAGGAACAACGATGGCCATCATTTACGGGCCAGGCACAGGCGCAGGCATTAGATTCCCTCTCCAGTACACACAGCCCTGCACGGCTATTTCCCTTTCTCCAGACAAGGAAACGAAGTGAGGGCAGGGAGAAGCAGGATCATGCGGCCAAGACACGCCCTCAGGGAGCACGGGCTGGGCCTCACCTGGGTCGGCTTTCCCACCACAGCCCAGGGCACGCGGTGAGCCTGCCACAGAGACCTGCGCCTCCAGTGCAGCGAAGTCAAGCGGGGGGTCGGGGGGGGGGTGCGGACAGGGAGACAGGACGGCGCACTTAGTTGGTCCACATCCCTGAGTGCTTCCCAGGCCCATGTTCCAGATCACCTCGTCCAGCCAGCTCCTACTCAATGGTCCCCACAATCTGTCTCATAACCTTGGGGTTCAGTGGAGGTTTTTTGTGTGGTTTCTTTTTTGGAGGCTGCCCTTCAGGAGCAAGAGGGAGCCAAGGTGGAAGTGGAGAGGGTAGGACTGTGGACCCCAATCTTCCCTTGAACTCAACTAGCTCAGACTAACGTTGAAAGAATTGTTTGTGGAGAGAAAATAAAGTCGGGAAATCCCAGCTCTTGGGCAAGTTTGGAAACCACTGCTGGAGCCTGAACACTTCCACATGACAGGGGTCCTCGAAGGCCCAGGCCAGCTCTGAGCACCCGAGGGTGTTCAGAGCACCCCACCTGCCCCCGCCACCGCCCGCCCACGCGATGGGTAACCGCCAGTGACCTTGGGCTTCGCCGAAGCGAAGACACAGCTGGGAGCACAAAACAGGAATGAACAGTGCGAGGATTTCGTGAGGTCAGATTACCTGGCGCAGCAGCTGCCGTGGAATCTGTAGACATACAAGAAGGGGAAGTCCAGGGCGCGGAGGAGGTCACCTGCAGGCACAGCGAGGGTGAGACGGTGGCCCGCGCCCGCGCCCACGGTCCCAGCAATGTACGGCCAGGGCCTCCGCCCAGCCCCCGAGCGAGGAGCTGCCCCGCACTGAGTTCACACCAGCTTCCCTAGGGCTCCTGTTATGGCCCTTTCTTACAATAACAATAACAGTCTGTAGGGATCGCCCCTGGCAGGACCCCTGCTGGAGCTGTACACATCACCTTTCTCAGGGCCCTGACAATGTAACGTAACCCCCCTTTGCCTGGAGCTCAGAGAAGTTAAGAGATTTGCCCAAGATGGCACCACTAGAGCTGGGAGCCACAGCGGGAACCCCTCCCTGCAACCCTGGATCCTCCCCTTCCCCAGCAGCACCCTGCCCGCCCGCGGCAGAGGGGGCACAAAAATAATCCTCTTTTCAAAAGACTGTTCTGTTCTCTTCCGCCTCAGACCTAAGACCAGACTGAGAGCCACCTGACATCCTCTTCCCTTGTCGTGTTTAATGACGGCACCAGCGCAGGGCCAGGCCGGCCGTACGCACTCATTTTAGGTGCCGGTCCAAAGGGCACATGTATTTCGCGTGAAATCAGCTCATTCTTTTAGTCCCACTTGGTGCGAGAGGAAATAATCACACATACGGCTGCTTCCCTCTCTGGAATTTGAACTTGGTCACAAACAAGAAGTCAAGAGATTAAAAAAAAGCAGCAAGTTTTCCAAAAACGTCCCCAGGAAAGGAACTGAGCATTTCCACAGCCGACGCTCATCCTTCCAAGCTGGGAGTCTCGGAGCGCGGGAGGGGCCGGGCCTTCAAGCCCTGCTCTGCTGCCTCCTGGTTCTGAAGCCCTGGAGCTGGGGGTGTGGGAGGTTGGGGGGCTGGAGGGAGACT
>NW_005367588.1:167043-169992 GCF_000412655.1 Myotis brandtii
GGGCCGGTGTGCCGAGTATTAGCAGCACGGGAGTGTATGGGCCGCACAGACAGCAGTTCCTCGTCACGGCACTCGTTCATCGGGAACTTCAGGACACAAGACCAAGGCCTGCGGCCCTTCCAGACCCAAACGATTTCCAATGGTTACGGTCTAGATTGGAAGAAACGTTCTGAATTCCCTCTCTCTGGGGGCTGTGTGTGTTTTATCAAGTGGATTGTTTTGTTCCATTTATCACATGTGTGTGTTTAACTAAAGAAGGGGGTGAGAATGAGTGTGTGGGCGATGACTCCGGAAGGTTCCGGGCCATTTCTAACCCTGGGCGTGACCCCCTGGAAGGCTTCCCCATTCCCGCCAACACGTCCTCAGAGACACGGCGGGTCAGGCCCTGCACTGAACAGACACCGTACGGCACGCACACGCAGGGTGAGCTTACCTGTGGGATGCGCTGCGGCTGCCAGGAGCGCCACGCTGAAAAGGAAACACGAGGGAAGGAGCTCGCACGGGGCACAGCACGCCTTCCCACCCTCCCCCTTCCACTCGGAAGCAGTGGACCGGGCAGGCGACCTCACGGACGGGCTCCCTCCCTGAGTCCAGCTCCTCGGTGACAGTGAGGCCTCCTGAACTGTAGGCAGGACAGGGGCCCTCCCTCCTGGTCCAGGTTCCCTCCCACCTGAAGTGCTGCAGGCTGGGCCCGGGGTTGAGCCTGCCCAGAGACTGTCATCACACCCACCTCCGCCACAGAGAGCCGTGTCGGCCACATGAAGCAGCCTCTGAATTCCAGCCGGCTGCGCGCTAACCCGTAGCTGTGGACCGTGAGCTCAGTCTATTTTTGCCACAAAATTAACTGCATAGCAGGGAAGTTAAATGTCCAAGAAGCCAGCCCACAAAATGACCCATCCCATCCACCACGTGCCTGAAAACTACCTCGACTGGTTTGCAATCGATGCCAAAGGAGGAAGAGGAGGAGGAGGCGTGTTCTGTGCTGAGGCCGTATTCTTCCTGGCACCCTCCCACCTTCCTCTCTGGGAGCTTCTCCCGCCTCCTGGGCTCGTGGACAGCGCCTCCCGGGCCTGAGCCCACCTCTGTACTGTCCTTCTCCATTCCAGCCACCCAGGCAGCGGGTCCAGTCAGAGGTCAGAAATAAGACTTTTTACCCAAGACCCATCAGGCCAGATACCAGCAGACCTTTTAAGTCCATTCACTCAGCAATCGTTACTGAGTGCCTAGGAAGTGCCAGATGCTGCTCTAATCTGGGGACACAGCAAACAAGAGAGAAGACGCTCCTGCACTCATGGGAAATGCAATGGAGAAACAGGAGAAACGATCAGCTCCACAGGCTGAGCTCCAATCCATTGTTTCAGTTTCACAAGTCACACCCCAGAGAGAACAGCTGTGCACACCCCTTTCACACGGACACACACCACACACACACACATGCACACACATACATGTGCGTGCACACAGAGACACATGCACACACATACACACATGCATGCACACACATACATGTGCGTGCACACAGAGACACACGTGTGCACACTCACACAATTTCATCTGCAAAACAAGGAGGGGGGTATAAACAGAGATTATAGCCTCAAAACAACCTGGGCCAGATTAAAAGTTAGAATCTCGGAGTCCCAGGAGCTCCCTGCCAGAGGTGGCACCATGGGGAGACCCGGCCCCGGCCCTGGCTCCTGGCTCCATTGCCCCTTCCACCTTAGGCTGCATCCTGCACCCCGAGGACCTCACATACTGCATGTGGACACCTCAGCCTGCAAGTCCACCCACCACCTTCCACCGACAGCCTTCTCTCGGGCACCACTGGGTCTGGGAGTGAGTTGGGAAGACAGACCAGGGAGGCCCTGGGATCAAGGTCAGGACCACTCGGGGAGGGAAGTCCAGGGCCCAGGCTAGAGGGAGGCTGTGGCTCTAGGGAAATTGTCCCCTTAGCCTTACAGACTCCACACTCCCGGGAGAGACTGAGCCTCTGAATTGTAGGCAGGCAGAGGCCCTCCCACCTGGTCCAGGTTCCCTCCCACCTGGTCTAGGCAGGGCTGCTGGTTGGTGTCCTGACTGGTCCCTCACAGACACTCAGCTCGCCTCCGTGGGGGCATGTTGGCTCAGAATTCCTAAGTCACATTATTGGGAAATAAGCTCTAGAAATATATGAGTTACTCTTTGAAAATGTAAATTATATTTTACCTGAATATATAGTTTAGGTACTGCTGGTCGATGTCACTAAGGAATAAGAAAAAGACAAGACATAAAATCATAGAAGTGTTTTACATATACAAAGTAGTCACTATCCTGTGTTAATAAATTATATCCATGCATAAGTTACTACATTTGTAAATTATCAATAAATGGTCTGAAGAGTACTTCATACTCAAAACTAAATCCTGCTCATTTAAAAAACACATGTCCTAGCCTGGTCACACACACTCACTTGGCTGATTATTTCTCACTAGAGGCCCGGTGCATGAAATCCATGCACGGGTGGGGGTTCCTAGGCCTGGTTGGCGATCAGGGCTGATCAGGTTTCCCACCTCCCTGCTTCCCCTCTTCCTCCTCCCCTCGCTGCCCTCATCCGCCGCCACCCACCCCGGTTCCCCGTCTCAGCCCGGGGCCTGACCCTGATCGGGTGGTTGGGGCCTGCCGGCCGGGGGGAGGAGCCTGGGAGGTTGGCCACCGGCTGCAACGAGGGAGCCGGCCCTCAGCCCCTCTGGGAAAAGGGCTGTGTCTGCCGCCACCCACCCCTGTTTCCCCGTCCCAGCCCAGGACCCAGCCCTAATTGGGTGATGGGGCCTGCCGGCCGAGGGCAGCTCCTGAATTGAGCATCTGCCCCCTGGTGGTCAATGCGCATCATAGCAACCGGTCGTTCCATTGTAACAGTCATTTGGGCTTTTATATATATACTAGAGGCCCGGTGCACAAAAATTTGTGCACTGG
>NW_005367588.1:171570-198116 GCF_000412655.1 Myotis brandtii
GGGGGGGGTCCCTCAGCCTGGCCTGCACCCTCTCACAATCCAGGACCCCTTGGGGGATGTCCAACTGCTGATCCCACAGGGATCAGGCCTAAACCGGCAGTCAGACATCCCTCTCACAATTCAGGACTGCTGGGTCCTAACCACTCACCTGCCTACCTGCCTGATCGCCCCTAACCACTCTACCTGCCTGCTTGATCACCCCTAACCACTTGCCTGCCTGCCTGATCACCCCTAACTGCTCGCCTGCCTGCCTCATTGCCCAACCACCTCTGCCTCGGCCCCCACCATGGCGACTTCATCTGAAAGGATGTCCGAAATGACGTCCAGAAGGTCCTTCGGCTGTCCGGTCTAATTAGCATATTATGCTTTTAATATCCTAGCTAATAAAGAGTGAATATGCTAATTGACTGCCCCTCCCTCAAAGATGGTAGCACCCACAGCCAATAGGGAGGGAATATGCTAATTAACCGCCCTCCCCTCAAAGATGGCAGTGCCTGCAGCCAATAAGGAGGGATTATGCTAATTGACTGCCCCTCCCTCAAAGATGGTAGCACCCACAGCCAATAGGGAGGGAATATGCTAATTAACCGCCCTCCCCTCAAAGATGGCAGTGCCTGCAGCCAATAAGGAGGGATTATGCTAATTGACTGCCCCTCCCTCAAAGATGGTAGCACCCACAGCCAATAGGGAGGGAATATGCTAATTAACCGCCCTCCCCTCAAAGATGGCAGTGCCTGCAGCCAATAAGGAGGGATTATGCTAATTGACTGCCCCTCCCTCAAAGATGGTAGCACCCACAGCCAATAGGGAGGGAATATGCTAATTAACCGCCCTCCCCTCAAAGATGGCAGTGCCTGCAGCCAATAAGGAGGGATTATGCTAATTGACTGCCCCTCCCTCAAAGATGGTAGCACCCACAGCCAATAGGGAGGGAATATGCTAATTAACCGCCCTCCCCTCAAAGATGGCAGTGCCTGCAGCCAATAAGGAGGAAATATGCTAATTGACTGTCACGCCCTCAGAGACAGCGGCACCTACAGCCAATAAGGAGGAAATATGCTAATTGATTGACTGCCACGCCCTCAAAGATGGCAGAGCCCAGTCCTCTCAGTCCCGCTGGGGCAGCAGGCATGTGGCAAGGCCGGGCCCGGCCGCTCTGCGCGCCTGCCTCCAGAGTCCCCCAGTCCCCTCAGCCCCCCAGACACCCAGGGCTGTCCGAGGGTCAGGTAACCAGGGCCGGCCGAGGCTTGCGCTGCCCACAGTGGCAGCAGCAGAGGTGTGATGGGGCGTCGCCTTCCCCTGATCACCAGGTCGCCTGTTGCCCCTGAGGGCTCCCGGACTGTGAGAGGGGGCAGGCCGGGCTGAGGGACCCCCCCTCCCCTCCAGTGCATGAATTTTCATGCACCAGGCTTCTAGTGTGTGTATATATATATATATATAGAGAGAGAGAGAGAGAGAGAGAGAGAGAGATGGGTTCATCAGCCACTTTAAAGGAGTGTCAACTAGCTCAGATCAGGGGTCCAGCTCCTAGGGTTACTATATTTGACAAATAAAAATATAGGACACCCAAAGAAACCAGAATTTCAAATAAAGAACAATGTTTCATTATAACATGCTCTAATTATTGTATGGTACATACTTACACTAAAAAAAAATTACTCGCTGCTTATCTGAAATTCAAATTTAACTGAGTACCCTATATTTTATCTGGCAACTTGACTGGCTTTTTGCAGCAAAAAACACTTTATTAAAAGAACAACGGGTGCTATAGGACCCAGAGTCACATGTTCTCAGGTGTAACCTGCTCCCAGGAGCCACTCCTTCCGCACCTTTTCCCTCTTGGCCTTAGGAGGGCCTAGGACCCAGAGCCAGATGGCTGGTTGGGGTTCCGACCTCACCGGCCAGCCCAGCCCCGGCCTGGGTTCCCTTCCTTCACATTCGCCCACTGCCCACAGCGAGGGCCTCACTCTCCCCAGCACAGAGCCACTGACGGGGACTCGGGGTCTAACCCGTGTCAGGCTGGGGAGGGCAGGGGATTAGGAAAAACAGCCCTGAGCCGAGGAAGAACTAGTAACCCCTGAAGGAGGCGGACAGACTTTCCCTCTCCGCCCGTCGCTAACGCTGGCCCGTGGGAGGCCCTGGGCACCTGTCTGGAGCGGCTCAGAGACAAAAGGAGGGCTCTTGCCGAGCCTGCTGCCCACTGCACCCGACGGGCAGAGTCTGCGGACCAGGAGCAGCCCTGGCGCCTGGGTCTCACCCTGCTCCTTAACCAAACCACAACGCACCACTGAACGCTTACCTCAACGCACTGGGTTTCAGGGACGTCTGGAGAATCTTATAGGCCCCTGAAAAGGAAGCAACGTGTTACTGGCACAGGACATTCTGGGGAAGGGGCTGCCTGCACGGCCAGGGAAGCAGCTAATCCATAGGGAGACGGAGGCCCTCTCCCCTGGAGGGTCCCCCACGCCCACAGGGCGGCCGCACTCCGGGAGGGTTTGAGGGGGAAGTGGATAATCCGGTGGTGATGCCTTCGGCCCAGAGGTGCTGGGGGAGGCTGGTGGTCACGGGTGGTTAACAGGAAGCTGTCGAGTGATGGGCAGGAGAAACACTGGGATGTCTGACAGTGGGTACCTCGGGGCACGGTGCCCCAGGACCACAGACAAGAGCACTGAACATGTGACTTGAATGGCCCTTCTATTTCACCCAGTTACTTTTTGTATATTGATGGGGTGTCTTTGGCACAAACTTCTGGGTCTCTTCCCACCGTGTTTAGGGAAGACCGACCAGCCCCCCATGGAGGGCCCGAGCCAGCAGAGCCGAGCCGTGGTGAGTTTGTGTTTGTCCCCAAAGAGAGACTGTATTGGAAATACAGTTTGAGAAAACCTCCCAAACAGGACAATCAAACCAGAGAATGTCCATTTATTTTAACCTCGACACTGTATTTAATCTTCCTGTTGTCCAAAGTCATTAAAAAGTAGATTCACAGTAAGATCTAAATAATAAGCCTTAATTATCATAGTAAGTGTTCTTTTAAGACTTACCTACACTGAGTAAGTGAATTACAGCCCAGAAGTACCCATCTGGATCAAACTGTAAGACAGGATTTGAAGAAATATGGCTACAGGTTCCCACGAACAGGCCAGTCTGGCAATCAGATACCCTAAATGTCAGCGCACAGTGCCAGGCACGGGCACCAGCCAGGGGCCCAGACGGGACTGTGGGGCCTGGAGTCAGGGTCTCACCAGGTGCCTGCCACTCCTCCCAACATGCTCCCTGCCCCCAGGCCTCTCCCACTCCCCCCTCTACCACCACCACCCCCACACCCGGCATCTAGAAGGCCACCTGATGATGTCACCACCTATGGCCTCAAATCCCTCGGCAGTCTCCAGGGACACTTCAGGGTGAACTCCAAACTCAGGGCACCCGGCATCGTGACAAGCCCTGGCCCCCTCCAGCGTATCCATGGCCCCTCTACAGAGAAAGGGAACTCGCTCTCCCCGGCCCCAATGCTCCCCCCGCTCAGCCCTCCTCCCCTCCCCTCCTGTCTCCACAGAGCTTCTCATCTCACAGTTTTACTAATTCCTGTCTCTGTCGCCACCTGCACTTGAACGTAAATTCTAGGAGCCAGTGACCAGCCTAGAAGCACCCACGTGCGTAGTAGGTGCTCAATGGAGTTGAGTCCCAGCATGCTTAGGGCACCCCAGGGCAGGGCCCGCCCCTGCTTGCTCCTGGCTAATCCTCCTCCCTCTTCATGATTAGGTCCAGAAAGCAGGGCCTGGCTCCAGCATCGGAAAGATCTGGGTTAAACTCTAAAATCCCACTCATTCGTCCGCTGGTGACCGCATGGGCCGCCTTCGTCTTTGGCTATGACATGGAGACACAGCGATCCCTGTGGGCTTGAGGGGTTAAGTAGGGCACAGGGAGCATCGGCCCCGAGCCCGGCACACAGCAGGCCCCGGAACCGTTAGCTTCCCGTTCCGTGTCCCCAGGTCTCTCAGGTGCTCACACGCCCCACCCCGCCCGGGCAGAGCCCTGGCCGCTCTGTCAATCCTCTCAATCATCTGCCCTCCTCTCCTTTGCTCTGACGAGACCCCGCCTTCTGTCTGAACGAGGACACGTCTTTGTGCCCAGAGTCTGGCTCGGGGCCTGACACTTCCTGGAGCCTTGGTAAGTGCTGGGAGCAAAGAAAGTCCCAGCAGCCAGAGGACTCCTGGAGTGCGGCTGGGTCTCAGCCTCAGACAGAAAAACAGGGGGGCAGGCGAAGAGGCCTGGGGAGAGAAGTCCGCTGCGCCCCAATGTGCGAGGCTCAGGCAACTCGGGCGCTGGCTGCAGGCTCTCCGAGAACCTACGGAGGCAGACGGCGCCCACACAGCATCCAGCGCAGCACCCAGAGGCCAGAGGTCGGCGGCCCCACTGCGCAGCCTCGGGGAGAAGGTGGGGCCCCGAGGGAACGCGTTGGCCTGGCCAGCAGGTACCCGGCCTGAAAGCACTCAATGCCTGCGCCCAGGCCAGGCTCATTCTGATCCCAAAAGGGAGGACTGGGGAATTCTGCTCCCATGAGCAGGCTTCATGGTAAAAGAACTGGGAAGGGAAAACACGTTGACTGAGCTTACCTGGGCGTCATTGAAGGGGAGGCTCCCCGCAGCGGCCAGGAGCAGGAGGGCGCTGTGGAGAGAAGGAAGACAAGCAGCATCAGGGTTCAGCATCCGCGAATCCTCGAGAGCATGGGGCTGAGATACACGGACGGAGCTCGGTGGAAGCCACGGTCCCGCGAGACCGAGCCCGGCCCGTCCACTCTCAGAGAGCCCATGACTCCTGCAGTTTTCAATTGTGTGCCCCACCGACCACCAGCCGTCTCCCCAAAGACGGGCGTTGGCAGGACATTTGCAAAATCAAAGCTGAATCGTAAGCAAACACTTGAGACAAACTCAAATTTAGGGACAATCCACAAAACTGGGCTTCCCCTCTTCAAAAATTCGAGGCTAATAACATGTGGGGACAGGAGATCTGACTTGGGGTGCTGGGCACAAGGTGCATATAGAGATCTTGTCAATAGAAACCCACGCTGAAACCCATATGTTCATGTTGACCAATGTCACCCAAAAAAATGTAATAGAAAAAAACTTAACACACAGACACACACACACACTGCGAAGGCAGTGAAAGACCACGGGAGGCAGAGGAACCGTCCATACTGAAGAGCATGCAGACGCATCTCGGGGAGAGATTGCCATGAAAGACAACATTGGGATAGACGGCCAAGTGTGGACATGGACTCCACATTAGAGAACAGGATTGTGCAAGATACGTATTTTCTAAGTTTAATTGCAGTTTACACAGGAGTGTTATTTTTAGGAGATACACGTTAAAGTATTCAGGGGTAAGGATGAGGTCTCTGCAACTTATTCTAAAAGGGCTCAGAAAAAAATTAAAGAATAATTGTATATGCACATTCTTATTTATGTGATACGTATGTATATATGTATTTTCCCAATGGGTGAATCTAAGCAAAAGGTATATGCGAGCAAGTTCCTTGTAAAGGTCTTGCAACTTTTCTGTAGGTTTAAGTCTCTTTCCCAAATAAAAGGTTTTATGAGGAAAGTCTCTTATCCATACTCAGATATTTACAGATGAGATGCTACGGTGCCTGAGATCTGCTGGAGTGGAGGCCCTGGGTGGAGGTACAGGTTGAAAACTATTGCCCTAGTTTTCTCAGTGGTCAGAGCATTGGCCACAGGACTGAAAGGTTCGATTCCGGTCAAGGGCACATACCTCAGTTGCAGCATCGATCCCCGGCCCTGGGCCTAAGGCCCAGGGGCTGGTATGGAGGGACCCTCAGAGTGGGGGCAACACGACCTTGGAAGGTCAGGACAACATGGGACATCCTGAGGCTCAGAAAGGCTCCCCTCTCCAGCCCCCCAGCTCACACACACACACACACACACACACACACACACACACGGAGGACTCCAAGGCACAGACTGCTCCGGGCTCAGAGGCAACAGGTTGGGTAGAGTGAAGCTGTCGGAGATTGCTGGGCTGCCCAGGAAGGGAAGGTGTTCAGGTGGGAGGAGAGAGGCTCCTAATGAGTTTGGGGTCTACCTTCGGATGAAGGCTCTACAGAACGCAGGACCCTTCCTCATCCTCAGGCCATGAGCATGAGGGTCCCCTCAAGCTGACGACCCCCCAGGCTGAGGGGAGGTGAGACAGCCCTGGTTTCCCACCAACCACGGCCCTGGGCAATGCATACCTGCCTCAGTATTGGTGGGCTTTCATGCCTATTTAGCACCTGCTAATCTCTTTTTTTTTTTTTAAGTATTTTTTAATGATTTCAGAGAGGAAGGGAGAGGGAGAGAGAGATAGAAACATCAATGATGAGAGAGAATCATTGATCGGCTGCCTCCTGCATGTCACCCACTGGGGACCGAGCCTGCAACCCTGGCATGTGCCCTTGACCAGAATCGAACCCAGGACCCTTCAGTCTGCAGGCCGACGCTCTATCCACTGAACCACGCCCGCTAGGGCAGCACCTGCTAATCTCTTAAACAAGGGGATGAGTCCTGATGTTTCTTTTTTTTTTTTTCCAAGTAGCAGCCTGTAATAAAGTGAAAATAGAGACTGAATGGAAGCCCAGAAATGCAGGAACAACAAGCCTCTGGCTGGGTTTCTTGCCCCGGCACGGAGCTCCTGCAGGCGGACAGGAAGCGCACCAGGCGTCCGGGTCAGAACCAGCGCACGCCTGCCTGAGCTCCTGCCGGGGACACTGAGGCACGGAGGAGGGGGTGGCGATGACACCTGCCCGCTGTCACCTGGCCGTCTCCCAGGATCACAATGCAGATCCCTGACTCACAAGCCAGTGCTCTCTCCACTGGGAATGCTTTCAACCCAATAAACTGTGAACACTATTTTTAAATTTTTAAGTCATTCCATGTTTTCCATTTTCACTCTCCATTGGGATTGCACAACTCTGTGAGGTTTTGGGCATCGACAACTGAAATCGAGCAGTGGTTGTTTTTGCCTTAGGAATAACATATTCCAGAAAAAGAGGAAGTAAATTTTAGAATAAGACTCAAAACAGGGATATATGAGTATTTATAACAAATTCCTCTGTCAACTCTCAAGTATGAATCTTCAACAAACAGTTTTATCATCGAAGTTAAAAATCAGGTTAAATCTTGTATTTTAGAGGTTTGTGGGCTTATGTGTGTGTGTGTGTTTTAAACTTACCTACAGATCTTGGCAGGAGGCGTTTTCTGCATGAAAATAGAGATTTATAATTAGTCTTTAAAAACCCTCTTCCTTAAAAGAAAACGTTAAGACCAAGTTCATTGGGGGCCGAGCAGCAGCTGCACTGAGTGTTGCTGAGGCCTCGCTGCTGGGACAGGGGAAGGATGACTCAGCGCTCAGGCTGTCGCCTCGGCAGAGCGCCCTGTGGGTGCAGTCTCCCATCCCCGCCACCCGGTCCTCCCTCCACCCCCAGCCCTGTCCAAATACGTCCCCTGTGAGAGAGCAGCAAGACGCGGGACAAGCCTCCCCTGCCCCACGCACCACGGGAGGGAGGGAGAGGCCGATGTAACTGTGATAAAGGATTGACACATGTGTCCGACTCCCGGTCCAGCCTTCTCTTTAATTTTCCTTCCATTAATCCAGCTCTGACTCTCAGCGGTGCTATAAATTCTCTGGCATGATGTGTAAATTAAGAAACAGAAAAAAAGAAGGGGCATTGGACTCCACCCTTACCGAGAAGGAAAAATAAGAGGAGGAATCTCAACTTGGCCCTCAAAGCTCGGGGAAATGAAGAAATTCTAATGCGGACGCTCCCTTGGTCACCTCCTGTTTGTGGTGGGCTTAGGGGGATGAGTCTTTGCACTCGGGGAGAAAGTCTAGCAGGGAGGAGCACAGATTGCTCTATACTTGCAGGGGAAATGGTCAAGTAGGAGAACAGGTCAATCCTGAGCATTTCAGAGGGTTATTTTGCTGGCTGAGGACAAACTATACTTTTTTAAAATTTTATTTTTATTGATTTCAGAGAGGAAGAGAGAAGGGAAGAGAGATAGAAACATCAATGATGAGGGAGAACCATTGATCAGCTGCCTCCTGCACACCCCACACTGGGGGTTGAGCCTGCAACCCGGGCACGTGCCCTGACCTCCTGTTTCATAGGTCGATGCTCAACCACTGAGCCATGCTGGCCGGGCCTCACTATGATTTTCTGACTCCAGATTAAGGGTGAAGGACGACCACACTGATTAAAAGAGAGCACCGACGAGAGGACGCCTAAGTCTCCCCATCACTAAACAGTCCAGCCCCCACTGTTTCAATGCACAGACTTCCCTCGCTCATCTCTGTGGGTCCTGCCTCAGCAGGGCACAGGGGACAGGGCACAGGCTAACCGTGCCTCCACTGCCCCCTGGTGGCGACACCTAGCCCTTCAGTACAGAAAGGATGACCCAGGCACAGGTGACCTGCTCCGAACAACTGGATAATCGTCCCCATGATGGGGAAAATGCGTCCCTAAAAGATTCTGAGCTAAATATAACCAACATCTCAAGGACTGATGGACGTGTAGGGACAGAGGGATAGAGACAGGGAGGAGGCCCCGACGTTCCTATGAGTAACATGCTCACCCAGCTGTTGGGAGCTTGTTACAGGGCAGCAAACCAGTCCGTGCCTGAGCAAGCGCACCATTCCACAGAGGAGAGAATACTTTTTTATTTTATTATTTAAAAAAAATATATTTTATTGATTTTTTACAGAGAGGAAGGAAGAGGGATAGAGAGTTAGAAACATCGATGAGAGAGAAACATCCATCAGCTGCCTCCTGCACACCCCCAACTGGGGATGTGCCCACAACCAAGGTACATGCCCTTGACCGGAATCGAACCTGGGACCTTTCAGTCTGCAGGTTGACGCTCTATCCACTGAGCCAAACCGGTTAGGGCTATTTTATTATTTTTTAAAAATGTTTTTATTGATTTCAGAAGGGAGAGGGAGATAGAAACATAAATGATGAATGAAAATCATTGATCGCTGGCCTCCTACACACCCCCTACTAGGGATCGAGCCCGCAACCCGGGCATGTGCCCTGACGGGGAATCCAACCTCGACCTCCTGGTTCATTGGTTGATGCTCAACCACTGAGCCACGCCAGCCGGGCAACCTTTTTTATTTTGAACCCCTCAGACTAAAGGAGCTCAGACCTGAGACACGGAGCATAAAAATGAGCAGAAAGTCACTACAGAGCTTCATCCCCCGGGGCTCCAGGAACACGGGGTGGGGGGTGTCATCCAGGGGTAAGGCCACACCTCCAAGTCACTGCCAACGTCACACACAAATCTCGCGTGGCTGGGTTAGAGGACTGCCTCCAGGGCTCCTCGCTCTGGCCGTGGCTAGCCTCACGCTCTACCAGTCCTGACTGTGTCCGAGTTCATTAGGGTCCTGGGTTATGGGCTACACGTGAGGACACAGAGGCCCCAAGAAATTAGGTCAGCTGCCCAAAGTCGAAGGGCTTGGGACACACAACCTAGCGCCACAGCCCGGCCCTTTATGACCCTGCTCGGCCACAGCCCACCGGCCAGGCCTGTCCCCCCTGCACCACCACCCCCCGCACCACCACCCCTTAGCCCTTTCAGGCCACAGCCCTCACGTGCTGGTTCCGGCTGGAGAGACAGTGATCAGGGTGGGGAGAGCCCAGTGAGAAGCGAGTCTGAGAAACACGCCAGTACCATTTGGACCCCTTTGCAGCTCAGCTGCCCAGGAAACACCGAGCAGGCCCCAGGGCTGAGCTGAAGAGGCAGCACTGGGCTGGAGACGGGGACGTGGGAGTCACCGGGAACTGAAGCAGCCGGTGCCACAGGGTGGAGTCCAGAAAGTGTCTGGTCTCCTAGGCTCCCGAGACAGAGCCCGGGAAGGCCCTGGACGGGAGGCTATGAAGAAAGAGCCAGTGTCTCGGGAAGAGGCCAGCAGGGAGGGGAGTGCAGATCATGTGAGCCGAGAGAGTCGAGAGAAGGGTGTGGGGTGGTGAAAGGTGCGAAAGACCAACAGAGTCGCAAACAGGAAGCCATCAGGGGCTTCTGCCAGAGCAATTTCAGGTAATGGTGGGGGCGAAAGCAGGAAATGGTGGGAGATGAGAGAGACGGGAGGATGTGGACAGCATAGACTCAGTGGTGGGCAAGGGCCAGGACGAGAAGAGTGGAAGGGGGGGGGGTGTGCATGGGCACAGCAGCGTGCTGGCTTTCCTGTTCAGTTTTGGTTTTATAAACACAGTTGATAAAAAAGCTGTGGTGTATCTACACCATGGAATACTACGCAGCTGTAAAAAAAGAAGGCTCTCTTACCCTTTGAGACAGCAAGGAGGGACCTGGAGAGTATTGTGCTAAGCGAAATAAGCCATTCAGAGAAGGACAAGTAGCCATGACCTCACTCCTATGTGGAATCTAATGAACGAAATAAACTGACGAACAAAACAGATCCAGAGACATAGAAGCATGGAACAGAGTGCAGAATCTCAGAGGGCCGGCAGGGGAGGGGGGGTGGGGAGAGATTAACCGAAGAACTTATACGTATACTAGTGCCCCAGTGCATGGATTCGTGCACTGGTGGGGGACATGGCCTGCGGGGATCGGCCCTCTGTGGGAGCAGCCGCTCATCCTGGTCAGCTGGGCGAGTGGTGCTCCCACTATGGGAGCCCACTGACCACCAGGGGGCAGCTCCTGTGTTTAGCATCTGCCCCCTGGTGGTCAGTGTGCGTCATAGAGACTGGTCAAGTGGTCGTTCTGGTCATTCCACTGTTCAATCTCTGGGCTTTTATTATAAAGGGTGTCCCAAAATTCACGCAAGAAGTAATTTTGATAGAAAACACAGGTTTATAATTAAAAATTGTAATTTTTTTTATTGATTCATAAAGTATACCGTATAGGGTTATGCATGGAATAGCACATCGGGTCAATGGCCTCCACGGCTTTGCTGGCACATACGCAAAGCCGTGGTCTTCATTGGTCTTCATTGTCCCTGCTCCTGGGCCATAATTAGTACTTGGTAATGCTTATCAAATTGAAGGGATTGAAATCAAAGGGCAACAGATATTAGAATCTGATTCAATAAACCAAGTAAAATTAGGCTTTTATTATTTTTTGTTGTTGTTGTTAATGCTCACGCAAAATTCAAATCTTACGTGAATTTTGGAACACCCTTTATAGGACTAGTGCCCGGGTGCATGGATTCGTGCACATTGAAAGGAAATTAATTAGAAGGTGGCCGGCAGGGCGGGACTGGGAGACAGGCTGGACACGCCCTGGAGCCAACCTCCCGTGGTCCCTCCCTGACCGGCCACACCTAGGGTAGCACCACAGCTCGAAGGGCGTCTGCAGAGTGAGCGGGGTTCCTCTGGCGGGAGGGGTCCCTCGGCTGGCCTGCGGGGATCTCTAGCTCTCCGACATCCCCTGAGGGGTCCCGGATTGCAAGAGGGTGGTTCTTGGGTGACGCACCCAGAATCGGGCTCCCTACTCTCTGGTGCCGGGGTGCGTCACCCAAGAACCGCCACTGCCAAGTCACTGCAACTCAGCAGCTCCTGCATTGAGCATCTGCTCCCTGGTGGTCAGTGCACATCATAGCAACTGGTCGGACAGTCAAACAGTTGCTTAGCCTTTTATATATATAGATATGCTTAACCGTGGACACAGACACTGCAGATCTCGTTTGTTTTATTACTGCTTTCACATAACTGCAGTGAAGGACCAGGGTGGGGGAGGGGGACGAGTATGGGGTAGAGAGAGTGAATGGAGGGGAAAAGGGACATCTGTAATACTTTCAACAATAAAGATAAATTTAAAAGTAAGCACAGTTTTGTGAGTGGGTCTCCCAGGACCTGCTCCACCCTGACTGAGAGCATTGAGCGTGTGGTGGGCCGAGGGAAACAGCCAGCAGAGAGGGAGGGTAACTAGCATGGAGAGGAGGGCAGGTAACCCAGGAGCTGCAGGCAGGAATGACAGGGCGCGTGGGTGCTCAGTAGCCTCGGCCACAGGAGGGACTCCTCCCTCCTGCCCACCTGTAAGAAGTGTGCTGCCTGGTGAATGGCTCACCAGCCTCTCTTAAAAGTTCCAAAATTTTGATATGGAATCATTTCAAAAGGGAAGATGTTAGGAAAAAGGTAACTCCTGAAAGAGGGACCAAGTTAAAACCACCACTAATAATGTCAATAAATACAGCTAACAGGCAGAGCACCTACTACGCACCAGACACCGTGGGAAGCACTGATGTGTGCCGCGCTGCGCCCTCCTGACAGTGCTACGAGCTGGGTGGGGTCACTGCCCCCTCACAGATGGAGGCACAGAGGTGAAGAAGCATGTCCTAGCTGGTTTGAGGCTGAGCTGGAGCTGGGAAGGAAAAGGAACATCTGTCCCTGGCGTGGGAAGTGGGCAATGCCCCAGTGCCCTACAGAAAGCTTGGACATGGGCGTCCACGTGGTGCTGGGAGGCGCTGGGAGGGGAACCACCAGGCCCACAGGGGATCCCTCTTTGCATCCCAGGCCCTGGCTCAGGCCTGGCCTGGAGGCCCACGGGGTCAACACGCACTCCCACGTATGCTTGGTGGATGACAGATGTCAAAACCATGGTCCTCGAAAGTAATAACCCCTGTCCGGCAGTCCTGACTGGCAACAGATATCCGGAGAAGGTAGACACTACTTTCAGCCATTAAAAAAAGGCATGCTTTGAAATTTAAAGCAAGGGACGTGAAACTGGCATCATGCATTATCATTTACCTCTTTCCGAAAACACATCCAGTGCCCACAGACGATAACTTCAGCTGCATTGTGCAAAGTGAGAAACACAGGAATGGCCTGAAAGGAAACAGAATAAGAAGCATGAAAATATTTTCTGTGATCTCATGATTACATAATTCTTGATTTCTGCTTAAAAATAAAGATCTGTGGGAACTTTTGGCATTCACATATACTAGTATATATAATCATCTCCAGCAACACCCCGTCTGCAGGGACTGGTGCTCTTGGTTGGAGTACTGTGCTAGGTGAGGTGGATGTAGAGGTTCCCTTCCACGGCTATTCCATCAACACACAGTTACTAAGCATCTGCTGTGTGTCAAGCACTGTGCCAGGTACAGAGGACACATCCCGTGAATAAGTGGACACCTGCAAGATGGACTGGCCTGCTCTCAGTGGATATGCATTGGTCCTAAAGAGCAAATCTGGAAAGGGAAAAGGCCAGAAGAGCTGCCACTGTCCAGACCACTCTCTAAACCACTGTCTAGACCACTGTCCAGACCACTGTCTAGACCACTATCTAGACCCGCAGTTGCCAACCTTTCAGACCTCACGGACCACCAGTGGTCTGCGGACCACCAGTTGGCGACTGCTGATCTAGACCACTGTCCAGACCACTGTCTAGACCACTATCTAGAACCAGAGGCAGATGACCAAGACTTGAAACACTTGAGTTCCGTCTTCTGTCAGGCGATTACCATCTGCCTCACCCATCACCTATCAGGTGACTATGAGAAACACATACAAATATACAGGGGGGAAATCACCCTAGAAACATATGAAAAAGCACTGTACACCAAAAAAAAGTTATTATTAGTATGCACTTTTGTTATTCAAACTTCAAAATTCTGGCATCAATAACTACCCAGATCCTACAAAAACTTTAAAAACCTTTGGACAACACAGTTTTTTTACCCAGTGCTCTACTCTGCAGAGGAGAGGAAGTCCCCCAGGTCACGGCTGCAAGTAAGGCAGCAGACTCGCAGGAGGGCACAGCATCGAGCAGAGGCTGCCACGGCCAGGCCAGCGCAGCTCGGGTCTGGCTGAGCACCGACAGGCACGGGGTCATTTCTCAGCCCACCCAGGACGTTTCCCCCCACGGCACACAGCAGCCCATCTACTCAGGCTTATAAATCGTGAAAGGAAAATGTTGATTTAATTTATAAATTACTGCTTTGAATTCTCAACCACTATTTTGCAACTTGGGAGCTGTCCTAGCAATAATATTGTTATCCAGTTAGGCAGATCTCGTTTGTTTTATTACTGCTTTCACATAACAACAAACTTTACATAAAAGGCCTCAACTGTTCTGTAAATATTGCATTTTCCAAAAGCAGGAATGCAATCATTTTCTGCCAGATAAAAACAGTTAGTCCCAGGGTAAAAAATGGAAAGAGGTTAGTCTAGCCATCGTGGCTCAGTGGTTGAGCATTGACCTTTGAACCAGGAGGTCAAGGCTCGATCCTCAGTAGGGGGCGGGCAGGAGGCAGCCTATCAATGATTCTCCTGTATCATCGATGTTTCTCTCTCTCCCTCTCCCTTCCTCTCTGAAATCAATAAAAACTTATTTTTTTAAAAATGGGAAGAGGCATTACTATCGTTAGATTTTTTTTAAGCCACATTCTCAGTCTCTGGTCAGTGGTGGTATGAAAGGTTATCTTTTGATGGCAAAATAACTAAATTTTTGGCGTCCCATATAACGTAACTAGAAGTTTGTTCTTCACAGTTCCCACCTTTGAGCTCAATCCAGGGGGACAGGGTAGGAGGATAGAAGAGAGGCTCTTTTCACTGGCATCCCACGCTACTGGGCATCAACCCTGCACCAGGCACGTACTTCCACGCCTGAACCCAGCATGGCCCGGCCACATTACCAAGGGGCAGGGTTACCGTTGCCCGGAAGCAAGGGGCAGGCTAAACCCTCTCCTGGCCCGAGGACGGCCCTATTGACAGCTCCACAAAGTCACCATCACCCTTTTTCCTACACCTCCATCTGTGCATCTCTTCGTCTAAAAGAAACCGGCCCTTCCCTGTTACCTGTTTGTCTTCAATCCAGGGAGAGAGAGTGGGTCATGGCCCATGTGCCTCAGGTCCAGGGCTTGCTCTCCACTCAGCTATACCATTATCAAAGCTTTGTCCTATTAACCGGATGCCATAAGCTAGCAGGCAGGGGGCAGAAGAAACAAGAGAAGGGCTGTCCCCCAAAACCTCCAACACTCACCAGTCTGGATAATGCTCTGGAACCGGCATAGATTATGCCCACAAACAGCACCGAAGCAGGAAGCCACGCCAAAACATCAGATCTAGAAAGAAGAAAAGAAGCCATAATACTTCCGTCACTTTATGTCCAAAGCCTTCGTTGGAAGGAATTACCTTCAGGTGCCCCAGATGCAGTGACAGCAGCTATTACACATCTCTGGGGGAGCCGAGCAGTGTGACAAGTGTATCTCTGAGGGTGATGGAGGCCACTCGGCCACCTACCTAGTGGCAGTGGTCCCACCGCAGGACACAGGTGAGCTGGACGTGGAAAAAGCCTCCTGCAGGCTGGGAGGGGGAACAAATCTAATTTTTAAGGAAGCAGTGAACATTATTCTTTGGATGTTAAGCAGCCAGAAGTTTTGAACTTATGCCACATTATTAAAAATTTTAAAGGCTATTTAAAGGCAATACACCAAACCGCTCCGTGGAACCACAACCAAAGGACCCACAGCGTCCAAGGACAGAACTGGGAAAGCAGCCGAGCTAGAGCCTGAGCTGGGAGGCCACGTGCCAGCTTCTCCGACCGAGAGCCCGAGTGCCGGCTCTGGAGTCTCCAAGGACTGATTCAGTCATGGCCACACCAAGAACTGCTTTTTCAAGGTAGTTTAGAACCCGCTCTTCCCAGAAAAAGCAAAATCCGGTTTATAGGGAGTGCATCTCACCAAGGTGGCAACTTGCTTCCCCATCAGTTACAAATGCATTCAGTCCTTAAACTCAAGTTCTGAGTTATTCCAATAACAGGCATCAGTAAATGAAGCCATCTCAGGAGGATGTGACATGATCATCCCAACTAACCAACGGCCTGCTCTCCTGGGGTGGCTCCCGCTCAAACATGATCTTCGTCAACTTCATCAGCATGAGCAGCACCCCTCCGTGGTCAGACCCGCCTTTGTACAACTTCCCAGGGAGCATGGCATTAAAATGTGTCGTCTCCCCTGGCTGGTGTGGCTCAGTGGTGTTTTTGTTATGGCAGCCTGCACTGACTAATACACCCTCCTTTACAGCTCTGACGTGCAGGATTCTAAGAGAGCCAGTGGCCTGCACATCGGGAACAAAGGAGCACAGACTGTTTATTAGCACACTCTCTCTTTCTCCAACTTTCATTCACAAGGCGGCACCATCTGGACCTCAGTGCTGGGTGTTCTTACATTGTCTCCATGCCAACGAAGGAGGCCAGAGGGCATTAAATCCTGGGGTGGTCCTGGCTCTCTGTGGTCCATGGGCCTCCAGGAGCGGCCGAGCCAGTGAGTAGGTGTGTGTGTGCGTGTGCGTGCACGTGTGTGTGTGCGTGCGTGTGTGTGTGTGTGTGTGTAAGTATATGTATATGTATGTGTGCATGTGTGTGTAAAGGAAAGGAGCTCACAGCGACTCCTGGGGGTAAAGATTAGACTGTACAATTGCAGAGTACAGTCCCTGTTGAAGAACTATTTGCCACAGGGTCTGGTTTGAAAACTGCGGGGCTACCCAGTTATTCTCACAGGATTTATAAGCACAAATGCTGCATCTTGCTGGAGTTGTGGGTCTGTTTTTGTGTGCGCACACCCCTGTCCCTGAGCACCCGGTGAAGAAAGCATTTACAAGCAGCATGTGAAATGCTGGCATGAACCATGAAACTGTTGTTACTGAGATGAAGGCTGATTAAATTAAATCACTTGTTTTCAGATACAGCGCACATCACTGAGGGTGCATCTGCTCCCTGAACACTCGGTCTGTCTGTTCGTGAATGCCTCAAGGGCCCCTCGGGCTGAATTCTTGGAAACTCCCTGTGTTATACTGACACCCAGTGGACCGAGAAAGTTTCCACACATGAAAATAACGAGTGACCAAGACACCAGGCTCACGTGGCGCCTGTCGGCATTGCCTCCACACTAACGCCTCACAGCTGTCAATCACCATGTGTTTCACAGGTCACAGGACTTCTAGAGACGTTGGCTCAATACTGCAGGAGGTTCCTAGATTCCATTTCTGGGGGGTCCGTTACTGGTGAATACGGCCCCCAGGGAGTCTTATTCTCTCTTCTCCTCCCTCTTCCTCTTCCTCTGACTCACAGGCCACATGCCCCTGACAAAGTTCAACCCCAATACTACTTGGTCCCAAGAACGCTGTGATGCTACTCCCTGTCACAGAGCTCAACTTAAAGTTGGAGTCAGCAAACTACGGCCCTGGGCCAAATCCCCGCCTGCTGCCTCGCTCTGCAAACGGCACTTTGTTAGCACACGACCACTCCTGTCCGCTCGTCCGTCTGTGGCGGCTTCCATGAGAGGCAGAGGAGCAGCTGTGACAGACGGCCCGGCCCACGAAGCCGACATACCTAGTCTGTCTCTGCTTGCTGGCTCCTGGTTTGAAGTAAGGCCGCCTGGTCCCCACCTCCGGAACCTACGAGCTGGGAGCCCAAGGCTTCACACACGAGGGGTATCCCTGGCTAGACAGACGGGATCGCTGCCATTTTGTGGTAAAGTTTCCTTTTTCAGGGCACTTTCATCACTGGTCCTTCTCCTCCAGAATCATCACTTCTCCCCAGTTCCCATTTCGCTGGCCTGAGAGTCTCAACATGTCACCCCATTTTGTGCTGCTACGGAAACCCTGACACCTTCAGCGAAGTTCTGACAATCCCTAAAGCCCAACAAGGGTCTCAAAGAAATCAGTTCCTGCCTGGCCAGTGTGGCTCAGTAGTTGAGTGTCAACCTGAAGCCCAACAAGGGTCTCAAAGAAATCAGTTCCTGCCCGGCCGGTGTGGCTCAGTAGTTGAGTGTCAACCTGTAAACCAGGAGGTCACAGTTCGATTCCCGGGCAGGGCACATGCTCGGGTTGCTGGCTCGGTCCCCAGTAGGGGGCGCAGGAGGCAGCCGATCCATGATTCTCTCTCATTATTGATGTTTCTATCTCTCTCTCTCCCTCTCCTTTCCTCTGTCTGAAATAAAATAAAAAGAGAAATAACCCATCATTAAAAGAAAGTACAGTCCGGACCCTAACTGATTGTCTCACTGTTCATTCTTTAGGGACAGGACTGGTAAATTTGGAAGTTTGATAAAGATATCTGTTATGGCTCCACAAAGACATTCAATGGAAAACTAAGGGGTGGGACCTCTCCCCCACCTATTAGGGAATCTGAGTAAAGAGAGGGGAAGTTCTTTATATTCTTTCTAATCCTTCTATAAAAAAACAATTTCAAAATTTACTAACAATGTTTAAAAGCTTATTTAAAAACTCATTCATAGTGGTCTTTGATCTAAAACAAAGTCAAACTAGTATGGTATCATACACTACATATCTCACTTAATTTTAATACCATGTCAGTGGCATTACTAACCAGAAAAACACTACTTGTGTCCTATTTGATTATAAAATCATTGCATCTTAAAGGCAGAAGGGAACTAAGAGACCAAACAGCTCAAATAAACATCTGTGTTTCCCAACATAAAGCCGCGAGAAATCACATAAGAGGAAGCAGGTCTGAGTCACGAAGCACAGAAGAGGCTCTACCTTGAACTGCTGTTGATCTCCACCCAGCCCAGTTTCCATGACACATGCAGCAAAAGTCCACCAACTAACGTCTGCCACCTGAAAGGAATAAGGGTCCATTTGAATTTTTAAATTTTTTATTTTTTTTTCCAATCTGAATTTAACTTAACGGTCTCAAAAGCCATCGCCCCGGAAGGAAGATCTGTCGACACAAATATACACATCCAACCCTTCGTGGCCTTTTCCTCCCTCTCTCTCCCATTACCACCCCAATGCTCACTGTCCTTCCCAACTTCTACTTACTCCCTTGAATCCATAAGAGCTGACATCGGGCCTCTCCTTTCCAAGACCTGCCCTGAACAACTCCCCACAGCCACCTGCGTTCCCATTGCCTCTGCACTGACGATTCCCAGTCGCCCTGCTCACCCGAAACCCACAAGCTCCCATATGCAACACATCCAAAAAACGTTCCCTGGAACTTCCGCCTTCCATCCTGGTCGCCTTCCCACTCTCCCTAATCAGCGAACCAGAAAGCTAGATGCTGTCCTAGCCCTTCCTCCATCCTCACCTCCCTCATTTACTTGCAAAATCCTACTGATTTATCCCCATAACAGTTCCCACGTCTGAAGCCTTCCTTCCATCCCTACACCTCTGCCTACTCAGACTCTCATGGGCTGCCACCTGAACACCAGCACCAGACCCCATCCAGGCTGCCCCGCCCCATCCAGTCTCTCCCTTGAAGCCGAAGGATTTGTTCTAAAATGCAACCTTAAATGTTCTACTCGCTTGTTTTAAAAATGGTTGAGCCCAGCCAGTGTGACTCAGTGGTTGAGCGTCAACCTATGAACCAGGAGGTCATGGGTTCAATTCCACATCAGAGCACATGCTTGGGGTTTCAGGCTCATCCCCAGTAGGGGGTCTGTGGGAGACAGCCAATCAATGACTCGCTCTCATCAGTGATGTGTTATGTCTCTCTCCCTCTCCCTTCCTCTCCAAAATCAATAAAAACCTATATATATATAAAAGCCTAAGCGACCCTTATCACCGGTTGCTATGACACACACTGAGCACCAGGGGGCAGACACTCAATGCGGGAGCTGCCCCCTGGTGGTCAGTGCGCTCCCACAGCCAACTTCCCGTGGCCAGCCAACCTCCTGTGGTCCCTACCCCCAGTTGGCTGGCCCCAGATCGACCCCGATCACCAGCCAGGCTGAGGGACCCCACCATGCATGAATTTGTGCACTGAGCCTCTAGTTACTAGATAAATATCACTCTATCTTGCAAATAGAGATTATGTTCTTTTCGCAAATGCCCAGGGAATATTCTCCATGGACAAAACAATAGGAGGTGCACAGTAGGGCAAAGTAACTCATTCTACAAATATTTACTGGGTGCATTCTGTGTGCCCGGCACTGATCTAGACACTCCAGGCATCAGTGACGAAAACAAAGACCCTGTCCTGGTGGGCCTGCCTCTCTCTTTTGCCCGCCCCTTAGATTTACCTGCAGTGACTGAAACCTCGTGGTTATTCCTGCTTCCTTCTCCTTCAGCCCTAGCATGCAGGTAGCCACCAAGGCCTCCTGGACATGGTTAGAACCTATCCACCTTCTTCATCCAGCTGCCCCTTCCCAAGCCACTGTCCTCTCTCAGTTACTCTAACAACTCCTAACGTGTATTCTGGCCCCTGGTCTTACTTTTCTCCAAGATCCCCTCTCCCTTGGAAAGAGGGCACTTTCCCAAGTGGACGTCTGTGTTACGGGCTGTCCTGCACCTGGCAGGGAGCTCAGCAGCACCCAGGCCTCCACTGCCCAGGTGCCTGGAGCAACCGTCCCCGCTCCTCCTCCTGGCTGTGACTACCCACACTGTCTCCAGATGCTGCCAGTACCCCCTGGGGGGGTGGGAGCCATCTGGCTGAGAGCTACCGCTCTGGATCAAGCTGTTTGAGGGGACGGCCCATATCGTCTGCTCTGCCTGCCTGTCATGAAGGCTTCGCAAGGGGGACTGGAAAACTGGATCTTAGAATAAGCAGCTGCTCAGCACCACACAAGGAGATGGAAGCACATTATGTTGT
Organism: Myotis brandtii; assembly: GCF_000412655.1. NCBI lineage: Eukaryota > Metazoa > Chordata > Mammalia > Chiroptera > Vespertilionidae > Myotis > Myotis brandtii. Next base: position 192,138 of record NW_005367588.1, read on the forward strand.
TCTGGGCAGGTCTAGAAGAAGGTCAAGAGGAAGCACGGGCAAACTCTCAGAAGTGTGAAATGGCCTGGCACATTCCCAAGGCTGTGGGCGGTTAACGTGGTGGAATGTGGCTGCCCTTGGCCCGAGACAGCACCTGGTCCTGGGGAGGGGCGGGTGCAAGCCCTGGGAGGACTGTGTCACACCAATGACCTCATCCTCTAGGCCAGGGTTCCTAGCCGTGGTGTCGCGATACCTAGTTGTGTGGTAATCATTTCTGAGGTCGTGTCTCAAGTCATAACTAAAAATATGGCTTTGAAATTTATGAATGTGCTGCCTAAATAAAAAAGCAACTAGAAGGAAACAGGATAAGTTTATGCCTATAGTTCCCCTCAATACTTTGGTATTTTGCTATACTTTTTTCTGCATTGGGAAGGGGAGGGGTGCTTATTTTATAACCTGTGCTCCCCCTAAACTCTGCAGGCCGAGGAAGTGTGTCTCAGGTGAGCTTCATGACCCCACATATGTTGTGGCTGAGAACTGCCACCTGCAGCACTGGGAAGAATCAACTGTTTTTAATATATATACATACTAGAGGCCCAATGCATGAATTCGTGCATGGTAGGGTCCCTCGACCTGGCAACAATGGGGCCGATTGAGGCTGTCTGGTCCAGTGCTGATCTGGCAGCCAGCCGAGGGGGGTAGGGGGGTGGAGGGACTGCGGGAGGTTGGCTGTGGGAGTGCACTGACCACCAGGGGGCAGCTCCTGCATTGAGCATCTGCCCTCTGGTGCTCAGTGTCGACCGGTCGTAATGGTCGCTTAGGCTTTTATATATATAGATAGATAGATAGATAGATAGATTGTATTATTTAGCACATATATGTGTGTATGCTAATTAATATAATTATTATACATATGAAGTTCTTGTTTGTCCAATTGAACTGTCATGGAAATATAGTAGTAAACTTGTCTCCTATTACGAGTATGTTTCTATTTATCCCTGTTATTCCTGCACTTTTGTTTGATAAATGATGATGCTCTGTTTACTGGGTTACAGAGGTTCATCACCATCATTTTCATTTTGAACTGCACGTTCCCGCATTATAACACGTATCTATCCTCACTTGTTTCATGCTTTCTGTCCTGAATTCAGCTTTGTCTGACATTAAGATCATGAGCCCTACTTTTTTGTTTGCATTTGTGTAATACAAAAAAGAAGAAAAATGAGAGATGAAGAGCTCTACCGCATATTTAAATGCTAATAATTAAAACAATTTAGCATAGCCCCTTCCCATAAAAGTTGACAAAGAAGTACTCAATAATATACCCTGTCCTAGATTTATCAGGGTGATCGTTTCATAAGTTATACAAATGTCTACTCACTATGTTGTACAGCGGAACAAATATTTTATGTCAACTGTAGCTGAAAAAACTAAAGGAAATTTATTACCAAGAGAATATTTAAAAATAGATCCCAAGAAAATAACTTCAGCCCTGGAAGGGGTGGTGCAGTGGTTGAGCATCATCCCATGCACCAAAAGGTCACCAGTTCAATTCCTGGTCAGGGCACATTCCTGGGTTGGGGGCTCGATCCCTGGTTGGGGCGCATGGGGTGGCGGGGCACTGATCAATGTTTTTCTCTCTCTCTAAAATCAATTAAAAAACATTTGAAAAAGACAGAAACAACTTTATATATTACATTAACAACCCAAAGGCTGGAAAGGGTTATAAATAAAGCATAATAAATGGGAGGCCTACCCAGGTGGCTCGGTTGGTTGTTCATTGTTCTGTTCACCAAAATAAAAAGGCAAAGAACAAAATAAAATTGCAAAAAAAAACAAAAATAAAAAAATCCAATAAAGATAATGGACAAGTGGTTGGCATCCTTAAAATATGAGGAATTCATTAAACTGCTAAGAAAGATATAAAAAAAAACCCTGTAGAAATAAAAGTGTAAACGGGGAATATAGATACTTCACTAGAAAAAAAAAGATGCAAGTGAGTAATAAATATAACTGTCCAACTTGATGAGTAATTTAAGAAATGATAAGATAAAACAATGTGATACCAATTTTGGCTCATGATATCAGCAGAGAAGAAAAAAATAGTCATGGTTCTAGTATAATAACACAGAACTCTCACGTACAGCCTGGTGACAATGTAAATTGGTAAAGCATTTTTTGGAAAAGATTCTGTTAACATTCAAGAAGAATACTAAAGAAGTTCATATTCTTTTTTTTTTTAATATATTTTATTGATTTTTTACAGAGAGGAAGGGAGAGAGAGATAGAGAGTTAGAAACATCGATGAGAGAGAAACATTGATCAGCTGCCTCCTGAACACCTCCCACTGGGGATGTGCCCGCAACCAAGGTACATGCCCTTGACCGGAATCGAACCTGGGACCCTTCAGTTCGCAGGCCGGCGCTTCATCCACTGAGCCGAACCGGTTATGGCAAGAAGTTCATATTCTTTAACCCAAATTTCTAATGTAGGAATGAATCTATGCCAACGAAATAGTTGGAAATTTGGCAGAGTTAAGTATAAAAAAAGTCTGATAACGCTATTGTATTTATACCACCCAACTGGGACACAACTTAAATGCCCACTAATAGAATAGTTAAATAAATTACAGTATATCTATTTGGTGGAAAATCCATGCAGTCATTAACCATATTTTAAAGATAAAAGGTAAAAGAGGTCAAGTACTTGGGGACAGGAGATCTGACTTGGAGTGGTGAACACACTGCATATACAGACGATGTGTTATAAAATCATGAGCTTGGAACCTATGTAATTTTATTAACCAAGGTCAGCCCAATACGTTTAATTAGAAACATTTTTAAATCTATATTTAAAGAAGACTTGGTGATGCTGGTAGAACATCTCCTACAAATGTGTGCAAAGAGCACAGCAATACTCACCCTTGGAACAACGTAGGGCAGGTAAATTTCAAGACCGACAGGACGTACTGGAAAATAAATACCCGGTTAATGGACGTTTTCAAATGATAGAGAACTGAAAGAAACTACATCATCACAGAAATCTCTAGCAGAAACATAAGAACACTCAAGTTTCATAAAGGCCTTTATTCCCGCCCCCTCCCCATCACAATCACACACAGGGCAAGACACAAAACAGAAAAGCCTTCCCAGCCCTGCGCCAGACAGTGGGCCGGCCTACTCCCCGGGTCCCCAGAGCCTGACCACCTCAGGGGGAAGAAGGGCCACACGGGCAATGGGGCAGCCGCTGGGTCTGATGCTGGACAACTGACCACGCAGCATCTTCCCGGACCCAGAAGGGCTTAAGCGGTTTTTTAAAAACCAGCTCAGCTAAGGTCACCTTGTCTTTCAATCAGATTGACAGCACTCTACGAATGCGGGGGGAGTTGTCCTTATGGATATCTTTTGCTACCTTTTTCTATTATTAAACATTTTAAGAATTATTTAAAAGCCTAATTCTATTAAAGGGCTTTAGGAAGGACTCTACTGATTCCTCACATGCTCTAAACAATGGAATAGAACGGTGTTGGGTCCCCTGTGTGAGTTCCTAAATGCCACAAGTCTGGCTCCCGCCTGTGCACATGTTTATTAGAAATGACCTTCACTCTTCTCTGGTCTATTTACTCCCATAATTCCATGTCCCTCCCACTCTCCCCTGATATTTTCATTCTACAACAGACATAGAGGAAGACTGCATGAATATCTGGGCCATATCCTGCATCTCCCTTAACAACCCTCCTGCAAATAACAAATATTTACTTAGTTTATTGTGTGCTGGGCTTTGTCCTCAAACTTTTTAAGCAGGGGGCCAGTTCACTGTCCCTCAGACATTCCACACATGCGCACTGCGGGCCTGGGACCAGTCGGCTGCTAAGCAGGACAGGCAGCGGCAGAAAAAACACCCGGCGGCCGGATGAATGTTTTCGGCGGGCCGCATGTGGCCCTCGGGCCGTAGTTTGAGGACCCCTGTCCTAGATACTGGGCCAGACAGAGAACGCTGCAGCTGCCACTTCACCTCCCGCAAGAACAGCGAGAAAACAAGGAAATCCCTGAACAAAGGCTACCTCTCCTGTCAGCAAAGAGTTGCTCAGACAGAGACCTATTTGGAAGAGGAGCAGTAAGAGTTTCTCAAGGGAAAAGGAGCAATTTGGGGGCCTTGACAAGGAAACGGATGTGGACTTGGCCTCCAGACGGAAGGGCTAGCACCTGTGAGGGTAAGGACAGGTGGCTGCCTGGGCCTAGGTCGGCTACCGCTGGAGCTCCTGCGGATGGAGGAGTGCCTCCCTCACCAGGCCGGCCAGGCCAGGCAGTCCCAGCACCTGCTGTCCGCACGCTGAGCAAACACCAACCACTTTTATTTACTTACTAGAGGCCCCATGTAGAAACTTTGTGCACTGGGGGGCGGGAGAGAGTCCCTCAGCCTGGCCTGCACCCTCTCGCAGAACAGGACCCCTCGGGGGATGTCCGGGACCCCTGCTCCTAACCGCCTGCCTGCTCGCTGCTCCTTACCACTGAGCTTGCTGCCCCTTAGCACTGCCAGGGAGGCGGGAGAGCCCGCCAGAGTGCACTGACCACCAGGGGGCAGCATCTGCGTTGAGCATCTGCACACACACCCGCCCCCCTCAGTGTGGGGCATAGCGATGTCGTTCCACTGTTGGGTCGATTTGCATATTGGGCTTTTATTGTATAGGATTTTTTTGTTCATCCTCACCGGAGGATATTTCTTCCATTGATTTTTAGAGAGAGTGGAAGGGAGGAGGAGAGAGAGAGAGAGAGAAGCACAGATGTGAGAGAGACACACCGACTGGTTGCCTCCCGCACACACCCCGGACCAGGGCCTGGGATCGAGCTTGCAACCGAGGTGCACGCCCTTGACCGGAATCAAGCCTGCCACCCTTCAGTTCAAGGACCAAAGCTCTAAACAATGAGCCAAACTGCTAGGGCTCACCACTCTTTTAAACAGTAATAAGGCTAAGGAATGAAACTAAAATGGGCAAGATTTTCTTAATGAACTTCCTTTAGACAAACAGAGAGGGAAACAGTTTGAGGAGAAAACTACAGAGAAATAGGACAATAAAGAAATTAGCATAGAGCAGTGATGGCGAACCTATGACACGCGTGTCAGAGGTGACACGCGAACTCATTTTTTGGGTTGATTTTTCTTTGTTAAATGGCATTTAAATATATAAAATAAATATCAAAAATATGTCTTTGTTTTACTATGGTTGCAAAGATCAAAACATTTCAATATGTGACACGGCACCAGAGTTAAGTTAGGGTTTTTCAAAATGCTGACGCGCCGAGCTCAAAAGGTTTGCCATCACTGGCATAGAGTGTTCTAAAACCTGAGGAAAAGATCCTCTCCATGGACACAGAAGGACTTCACTATTGAAGAGAATTCTTTGGCAGAGACCGGACGCCCGGGCGCCCCCGGCACAGCCCCTCTCCCACTGGGCCCTTGTGTGGTCCAACCCACTGGCGTGGCGGCCACAGGAAGGGTCCTGGCTGAGAAGAAGCAAGAGCATCACCCGCGTTACTGAGTCCCTAGCAGAGTCCCCTCACCCACCCCTGCCGGGGTCTCCCATCGGCTCTCCACAACTCCTTTTTGAAAAGAATATTTTGATTTTAGAGAGGAAGGGAGAGAAACTAAATGTGAGAGAAACATCGATGGGCTGCTGGGGATTGAGCTCGGGTCCGGGGAGCCCCGCGGCCACCTTCCCGGCGGGCACCAAGCCCGGGAGGTCGCCGCCTGCAGAGCAGGTGCCAGGGCTTTTCCGCCTCTTCCTCCGGAGGCCCAGGACCCGCCTGCAGACAGTTTATCCTAAAAAGCAATTCCCCGACACTCCCGGTGTCCTGAGGGCCAGGACCGGCCCGTCTTCTAACAACGGGTCCGGAAGCCGCGGGGAGACGGAGGCGGCCCATCGCTTCCCTGAGGCTCGGCATCGGGGCTCCGGGCGGCGGGTTAGGGAGAAGGCGAGGGGTCCCCACTCTTCCCCTCCTT
>NW_005367588.1:198394-203205 GCF_000412655.1 Myotis brandtii
CGGGGACCGCCTCGGGGACCACGCCCCCTCCGGCTCTTAAAGGGGCCGGACCCCCAAGGCGTGGCTTGCTCCGGGGGCACCACGACCCAGCTGCGGGATGACCTCAGAGGAGAAACCCGGTCAGCGGGGTGGGGTTGCGACCGCCTGGAGAGGAAGAACGGGCAACAGTGGAAAGGAGACAGGACCCCAGGGGGTGTGGTTCCGTGTAGAGGGTCAGGCCCAGGACCAAAGGGCCAGGGTTGGATCGGGTCAAGGGCAGGACCTCAGCCACAGGCTGGATCCCTGGCCCCCAGGGAGCGTGGAGGAGGCAACCAAACTGTGCGTCTCCCTCGCATCCATCTTTCTCTGGGTCTCTGCCCCTCCCTCCACTCCCTCAATGGGAAACAAATCCTCTGGAGATCAACAAAAATATAAAATAAATAAGAAATAAAGAAAGATGTTCATAGCTGTCTCTATCTGGTGGGACTAAAATGTTTGTGGTTTACTGAATTTTCCCAATTTTCTACGTTGAGTCTATGTTACTTTTGTAAACAACACACAAAAAACTAACAACGATAAATATTTTTAAAAAGAAGACGGGCTGAGCGGGAGATTTGTGGTGAGATTTACATAAGAAATTCTTCCAAAGTGGGTCTTCAAACAGAGCCCTGCTCCTAGTTTCTAGGCTGGGAACCGACCCCGTGGGCTCCTGGTCAGCAGTAGTGACCACACAGGGAACATGGTGATGGGCTTTGTCAGGCAGAGACACACAGGGTCTTAGAAACACCACACACACCGGAAACCTTCTCTCCTTTTATTCTATTCCCTGGTTAACACTGTGTGTCAAACTATAGCAAACACCGGACGTACTGTCTCTACAGAAAAGACAAATAAACGAACAAGTTATTTTCTCTTGACATTATTTTAGAAAACCTATTTCAGAGCTAAATTGTCCGTATAAAGAAAATTTTTGCCCAATAGAATTTGATTGAAACCAATGTTTCATTTGATTTCCCGAGATTCCCTGAGTTCTTTTAGTAGATAAACGTATTCAATTCAGGCCTTATTATTCCCTGGTTATTGCTTCACTTATTTTGTTTGGCAGAATTTGCTTAACAAGCAAAAAACAGCCAGCACAGTTAAGAACCTTGTAAACAGAAGGTAACATTTGTAGCAAAGGTGCTACAAATCTTGCCAGAGGTATTGATTTTCCCCAAGCTATATTATTTTGTTACACAAAACAAACTAAACTAAGACTGAATCAAAATAAAATCATCAGGTCTTACACTGACAAACAATAAGCTACTATAGATGAGATTGAAGCAGATATCCGATACACATGAAAAGATTGAACTACTTAGCCCTGGCCGGTTTGGCTCAGCGAAAAGAGCATCAACCTGTGGACTGAAGGGTCCCAGGTTCGATTCCGGTCAGGGGCACATGCCCAGTTTGCAGGCTCGATCCCCAGTTGGGGGCGTGCAGGAGGCAACCAATCAATGATTCTCTCTCAGCATGGATGTTTCTATCTCTCTCTCCCTCTCCCTTCCTCTCTGAAATCAATAAAAATATTTTTTTAAAAATATTTAACTACTTATACTGTTAGTTGAGGTGTTTGTGTCCAAAGAATAGTTATTAATTTATTTTTTATAATGAATCCGTAAGTGCTCAGTAAATGTTTGTTGAATGAAAAAGAGGACCTTCCCAGCCAGCTCAGTGGCTCAGTGGTTGAGCACTGACCTATGAACCAGGTCACGGTTCGATTCCTGGTCAAGAAGGCACATGCCCTGGGTGTGGGCTCGGTCCACAGGAGGGGATATGCAAGAGGCAGCCTATCAATGTTTCCCTTTTATCAAGGTTTCTACCTCTCTCTCCCTAAAAATCAATAAAAACATTTTTAAAAGAAGAGAAGCTTGCATTAAAAAATACCTAGTGAGTTTTTTCCCTTACAAATCTATTTTAATAATGATCTTTTGACAGCAAACATGGGGAATTTTCAAAATATGGCAGAAGCAGCTGTATACTTTTTGAAACTCCCTAAGCTTGTCTTCAAAACAGATTTTTTTTAAATTTTTTTAAATTTTTTTTTATTGCTTAAAGTATTACAAAGAGTATTACATATGTCTCCTTTTTTTTTTCCCCGCCCTTGACAATCCCCTGGCCTCCCCTACCCCCCAGTGTCTTATGTCCATTGGTTATGCTTATATGCATGCATACAAGTCCTTCGGTTGAAATCAATACTTTTATGAATATAAATACAAAAATCCTCAACAAAACACTAGTGAGTGGAATTCGGATATATATAAATATATACACATACACACATATATATATGATGGGGGAGGAGGGGGAATAAAGCAGGTTTAACCTAAAAAAAAACCAGACACCTGACCAAGGGTGATTTACCCAGGAATGCAGGGTTACTTTAACATCCAAAAATCAATTAATGTAATACACCATATCAATAAAACAAAGGACAAAACCACATCATCATCTCAATAGAAACAGATAAGGCACGTGACAAAATGTGACACCCTTCCATGATTTAAAAAAATTGTTTTTCTTTAAACCAGGAATAGGCCCAGCTGGTGTAGCCCAGCAGTGGAGAATCGAGCCAGGAACCAAGAGGCCACTGGTTCGATTCCCAGTCAGGGCACATGCCTGGGTTGTGGGCTCGATCCCCTGTCAGGGGCGTGCAGGAGGCAGCTGATTGATGATGTTTCTCTCTCATTGTTGATGTTTCTCTCTCTCCTTCTCCCTTCCTCTCTCTCGGTCTCTAAAAAAAAAAAAAAAAAAAATAGAAAAATTTTTAAAAAATCAACAAGCTAATCCTAAAACTCATATGGAAATTCAAGAGACCAATAAGAGCCAAAATAAGAAGAACAAACTTAGATGACTCATAGTTCTTAAGTTCAAAGATGATTACAAAGCCATGGCAGTCAAAACAGTGTAGTACTAGTTGAGGGATACGCCACAGATCAATGGAGTAGAATTGAAACCCAGAAGTGAACCCTCACATTTATGACCAATTGATTTTTGACCAGGGTGTCAAGACAATCTGACGAGCAAAGAATAGCACTTTTCCACAAATGGTGCTGAGACTGCTGATCTCCACTGAAGTTGGACCTCTATCTTATACCATATACAAAAGTTAACTCAAATGCTATGTGAAAGAAGCCAGTAACAAAAACCACATGTTGTATGATTCCATTTATATGAAATACCTAGAATAGGCAAATCTAGAGACAGAGGATAGAATAGTGGTTTCCTGGGGCTGGGAGGAGAGGGCGAGGGGAATGGAGAGTGATTGCTAAGAGGCATGGGTTTCTTTATGGAGTGATGAAAATGTTCTAAAACTGATTGTCTCGAGGGTTCCACAATTTAGTGACTACTAAAAATCATTGAATTGTACTGAGTTACAGAGTGTGTGAATTATATCTCAACAAAACTGCTATTAAAAAACAACAACAGAGCCCCTAACAAAAACATCCCATAGATACCAGCTACCTCAAAACTAAGGTAAAGAGGACATGGACTTCCCTTGAAGGTTGCTGTAACTGGAGGAGGGCATTATTTCTGGAGTGCGGGTACTAGTCTCTTTCCTGATGTGGATGCTGGTTCCAGGATGTCCTCAGTTTGCAAATATTCACTTTAGTTGTACACTTATTACTTTGTTTTGCTGGTATGAATGTTTGACTTCAATAAAAAGCACACAGCACAGAGACAAAGATATGGAAAATATGAAAAAGTATTAAGTGTCATAAAAGATAGAATAAGGTCATTTAATATTATTAGTTCCATAAAAAGAGGATATTGAGAATGTGAGACATTTTCCCCTAGAACTAATGTAAGGCATGAATCCTCAGATACAATAGAGACAACAAATCCCAAGCAAACCAAATGAAATCTACTCAGACATATTTACATATTCAAAGTTATATTTTACTAGAGGCCCGGTGCATGGATTCGTGCACCAGTGGGGTCCCTCAGCCTGGCTTGCACCCACTTGCAGTCCGACATCCCCCGAGGATGTAATAGTGCCCGAAGCATCAGGCCAGGGGGAGGAGCCCGAGCCTGGGAAGGGCGCCGCTCCACTCCCGCTCATCCCAGCCCCACTGCACCTGCCACAGCTGCTGCTCAGTAGCGCTGCCACGGAGGCGAAAGAGGCTTGCGACGCCGAAGCTGCGCTTGCCAGCAATGAGCCCAGTGTCTGGTGCCCTTCAGTCGTCAGCTAAGCACTCCCAGTGGGAGCACACTGACCACCAGGGGGCAGCTCCTGTGTTGAGCATCTGCCCCCTGGTGGTCAGTGTGTGTCATAATGACTAGTCAAACAGTCAACTGGTCGCTTAGGGTTTTATATAGAGAGATTGTATTAAAAATAACAAATAATTTACGATTTTAACCACACTATATTGTACAGCACAATACGGTTAACTATATGCACACTGCTATGCATAAGGTCTCTAGTATTTGGTATCTCACTAACAGAAAGCCTATATCCAATTCTTGCCCCACTTCCTCCAGCCCCTGGCCCCACCATTCTATTTTCTAAGACTTTCCCCATATAGGTGGAACCAAATACATATATTTTCTTTATTCATTTATTTATTTATTTATTTTTAATATACCATTATCTTTATTGATTTCAGAGAATAAGGGAGAGGGAGAGAGAAACATGATGAGAAAATCATTGATCAGCCACCCGCTGCATACCCCCTACTGGAGATCAAGCCTGCAACCTGGGCATGTGCCTTTGGCCAGAATTGACCCCGGGACCCTTCAGTCCGCAGGCCGATGCTCTATCCATTGAGCCAAACTGGCCAGGGAGCATATAT
>NW_005367588.1:203641-207035 GCF_000412655.1 Myotis brandtii
TGCATAGTAGGCCGCCCGCCGCTTCCGCGGGAGCCGGCGGAAACTGCAGCATGCCGCCAAGAGCCGCGCTGCTTCCACGGGAGCCATGCGGCTTCCACGAGAGGCGGAAGCGAGCTGCCGGTGCCCACGGGAGCTGTGAGGGACCCGTGCCGATTGCGTGGGAGGCAGGAAGAAGCCATGCTGATTCCATGGGAGGTGGGAGGGAGCTGTGCTGCTTCTGCGAGAGGTGGGCCTGCCATCTCCTCTCCGGGCCTGCGCTCAGCTGCAGAGGCTGCGGGCTGGCCTCCCTCTCTCTGTATCCATCTGCGCTTCCGGCCTCACCTGCATGAGTAACCTCCTCCTGTCGGGTCCTGACCCCTTATGGCATCCCGGCCTAATTTGCATATTTCCTCTCTCTATATATATAGATATAGATAGATAGATAGATTCTCTTTTTATTTATTCTTTACAGTTAGAGCGACATAACAATTTTTAAAAATATTGTGCCATTCTTTTCAAGTCCAGTGCTACTGAAAACTCATGTTTAAAAAGTTATGTTACTGGGAGGGGCACAAAGAACTATTTGGGTGATAGAAATGTCCTACATCTTGTCCATCAAACTGAACCCTTAAAGATCTGTACACATTGCATTTAAAGTACACCTCAATAAAAACCATCACATTAAAAACATATTGTGCCATAAAGGAAGCAAAACAAGGTATCTGTCATTTAAAAATAGCCATGATTTACATAGAATTCAGGACTGTCGGGTCCCATATGAACCTAACTAACTCATATCTATAACATTCCACTCTAGTAACCTTTATAAACTCTTGGCTCATTTACAATTTGTACTTGGAGGCTCCAAGTGCAAGTTGCCAGTTATAAAAACAGTCACAGGGTGTAAAGTATGGCATAGTCATTAATCCTATATAATAAAAGCGTAGTATGCAAATTGTCCCCTCGACCAGGAGTTGCCTGGGAGTTCGATCAGGGGGTGGGGCTGGCCGGGGGAAGGGAGGGAGGCTCCGGCGGGCAGCCGGCAGCTGCTAGGGATCCTACCAGTGCATGAATTTTGTGCACCGAGCCTCTAGAATTGTAATAACTATGTCTGGTGTCAGATGGGTACTAGAATTATCAGGGGAATCACTTCATAAGGTATGTAAATGTCTAATCACTATGTTGTACTTTAATGTAATATCATATGACAACTGTAGTAAAAAATTAAGTTAAAAATATATATGACAAAAAATACACAAAACAAACAATAACTTCTCTTGGTTAATCCTCTCTCCTGTTCCTTTCTTATCCAGATGTGAGAGGTCCATTTGATTTCTGGTTACAACCATTTGTCCTCAACTATACCTTTGAACACTAATTTTTATCCTTTAAACACTAAGAGGGAACACAATTCCCACACACATTCACAAATATAGGCAACATTTGCCAAGCACAAGTCTGTATCCTATTATACAGCTACTAGAGGCCCGGTGCCCGTTTTGTGCACCGAGCCTCTAGAATTGTAATAACTATGTCTGGTGTCAGATGGGTACTAGAATTATCAGGGGAATCACTTCATAAGGTATGTAAATGTCTAATCACTATGTTGTACTTTAATGTAATATCATATGACAACTGTAGTAAAAAATTAAGTTAAAAATATATATGACAAAAAATACACAAAACAAACAATAACTTCTCTTGGTTAATCCTCTCTCCTGTTCCTTTCTTATCCAGATGTGAGAGGTCCATTTAATTTCTGGTTACAACCATTTGTCCTCAACTATACCTTTGAACACTAATTTTTATCCTTTAAACACGAAGAGGGAACACAATTCCCACACACATTCACAAATATAGGCAACATTTGCCAAGCACAAGTCTGTATCCTATTATACAGCTACTAGAGGCCCGGTGCCCGGGGCTGGTGGGGGTGGGGGGGTCTCTCAGCCCCACCGGCACTCTCTGGGAATCCGGGATCCGGCCTAAACCAGCAGTCGGACATCCCTCTCGGTATGACAACTGTAGTTGAAAATTAAGTTAAAAATATATATGGCAAAAAATTCACAAAACAATAACTTCTCTTGGTTAATCCTCTCTCCTGTTCCTTTCTTATCCAGATGTGAGAGGTCCATTTAATTTCTGGTTACAACCATTTGTCCTCAACTATACCTTTGAACACTAATTTTTATCCTTTAAACACGAAGAGGGAACACAATTCCCACACACATTCACAAATATAGGCAACATTTGCCAAGCACAAGTCTGTATCCTATTATACAGCTACTAGAGGCCCGGTGCCCAGGGCTGGTGGGGGTTGGGGGGTCTCTCAGCCCCACCTGCACTCTCTGGCAATCCGGGATCTGGCCTAAACCAGCAGTCAGACATCCCTCTCGCAACCCTGAACCACTGACTCCTAACTGCTGGCCTACCTGCCTGCCTGCCTGCCTGATCGCCCCTAACCACTCTGCCTGCCCGGTCACCCCTAACCCCTCTGCCTGCCCGGTCACCCCTAACCACTCTGCCTGCCCGGTAACCCCTAACCACTCTGCCTGCCCGATCGCCCCTAACCACTCTGCCTTGGCCCCTGCTGCCGTTTCATCTGGAAGGATGTCTGGAAGGTCGTTTGGCTGTCCAGTCTAATTAGCATATTATGCTTTTATTATTATAGTTTTGCCTTCTTTTAGTTTGGAGTTTGGAAGATTCAGAACTGTTGTGACCTGGAATGGGAGGGAGGCAAGGACTGTAGCTGCTGGAAATCACAAGGTCAGGACCCAGGGATGTCAGGCCTGGATCCTGGCTCAGCACTGCACTGCGGGGCTGTTTCAGGGCTGAGATGCCGTTTGTAGGGAAGACCGCCGGTGAGAGCCGGTGAGAGCCGGGAGAGCCAGCCTTCCCCGGGTGGCTCCTCACTGCTGTCCGACCGGGCGCATTGCTTCACCGCCCTCGGCCCCGGTTTCCTTGTCGGGAACCTTGGGAAAACGGCAGAGTTCCCTCGGAGCATTCTGAGGCCGGGCGAGCGCACAGGACTTTGCACAGCGCACGGATAAGCGGTGAAATGTAACGCTTGGCCATCCCCATCCGGCCACTTTATGAGAACGTCCCTACAAATACCGAGTCACGGTTGTTACTAGGCGGCCCCGTTTACGGTCAGTGTTTCGTAACACATTTTACCAATTTCCGTGCCAGTGCCCGCCTCCAATGACCAAGTGCATTAACCAGAGCCGGTGTCCTCCTCGGGCTCCCGGCGCTGTCCACACCGGCCACTGCCTCCTAGCCCCTCCGTCCAGGCTGCACCGGGGGGTCCTGAACCGACAGAGCTCCGTCCGCTCGTTACTCCCAGTCCCCGCCGCCCGGTCCTGGTGACAGTTCCTGCGGACGGCCGGCCCCGCCCAGGGAGGAAGCCCCAGAGCCG